>NC_088867.1:50605009-51205009 GCF_032884065.1 Artemia franciscana
GCCTCGTCACAAGTGCCATATGAGCTCTTAGCTCATGTTTATTTCTGACAACTGATTTATTTTTATCTTTGACTATTTTTAAACATTTTTTTTTAGCCTTAACTGAAAAATATTTGCTATTGTTCCCTTTTGATTTTGTGTACGTTTGTGCACTTTTTAAACCTCTCATTTATCTTATGTCAATTTTGACATTGTCTACTTTGAAATACATTCCGACAAAAAACCATATTGCATAAATGATCAATTTTAGTTACCGTTATGTTATTACATTATTTCTACATCTTTTAAGGTTTACGGCCAATGAACCTTCAATTAACTTTTCATCTCGGCTGTTACTATAGTTTAGAAAAAAAATCCTACTTCCCCCTTAAAAGTTAAAATTTCAATTAATTGTTTGACCAAGTAACTAAAATTGCTGAAGTCGAAAACTAAATTGCTGTGACAAGTGAAAGTTGTTCAGGTTCGCTGAAAATGCAAGCGTTGAATGTTTTGCGAGGCTTAGGCAGTATTGCTCGTCCATGGTTGTACTTCCGAGACACGGATGGGACGAGCAGAATAAAAAAAAATTACAAACTTTCTTAATTTATTGTTGCTTTCAAGCTGCTTTTTTCTCATAATGGACACGACGTTCCATGTCCATGTACACTTGACTTTTAGTCTCAGGATGATAAACATTAGGATTGGCTTGATTCACTTACTTAAATTTATATCTGAATCACTTATTTAGAATTTCTTCTAGTGATTAGAACAGAGTCAAATGATAGAAAATTTACCAAAATTTTAAACCCTACCATAAGCAACCACCCAGTGAAAACTGGCATAACGACTTGTCAAACCCAGAGTGCATCAAGAACAATCCACAGCGTACAGTAAAGAGGATATATAATAAGATAGTTAAGTGAGTGAGATCAAAAATTCTGAAAAAGAAGTTACCTACCATCTGACGTCAATCTCTAGAACTGGATAGCAAACTAGGTGTAACAGTAGAAAATAATTTTTTTAATTAATAATATTAATAAAAATATTAATTAATTTTATTAATTAATTTTGGAAAATAATAACAGTAGAAAAACAACTCTCGTGAATAATGATGTTTAAATAGTCTTTATTTTTATATCAACAAAAAATAAGCTTGTATTTGTAACTAAATTTTAGAATCCAAATACATGCTTAAGGTCACTAATGCTAGGTACAAGCTTCAATTTTTAAACATCTAGTTCAGACACACCTAAACAGATTCATTTTTTATTTAAAAAGAAAAACGCTTATATTTGTTATTAAATTCTACAATATGATCATGTGCTTGATGTCACTATTACCAGATACCAGCTATTCAATTATTTTGGGCACATCTAAACACGGAGACGAAAATACTTTGGAGAAATAAATCCAGTTTTCGGATTATGAATTTTCTGACAAAACTTTGATAATAACTTTTGAAAATTCAAATCTAATATATATCTCTAAGAAAAGTCGCTTTAATTAGCAAAATAAATGTGAACATTGGCAATATAGTTCTCAAAAACTCCATAAACTGCTGTTTCATTTTAGTATCTTTTACCTTTTCCCAAGTGAAATCCTAAATTTGTAGCTGAAAACCTTTACAGACAGTACTGTCGGTATACACATATAGGTAATTACGAATATCTATTATTAACACCTCATCCTAATTAGGTTATTCTATGCATTTCTGTGTGACAAGACCTCTGATTTTTAACCCAACTGATCATATTCTAATGTGTTTAGCATAAAAAGAATATGCCAATATTCGCATCTAATCCACATTCTAGAAACTTCGACACAAAAGAGGTGTTGGCTTAAGAATAGTTGGTTTATACGTGCTTCTATAATAATTTGGTGTTTGAAAACCAATAAACAATTTGCTTAAATAAAAAATAGACATAACCTAATTTTTCTAATTTTCAGCCCACGAATAAGCTTTAAAAAAAGGGAATCTTTGAACGTATTAAACTTACTAAATATGCATTTGTGCTTTTTAACCTTAGATACTTTTCATATACGAGTTGATACAAGCCCTTTTTTTACTTTCGATCTATTTTAATACTTACCTCTTTTTCAAGAGTTACCAATCCAGCATTTCCCACAACATATGAACGACCACATAGTTTTCTGGCATAGATCAGGACATCTGTATCTCCAATTTTGATCCCAAGTCTATTGAGACAATGCTCTTGTATTGTTTTTTCCTGGAATTCCCAAGCTTGCTGTAAGTCATCACTCATGGGCGTTGAGATAATTTGTCCAGTCGGATCCTTTGCAAAATGAATAGAGCGATCTGCCAGAGCGGCAACCCTGTAAATAAATGAGCAAATGAGGATCGGGTTTGAGGGGGCGCTCTAAAATCAAACAGTTCATGGATACAAACTATAAGTAGACGGCCACTAATACCAAATAGTAAATACATTTTTTTTTCTCCATTGATTTAGTCAGTGTTGCCAGTTAACTTTTTCAGTTTTATGCAAGGTTTTACGCAAACTTTTGACATAAAAGCTTGTATATGACTGAAAAAGCTGATTCGCAAAGCTATATATATATATGTATGTATATATTTTATCTATTAATTACATTGCACAAATTATCTATTAATTACATTACATTGCAATATATACCACTCAAAACACATATACAAGAACACATACCAATTAAAAAAAAAAATAATAATATAGATCAAGAAATAAAATGCTACCAACTAAAAATAAATATTATTAAAAAAATTTAATGATACAACAATGGTAGCACCCTAGTCTAAGCAGAGCATCTTCTACAAGCGTCCCCAATAGTAGAAATAGATCATTTTTGGCTCACATTATATACAAAAAATTACACTTCTGGCAACAAAGTAAAATGACATAAAATTGTTGAAAATGATAATTCGTTTGAACAAGATGAAATATTTTTTCAACCGCACAAACTTGACATTTTTTTAACATCAAACGCGACAAGACTAAGAGCACAAGCCGAAATAACGCAAATTCACAATTGCTGAAAACAAATAACTTGGCTATCAAATGTGATGCTAAAGAAAAAGGCATTAAAAAATGTCTGAAGTAATGATTAACGGAAACAAAGAAATATGCAGTTAGAAGACTTGAGACAACGAGGATCACAATGAATAAAAACGAAAGAAAGAGCAAAGAAAGATTGGGTTAGAAAACTTGCGGCAACGACAATCATAACGAATCAAAAACAAAATGAAGCACAAAAAAAATCGGTTAGAGGACAAACGAAATCGAGAAGAACACCACCGTCGGAATGTTCGACAGGAACAATCTATGCCACAAAA
The DNA here is from genome assembly GCF_032884065.1 of Artemia franciscana. Classification (NCBI taxonomy): domain Eukaryota; kingdom Metazoa; phylum Arthropoda; class Branchiopoda; order Anostraca; family Artemiidae; genus Artemia; species Artemia franciscana. Next base: position 50,608,314 of record NC_088867.1, read on the forward strand.
CTCAGTACTAACCTACAAGATGCAGTAAACAATGCAATGTTAATTACAAGTCATTGGGGCCCTTCATTTTCCCGAGGAAAGAGTAGCCGACAAATGTGATTAATTTGGAGTTCCTCCTTGCTTGGTCGCATGGTATTTTCACCTCCACAATTTCTAAATAAATTGGTTTGTCTTATTTTACGACTTCATTGGCTCTCTAACGGGTTTCACAAACAAATCACAGAGAATCATAAAAATACAAGCCTGCCACGTGCCGAGAGCCAAGATCCGAGCTTCGCTAGGTACGAGGCATTGTCTCGTATTAAACAACAACGTAGCTTGTAAGTTCTGCTGATATGACAACTTTTGGGTTTAATACCCGATCTTAGTGTTAGTTATATCATTGATGATCACGTGAGATGATGTCAGGTTCTTAGATACCCGGATTGTTGAAAAAGTGGGTGTCGTCTTTGCGTTTGTTCTACAACTGGATCTAGATAATTTATCTTGGCATCGTTATCAGTTTGGTCATTCGTTTTTCTACCAATTGAAAATACTCTATTTTCAATACAGGAGTGTTGCATAATGTCCTCGGGAAAACACTCAACTCCTTTTTTGAGAAGGGCTTCTTTATATTTATTGTAAAATATTTTATTTTGAGTGATCCCAATGAACTTCTGGAATTTATGCAGTTCCATGTTGTGGTCATTCTTGTAGATACAATCAAAATTGCACGTGACTACGTCACCTACGCTCTGTCACCATCCCTGCCTCTGGGGTGCTTAAGTACCTTGAGCTCCCATACGGTAAATCGGTTCATGCGACGTCATTACTCACTATTAATGTATTAAAAGAGAAACTGAGAGAGTCCTATGCGTGGGGACGCCCACTTTCAGAAATCAAGCACCTCCGATAGTACCTGATAAGTGTGCCGGAAATGTGCTAAGCTTGACGGAGACTGCCAAGTGTGGCAGAACTGCGCGGCATATATGTCGTTCTAAGATGTAGTCTACACCAGGTGGTGGAAAGTGGGCACCTCCTGCGTCCAAATAGTCCTCTTCAGAGTATAATAAAGGATTGCTTTTTAGGAAAACGCTTGACCGCCTTAATAACGCTTGTTTTTTGCTCTTTGTGCTTTCTTCCATGTTGCAATTTGGAAGCTTTTTACCGTTTCTTAACGGATTAAATAAAAAAAAAAGTTTTTCTTAAATGAAAGTAAGGAGCAACATTAAAACTTAAAACGAACAGAAATTACTCCGTATATGAAAGTGGATTTTCCTCCTCAACGCCCCGCTCTTTACGCTAAAGTTTGACTCTTTGTCTTAACTATATTTATAAAACAGTAAGAAACTGTTTTAGTAAGGCCGTAGAATAAATAGTTGAAATTACTAAAAATACTTTAGCGTAAAGAATGAGATATAACGAGGAGGTAAACCCCTCATATGCGTAATAATTTTTGTTCGTTTGAAGTTTTAATGCTGCTCCTTACTTTCAGTAGAAAAAACTTTCCATTTCTCCATTTCCATTTCCAAGTTTCTCCTTGGAGATATCCTCCCACGTATGAGAATCAACGACAATGAGAATGAACCCACAATGACCTCCCACAATGAGAATGAACGACGAACACATAATACTGCGCGGAAGGAAGCATTGAACACTCCCAATTAAACCTCTTTTTGTTAATATTATAAGCTAATATTATATAAAGTTAATATTACAAATATTATATTTGTAAATATTATTTTTTATTAAATAAACGACCAGTTACAGAATTTTTAGTTCATATTGTCAACTAATGTTTTTCAAGTGGACGTTTCCCAACTTGCTTAAAGTCTGCACATGTTTTAGCCCTGTATAAAGGTGATGACGTGAAAGATCAAACTCCAGGCCAATATCGATCCTATCTTCATTCACTAAAGTAATTGATCCCTGTTTTACAACTTTGTAGCATATAAGAGGGGATGGTTTAATGACCTTCAGCTTGGGTTTAGGAAAGGTCATAGCAGTGAACCTGCAATTCTATCACTCACACAGTTTATATTCCACACTTTGGATAAAATGAAATTTTGGCTACTATATTTATCGATATAAAAAAGGAGTTAGATACTATTTGTCATGCAACTTTGCTTTGTAAGCTGGATAACTATGGTATATGTGGACCTGCAAATTCTCTGATTGAATCATATTTAACTAGGCGCAGTCAGTTTGTGGATGCTTCCTCTTCACTGCTTGGTATCACTGGTCAAGTCGATGTTCCTCAAGAGTCCATACTTGGACCTCTACTCTTTCTTATTTATGTTAACGACATCAATAGGGCGCTGGAAGATCTTAGGCTAAACGTTCTATTCGCAGACGATACAGCCTGCACAGTGTGCAGTGCTGATGAAATGTCGCTCAAAAAGAATATGTTAGTAGCTTTTGAGAGGATAGAAACTTGGTTTAATGCAAATAAATTATCTGTTAATATGTCAAAAACCAAGTACATGATTTTCTCTCCCACTGGCCAGTCACTACCTGAATTTCGTAGATTACCCATAGATTAATCTACTTATTTAGAGCCTGTATCTACTATGAGCGCTAGTTGGTTAACATCTGGGTGTGCTAGTTCATCATAATTTGAGTTTGAAGGAACACATTGCGAAATTGCGGATGAAGTTGCGAAGGAATGTTGGATTATTGTGGCGTTTGAGTTTTATTCTATCTTTTCATGCAATGAGATCGGTATATTTTGTCCTAGTCCATTCTTATCTGAGTTATTGTCCCATGATTTTCCTGAATACGTTTGAAACTCATATAAAACCACTTGAAAGACAGCAAAATAAAGCATTGCGTACCCTAAAAACTTTTATACCCTCCCCAATATTCCTACCATCAAAATCACCAATTAAAAGTATATATTCTTTCCTTAAAATATTACCTGTGGAATTTCTATTTAATAGATACTATTATCTTTTGATGGAATGATGTTTTGTCTTTTCATGGAATGAAGTATTTTTATAAAAAAAAAATTTTCTTTTTATTTATGTATAAAAGAGTGTGATTGTGTGCAATTACAGTAATATATTATGTAATGTATTATTTTGTTTTTATTTATTATTGGTTGCCCGGTAATACGAGCTAGACTCTCAGCCGGGCATACCGTTTTCGTAGTGGTATTTAGTTTGTAAATAAAAAGAACCTGAACAATTGTGTATATATGTGTTTATTTTGCCTAGAAATGAGCTACATAGTTTTTGTTTCTGAAAACTGGCATACTGACATCTGTAGCCACGAAAAAAATGAAAAAAAAAATCCGATGCAATGTTCGTTTTGACGCGTGTCATTTAAGAATAATACAGAAAACAATCGACCCTCGTAGCAACAGATTTATCCAACAAACGAAGGGTTACCCCTTTTGGAGTGGGGGGGGGTATCAGAATTATTCACTCAGATAGTGAAACACACATTGTTTTATCCCCATGTTTATGCACTTTGAGCATTTCATCTGTTTCCACTGTCAGTAGCCAAGAAAAAAAATACTTTGAAACAATCCTGGGAGAAATATTACATATAATTAAGTGATTTAATAGGAATTTCGCTTACAGGACAAACATATGCTTCCAATAAAACAAAGTTGAAAGGGCAAATTGACAAGGCTTCGCTTACATAGGACAAATCAATAAACATAATTTGGGAAGACTTCAAAATAAATCTTTTGCATTTTATTGCATTAAGCAATTATTTTAAAATTCATTAAATTAAATTAATACATTAATTAAATTAATGATCAATTATTTTAAAAGGTGTAGGATTACTCCTCTTTTTTTACAAAGGGGAGGGCAACCTGTTCCCTTGGATACTTATATAATTAAGTTTTATTGACGAATTTATAAATCTGTATGCGTTCCATGTCTTTTTTTTATCAAATTTACATAAGGTTGTCTAAGGAGGAAAGGCTCTTTGGGACAATTTTTGGGGGTAAGGTCCTTTAGAACAGCCTTTGAACGGGGGGGGGGGGGGATTACCTTAAACATTTTATACTTAAGCGAAAAGTGTAGGTCTTCAAAATTATCAGGCAAAATATACTTAGGCATTAGTTAGGGAAATATACTTATACTTTCTTTTAATGGACATAAGTACTATAATAAGTACAAAAACTAAGACATAAGATTTGAGTAGGATTAAGGTGTAGGCATAAGGTGTAATAATCAGGTAAATAAATTTGATTCCGTATAATCACAAACAACATTGAAACTAGGCCATTTCTTCTACTCTTTTTCATGTTTACGTTGTGTTCTCTGCCATTCATATACATAAACTTTTTAGAAATTTCTAACGGTATAAATATTTAAAATAAAGAAGATCTAGACGTATTTGTCAAAATTGAGTGGGGCAACTGTCCCCCTAAGGTATAAGGCATAAATTTCCAAGATGATTAGATGAAAATGAAGAAAGCAAACTTACTTGGCTTCTGTAAGATGGGGCCATTCAATAAAGATAACTGAATCTATAAGTTTCTCTGCTAAGGCCTTCAAATCTGTGAATCTCTTTTTCTCCAGGAGCTCCAAAATCATGTTTTCGCCCATTGAAGGCTGTTGAAAAACCTTTACTTTTGCATGCTTCAGATAAGACTGGAATTAGAAAAAAGAAAATATTTAGAAAACTAACATTTGAATTTGTACAGAGCCTGTGTCCTAGGCTAATTTGTTCTTGTTGTTATACAGTCATCGTGGAGGTGTCATCGCTGAAGATTAACCTTGTGGTAGCATCAATAAAGAATGAAGGATGAAGGAACAAGAATAAAAGAAGAATAAAGGAACAAAAGAATAAGTCACCGTTTGGCATTTTGTCACATAATTTTTTGAATTTTTGTCGCATAAAAACGTTAAATTCGTGTGCCATTTTCTCACCAGTTCTGAATGTCTAGATCTTATCAGTATATGCGTTTCCAAAGGCAGTACAATAATATAGTATCAAATTCCCCTTCTTGTATATCCTCTCCCTCTTGTACAAAAAAAAACGACATATAGGGCTGATTGAACACAGCAAAAGGTATAAAACAAACACTATTATACAAGATTTGATACTGTAGCGGTAAGATGCTTGCCTGTGACTGTGGTAACTTAGGTTCGTATCTTCAATAAGACAAATTCAATTAGAAGACTAAAAGTCGAAAATAATTAATATGAGTATATAAGCTTAATAAACTTTATATATTTGGAATCAGCACAAAAAGCCAATTCTTTTTATGTATTTATTGTTATCAAAATTCTACGTTCGATTTTCGGTTAAAATTGGTTCCAATCACTTATTACTTGCAGGTCGTTGCCACGAACTGTTTGATACTCATTTTGACGATAAGTTCATCTATTTTTCCGTTATCAAGTGATAAAAACAGACAAGTAAATTTACCTTTATTGTAAATAAATATACCTTTTCTCACTTTTCCCTTCAATTACTTTATAATTTTCAATGGATTTCAGCCTTCAGATAGAATGAAAATATGGATTTTCACACATATACAAATGCTTTAAATCCCCCCACCCTCTTCGTCTGATGAGTCAAAAAAAACGACAAAATACCAGAATCTACGAATTTTTTATTGCCCCCACAATACACAGATAAACGACATTCGGTTTAGCCATCCTTAGTCGAGTAGTAAAATTCTTCTCTGTAACGTGGGCGGCTAATGTTCCATTCCCATTCGGTGCTTTTTCTGCGGAGTCCCCCCTCCTTAACGGGCCTATGACTCTTTGCGATGCTTAGAGCCATATATTTACCGTATTTTACCTTTTCTTATAACAATATTTTCTTGGTATTACGTCATCGTTTTTCATTATCACTTCCGTGAAAAAATGTTATCGCTATCTAAAAAAAAGAAGCGACAGAGCTAGCAAATAGAACTGTCAGGAATCAAGTCAAACATAAATTCCTGGAAATTTCAGTAAGTTTCATTCACGTTTTCAAAAAAAATTTCACTGTTAATGTGTTATTTTTTTTTCTTTTTTTTTTTTGACAGGTCAGTTGGATTCATCGCTGTTGAATTTTCATAATGTACTTATGTTTTTACATATGCCCTCATTTTTATTCATTTTACTTATATTACTTACTTTTACTTATTTTGCTCACATTTTGCTTATGTACTTATGTTTGAGTACTTAAGTACTCATTTTATTCAGTGTGCTCATTTTATTTGACAGGCCAGTTTGGTTCATCGCTGTAGGCAATGTTTTAATATTTCACTTATGTACCTATGTTGTTTTTTGTTTTTTTATACAATATAGGCTAGCTGACTGGAGATAGCTAGCCTATATATAACAGCTATATAACAGCTATTCTATTCACGTTGTCTAATTTCTTTTTTATATTAAGGAAAATATGTCTGGAAAGAGATTGTTTATCCTAGCCATTGAAGTTTTAAAATTTCTTTAAATCCATTACAATTCTTAATATGCTTTCTGACCCTACGCGTCGTAAATTCTCAGTATACAGATCAGGCACGTACGCAGGAATTTTTTTCGGGGGGGGGGGGGGGCAATACCTTCGAAACAGCAGATATAAAGTAACACTTTTTTTTATTTAGTAATGCAAAAACCACATATATCGGAAAATACAGATTAACTTTAATCTTTAGTATTGTAGCGGATGGAGGGAAGAAGACTGAAGCCTCAAAAGTACGTTTTAGGCTCAGGTTATGTTCATAGCGATTTAGAACCAATGATTAATCTATTATATCCCACTGAAAGGGAAATTTAGGGTTAACAGTGCAATATTGGTGCTGTGGGGGGTAGTTCTTCTATTGCAAAAACGTAGATATTAATGAAAATTGATAGTTTCCAAAATTGATCCATTAAAAGCTGTACTTTATCCTGAAAAGGGGGGATAAACGCCCTATTATCAAGGATAATTCTATTTTGCTGTGGAAAGCAAACTCTCTTTACAAAAAAAAAAAGTACAATTGCTAATTACTTCAAAGAGGGTAAAAAGTTAGACAGAAAATGGGTTAATAATTGGGCAGTGACTTGACCAGATAATTGCATGCTGTAAAATCCCCCAAAAAAGGCTTCACACATGTATCTAGATTCTTAATAAATGTCCTACTTTTGCCAGAAATCCCAAGAAACCATGGGGAAATTAAACATTTCACAAAATTTCGGGGGGGGCCGAAGCCCCACCCCCCCCCCCTTGCGTACGTTCCAGATACAGATGTGTTGCTTGTGTTAACTTTAAACTTTAGCTTGTACATTTTAAACTTCTTTAAACTTCCAAAATCAAGCACATTCTAAACATTGTCAAATATATCAGTTTTATAGAGTCATACATTGTTACCAGTCCTCCTATAATAATTGGTAACATAAGAGAATGATGTTAATGAGCCTTTGCAGTCTGAACCACGAGTTTGATTAGTTTAATAACACAAGAGAAGCTAATAGGTGCACCCATTTTAGATTTGTCTCGATTCAAATGTTTATCTTTAAATGATGGGTTTAAAGTAAAGTCTTCCAGCAAAGGTAAAAAACATCGGAGAAGTAATTCATGCAGAAAAAATAAATTCAAGACTCAAGTATAAAAGCTAAACATTTCTCGTGATATGAATAAATTAAATCCCAAACGGCAAAATTGGATTGCATGCAACCACATCTTATTGCAATTAGAGTTGTTAGAAATAATGAGTCAATTTTATTAATTTAGTTACACCTTTAAAAGGAAAGTGAATTAGAGAGAACAGAGAAAATAAGAAAAGAATATAAAATAAGAAAATAAAGACTATATTCAGCATTGCCATGCACATTGATTCCTATCACCCCCCCCCCCTTCTTCTGTCCATCATCAATGGTTACATTTCTGATTCTAGCTTCATATGGTCAAATACCAATTTCACATTTATTCTCTGAATAAAAAAATAAGAAAATAAAGACTATATTCAGCATTGCCATGCACATTGATTCCTATTACCCTCCCTTCTTCTGTCCATCATCAATGGTTACATTTCTGATTCTAGCTTCATATGGTCAAATACCAAATTCACATTTAATCTCTGAATAAAAAATAAGAAAATAAATACTTGATTCAGCATTAAAAATGGAATAGTTGTGGGCAAGTCAAGCCATGGCTAATTGTAGAAAAAGCCAAGACAGATAGTCCAATTAAGTGAGAAGAAAAACAGGGCATTAATTTTTCCCCCTTCATTACCGTTGTTATCATCTCCAAATTATGCTACACCTCTCATGCATGTCACTCCACAATGCCGAACTAGAGTCAACCTGTTGGAGGTTCTAGCTGGCTCATTCAAAAATCCCGTATAGTCCACTAGCAAAAGTTGCGAACCCCTTACTGTCGAAGATGATTATGAGCTAACAGTCGACTTTTGCTTAAAACTCCCCTCTATGTCTAACAATTGGTATCGGCCTATTTTTGGTTTCAGTGTGTACCTTACTAACCCCTTTAAACTTTCAAACTGGTATATCTCATGAAGGAATTTTTCTACCTAAAAATTGATGACATATACTTTGATCAGCTCATCAAGAGCTATAACTGCCGTCGAAAAAAAATCTATCTGTCTTAGTTCAAAAGTTGACTTTTTTGTCGTAGGCCAAGTTTCTAACGTCATCACTTAGAAAGAAGCAAAGGAAAACTCTAATTTCTTTAGCAATGGGAGAACTTCTAAAGTTTAAGAGGCACATCTAATACCATTTCTGTATTGGCCTATTTTTGGTTTCAGTGTGTACCTTACTACTGAAGTTGTCAACCCATTTAAACTTTCAAACTGATATATCTCATGAAGGAATTTTTCTACTTAAAAATGGATGACATATACTTTGATTAACTCATCAAGAGCTATCGACTGCCGTCGAAAAAAAAATCTGTCTTAGTTCAAAAGTTGACTCTTTTGCCGTAGGCCAAGTTTTTAACGTCATCACTTAGAAAGGAGCAAAGGATAAACTCTAATTTCTTTAGCAATGAGAGAACTTTTAAAGTTTAAGAGGCACATCTGATGCCATTTCTCTACCGTAATCCCAAGTGCAAAAAAACGAATAATAAACTCAGTTAAAATCACGAACAGAAATGGGTAGAAACAATAGATTTTTGGCATCAGGCAAGAGTTCTACGAAGCTTTTCAAAATGCAGAGTCATATTCATCAATCCAGCCTAAGGTCCACACTTTCCGGAAAAACTGCAGAGGTTAGAAACTTACCACTTTCTAGGACTAAGCTGAAATCGGATGCTAGAAAAAGAAAAAAAAACACGACAAAACCTAAGCGTTGCTCTCGCAACACAATGGAGCGTGTATCTGAATTATGTTGATTCAATTTGGCGTACATCGTAATTAAAATTTTGCTACGCAATATTCGAGTCAGTTTTGGGAGCTTACAATTAAACGGATTCCCAAGTAACATATGAATTCCAGATCCCAAGTGAGGCAAAAAAACGTCTAACTGCTACAAGCATTGTAAGTAGTGGTTGAACTAATGGTGAAAAAAGAAGAAAAATGAGAAAAAAGAAAGAAAAATGTTTTTCTATGACTAAAAAATATAACTCTACAAATGCAACTGTTCGACAAAAACCCCAGCAGAGGAATCTTTACCACTCTCTAACTTATAAGCAGTTTTTTAGACAGCACTACCTTTCCATTTATAAATGAAATAGAAATATTAAAAAACAGAAATAGGGCCTATGGATGGATGATCATTATTGGACTAATAGGAGCATTTTAGTTCATTTTAGGAATAGATAAATGTTTGGTTATGCGGACAGTCATACGGAGAGATACAGAAAAAACTCTGGATTTCAGCTAAGAATGCCCCAATTAAAAGGTTACAAGCCAATTCCAGAATATGTTAAGGACTCTTATTTATAATTCGTTTTTTTTTTTTTTTTTATTGACAGTACCAAATATTTAGTCGTAATGAAATGTAATTAACCAATGACTCGTGACAACAGTAACCGAACTCTAAAGAAAGGGGTTTTAGCATATACCCCTTCAATTTCATTTTCATCCAGATATCATGTATATTCTTACGTTTTGGCCATAGCATTAAAAGCATAAACAGTTCAATACCTTAAATTGTAAGTGCTTGAGGATTGGGAACCCTTGAACATGTAGACTGAGATTGACACCCGGACATAATCCTCTCTGTATTTTCGACGGTTCGATAGCCAGCTCTTCTCTATAAACGTCTGTACGTCGGGCGTGATTGTTCATAACGGGTGAGAAATATTTTGGAGCATCATAGCGGCCTAGATTAGCTGGGTCATAGACATAAACGTGCATAGGTCCGTGACTATTTCTCTTCTTTTCTTCATCCGTCAACAAGTGTTCGCGCTCTTCCATAGCCTATATAAAAGATAGTGTAATAAAGTAAAATGAAAAATAGCATATATAAGAATAGCTAGCCAAACATGCTAAAAAAAACAATAGCTCTTGGTCAATCAATTTTTAGTGATGACAATATCTTTTGATACACTTATTAATTTTAAATCTGTTACACTTATTAATCATAATATGACCGGCCCTAATGTAACACATGGACATTGTGCTGGTTTTCCGCTCTTTTTTCCACGCATGGCAATCATGGAATGATACACTCTGATTCGAACATTTTTTTTTTTTTTTTTTTGTCAATTAAGGAAGCAAACGATTTAATTTTTAATTATTTTTTTGTTATTACAATTATCCATTTTTTTTATTATATTCTCTATGTCAAAGGTTTTTCAGATTCTAGTTAGCATATGTTCCTCAGTGTTGTCATCCGATATGATCCCATTCTGACAAGAAATAAGAGATTACTATGAACATATAGCCTCCGAAGGAATTTATGCAGATTAACTAACGAATTCATGCGAGTCTTAAAAAAGGCTGCCAATGTGTTGAATATAAAATCATGTAGGAGATGCAACTTCATAAGAAGAAGAAATAGAAAACATGTGGAAAGTTAAGGATATTTTTTATCTACTTCAATCAAGTTGCTGAGAAAAATTATATCCCTTATAGTGAAGCACAATCTCAGGCCAATACAAATAATGGCTATGACAATATGAGCTTCGATCGCCGACGCGGAAACCCAAGTCGCAAAACACCTCGCCTATTTCGTCTTTTATGAAAATCCAATATGTACACAGGTCTCTCCGATACGAAGTTACTACTTTAAGATTTTGAAGTATCCCTAATCAGTTTTTCGTCTTCAATGAAATTAGTCAATCCTTTTCTGAATGATAAATTCGTATAAATGTAAACGAACATTTCAAAGCTAAACTGCACCCAATTCAGGGAATATTCAACTTCTCTAACCCAACCAACGCCCACAGTACCTCAGTAAAGCAGTGCATAAGTGTGGGCGTTTCGGAAAAAGGGGGATTTGCTAGATGCTTTCCAGAAAAATTGTCTACGGATTGGTTTGGGTGCCCGACTGACTGACCGTATCTCAAACAGCAAACGGTACGTAAAACGTGGGTCAATCCCACTTTCTAGTGCTATAATAAGAAAACGGTTAAGATTGCTAGATGTTCTACAGATGAAGGATGATAGATTGCCAAATATTGTCTTTGTCGGGCAACTGTCTTGGGCCAAATGAAAGGTAGGTCGCCCGAATTGGGTGAAATGATGTCGTAAGAAAGGATTTAGGGGAAATGGGAACTTCTCGGGAGGGTTTAAAGAGAGAGACATTGAACAGATTGGGATGCAGGAGGAGCGTGCGCAACTGTGTTGACCTCAGGCAGCTTAGTGATGCAGTTAGTTGTTATTAGTAGTAATAGTAGTATTAGTAAAACAATGGAAACAGACTTACTGATATCTCTTTTCACTAAGCACAACAGTATTTTCTTTTTCACAGCAATTGTATTTCGGATAAAGCATAAAAAAGCTAAGATTCAAGTCTACAGACCTAGACAATGAAATTTTGATGTTAGAGTACATTAGAGACAAGATGAAGTTTAATTAGTTCTTGGTACTAAACTGGGAGATAAATGTAGTCATTCAATACATGTTATTCAAGAGTTTTTCAAAGGTTATTTTATCCAATGGAACGTCAATCTTTTAAAACAAGAAAAACCGGCTATGTTACTAAGTTATCTACAAATTAGTCTTTATTTGTAATTTTCTAAGTGTGCATCTTTTTTATTTATATGCATATTTTTTTTTTGCCTTATCTCAGGGGAATCCCATTGCCTGGTTTCGTATGTGGGTTTTGTCACATTCGAAAGAACTCTTTTTCCTTCTGTCTCTTCTTCTTTTTTTCTATCATCTTTTATTCTCTTTGTTTCTGAGTAGATGTTTTGCATGCCTTAAAATAATGATTAGTTTATTATTTGAAGGTTTTATTTCGTGATCCCATCCTTACGGGCCATGAAACCTTTGGGGGAACTATCATTGTGTTATTGATTTTTTTTTTTATTGGCTGAAGAATATATCTTATCGTATCGGCTAAGCTACCTTAATCAGTTTCTCTTCTTCAATAAAAGGAATCAATACAACTGCTTCCCAATCTTGCTTCTTTCCATTGAGATCCGTTTCAAAATCTGTGGGATAAAAGTCTAATATCGAAGACTGAGGACTAGTCATCAAATATTGAAAGGCTTCTGGCAATAGCTTCTTACTGGCAGCAGGAAGGACTCCAAGCAGTTGCTGGTAGGGCAGAAAAGGCTTGCCAAGTTCAAACGTGAGCTTTAATTCTAAAATGAGTAATAAGTAAAATAAGTCATTATTGATAATTTATCTCAGAGGCAGTTTTAAGGGGGGAAAGAAGGGGCTCTTGCTTCGGGCGCAGAAATTTTGTGAGCGCAAAATTTCAAATAAATAATCTAACGACATAATTAATTTGTAAATTTTGAAATTTTATTTTTATTAAAATAAAGCAGAGGGCGCAGTTAATAAATGAAAATAATTAGTAAACTATTAATGAATTAATAGAACAAAATAAATTGAAAATTTTGTTAAAATTTGGTCTGAAAATTTTGTGGGAGACAGGGGGCGGAGGGGTAACCATGATTTTCCCCAGGCACAAGAGAGACCAGAACCGCCACAGATTTCTGTTATTCCCTGTTCACGTTTGTTGGTTTTTCCTTTAGATGGGTAAAAAAAAATTGAAACGTGTATTTTTGAAGGAAACATATGGAAGTTTCTTTTTTGTCTGTTCTTTGGGCCAACCGGTACATAGTTATACATTGGTTAAATTGCATTACATGAATACTTGCTAATGTGCCTTTTTTCCATAGCTCGAAATGGGCTTACTATAAATAGTAAGTCAATTTACAAAAGTAAGTAAATATAAACTATATAAGTAAAAGGAAGTCATTTTTTCTAATTTGTTTCGGCTTAGGCTCCTTCGAGTCTACTGGCTAACCATTTTAAAACGTTTTGTTTCTTCTTTTTTTCTAAAAGTGGTTCTTCTTTTAAAAAAATGAGCATTGAAGGTCCAATATCTGACGGACGTATTGTCATGTTCTCACACCTACTTAGCTTGAATATCAAACGTGCCGCAAAAAATAAAATATCAAAAGCGCCACAACTGAGGGACATTAACTTAATTTGAAATCCCAGTCTAAGCATCTTTATTTCTGACCAATCAGCTTTTGTAAACAGTGCCACTTAGTTAAACGTGGCGATGCCTAGATCCACATCAAAAACATTTCAACGGTACACTCAACAACTCCTTCATATACGTAATAATTTCTGTTCGGTTTAAGTTTCAATGTTGGTCCTTACTTTCAGTTGAAAAAACTTGTTTCTTTTGTTATTGTTTTTTAATTCAAAATCGTTTTTTAAATAATACTGGGAAGTCCGGTACGCCTTTCATGGAAAATTCCCTTCCCCTATGAAAAATTCCTCCATGGAAATATCCTACCTTCTCAGGCTCGTAACTTCTGATGGGTAAGACTAAACTTGATAAAACTTATATACTTGGAATCAGCTTTAAAATCGAATCCTTTTGATTCATCTATTGGTATCAAAATTCTGTTTTTTAGAGTTTCAGTTACTATTGAGCCGGGTCGCTCCTTACTTATAGTTCGTTACCACGAGCTGTTTGATGCCAGACAAATATATTAGAGTGATTAGTGCTAAATACGGGAATAAAAATGCTGCGATTAAGGCAAGATATGAAGTTAGAAGCGAATTTCTCATTAAATCAGGAGTTAAGAAGGGTTGGGCTCTATCCCCTTTATATGGATCATTTTGATAGACTTTGTTTTAAGCAACTGAAGAAAGGCAACGGGAGAACATGGAATCAAATGCGGAGGAAAAGCTTTCCTTAACTTAGATTATGGTGATGATTTAAGCATCCTAGATGAAAGAGTGAGCAAAATGAATAAGCTATTAGAGGCTTTGCGAGTTCAAGGTGATAGAATAGGTTTGAAAATTAGGATTAAGAAGACTAAGTCGAAGACTAAGACTAAGTCTGCTCTTAGTTATTACGCCTCCAATTTTCTGACCAATAAGGAAATGGTTTTCTGACCAATAACGAAACACATTAATTGTCCTCAATGTTTAATTCAGAATTTAACAGTTAGGAACTCGAAAATTTTGAGAACCTTCCGTTTCAAGTAACTATGATATGTTACGGAATCAAAACTTCCGTATTTATAAACATCAGCCTACGCCAAGGAATCAAGAAATGTTGATCCTTTGCTATATCAAGGTGTCATAAAATAGAGAGGTCCTTAAATCTCAAGTTTCTACCTGTAAATTAAACTGGTGTTTGTTCGAAAAACGATTTTTTGTTCATTGGATGCACTACAAAAACTAGGGCTAAATAAAAAAATCACCCTGGAAGCACAAGGAATTCTTTCAAAGTTTGTGTATGCTCTCGCTTGTTTCATTTTGAAACCACACATGATTTCTAAGCAGGAAAATCGAAATCAGTAACCACACGAGAAAAGAAAAGCTCCAACACTGTGATTGACGCAAAATCGAATTGATGCAAATTAATTCAAAATCTGCAAAACGCCGCCACGACGTCCGGCGGCGTTACGACACTTTGGCTGCGGTCGACCGGGCGTCTCGTTATCGGCATTCGATGCATATGCCAGCGCAAATTATCTAAAATCATTTTATTCCAGCGTCATTTTATGCCGTCAATCATTTTATGCCAGCGCAAAAATGATCTAAAATGGTCTAAAATCGATTTTTTCTCCACAAACGCAATTTTTACCTAATAATGAATTTATTGTAATGAATTTATTATAAAAAAGTCTAAAGTACGACCTGAACCCATGATCTTGAGACTAATATTCTACCACCTGAGCCTGCCGTGCTGGATACATGGTTTTACATCTTTGATCTATTAATTTACACAAATAAACATGTTCTTATAAATAGGCTCACTTATCGCCACTATTAATTGCATATAATAGATAGATAGACAAGCTTGATAACAAATACAAGAAAGAAGTAAGTACCTTCAAATGCCTTCACATCAGACACGTAAGGGGCATAATGATGAGGAAAATACCATGACCAAGAAGACACCCCATCATAATAATACGCCAAATTCCATTGTATGGCTCTCACATAATTTTCTGCCTGATCTTTCAAATATAAATCACCACCATCACCATCCATCTTCTCTTCATAGTACTCCGTCTTGTGACGTCTAAATTCAGCATTGAAATCATCAACCGAGTCTTTTTCCGATTCTTCATCTTCAGAACTTAAGAATTCACGATTTTCAGCTTCTTTTTTCTTTAAAAACTAGAAAAAGGAGAAAGAATATAATCCAACAAAATACAATGCAATACAGAACGCGTACCAGAATTGAATGAATGAATGGTTTGTATTGCCCATCATCAAGTAAAAAGGTTTATAGAGATGGAGTATGAAAAGAAAAAAGAAAGAAAGAAAAGCGCACATACATAACTATAAACGAAAGAAAAGAGATGCTTCTAACACCACTGAACAACCAACTTAGTGCGCCCCTAGTGGAGTACTACGGTGTTATAGATGTTAAGGATCTAATGTGTACTTGAATCGGCTAATTCTTTCGCTGATCCCTACAAAGGTGTCCAAAATTTTATATTTTACTTAGACAAGCATTGTCTTCATCCAAGGAGGGAGATTCAAAAGGTATTTTCCATACTTGAAGAATCAACAAACCCACTGAGTCATTGTTTAGCAAAAGAGTTACTGTTGATCAACAAATCCATGTGTTATTGTGGAATTTAAATCGTGGAATATTGCCTAAAATTGTGAGTCGAAGACATTTTTCCAAAAACCTAGTATGTTATTTTCCTTTTTAATAGACCCTAAAATGTTATATTATAGTTACTTACCTTGGTGTTTTATTCTGTATATGTGTTTTTTTTTAATTGGTGAAACATAAGGTTTTTTGTTTTTTGGCAAAATTGGCAATATAATTTTCTTTCGGACGAAATTGAAAATTCAGCCAAAAAGTCGGTGAATCTGCATCCTACTGTCGATACACCGACTAAGCAAGCAGAAGAGGATTGTTCACCTGCCGCAAGTGCCGGTGTACCTGCGGGGAGTAAGATCCCTTAAACTATGGGAATCAGGAGAGCAGGGATCGACGCCTCCCTTGCTTCGACAATGCTGTAATCACCTCCGAAATCAGACCAAAAGCACAAGCAAGACCCAAAAGAGGCAAAAGCAAACCAAGGAAAAGGACCCCTAAAATTAACCCCAGGAAACACTCAACAAACTGAGTCACCAGCAAGAAAACGAAAATTTTCAGAGCTTCCTCCATAACCAACTGTTCCAGATTATCACACTGTATCAATTAGAAAGAAAAACAGTACCCCTTTCGTAGCGGATGATCACGCATTAATCAGAAAATTTATTTTCAAAGTAGCAAGAGTTAACTTTGAGCTTGGTGTCCAAAAATCACAGCAGCACAGCAGAACTTTATTTAAAAGATGCCATAGGAGCTAATAAAGTAATTCAAAAGTCTAGTTTAATTCAGCTAACTAACTCACAAACTGAAGCCACAAAACTCATCAGAGAAAAGAAATTCCAATATGTAGATTATGGAATTGATCTTTCTTTGGAAACACAAGAAATCAAATGTGAGTTACTAGACTCATCAGGAAGAACTCTTACGATCACAAATATGACCAGGCTTAACAAAAGAAAGGGAGAAAGCCTGATGCCAGGTAAGTCAATCTTGGTTGTAAAGAAAACTGAGCTCAAGATTGGCGTATATCAATATGGGCCAAAAATTCCTTTCAAGCCCTACAAGGTCAAACCCTTACACTGCATCAAATGTTAAGTACATGGCCACACTATAAACATTTGCCAGCAAATGAGTCCCTCTTGCTCCAAATGCAGAAAAGACGACTTTACCTCAACATCTCGTCCTGCTCCTGAGCCATATTGCAAAAACTGTATGACCATAGGAAACAGTGTATTTCAAAAAGATCTATGCCCCACCCACCATCAACGTGCGGACATTCTGAAAATCTCAACTGAACAGAACATTCCTTTCTCAATCATCGCAGCTAAAATACCTATAGACTCCAAAATATCTAAAATACCTAAGACTCCAAAGCCAAGTGCTTTCCCCTCCTAAACTAAAGAGCTGCAAAAACCCTAACATCCAAGCTTATCATTATGCAGGTACTTCCTATGCAAACGCCATCACGGGTAATGTTCCAGGAATAGCCCAGTATGCCAAAGGTGAGACGAGATGAAATCAAAACACAGCTCCAACACTTGAAGTTACTGATCAGATGAATAGTTCCGAATTCCAAAAGCTGGGCACATTTTTGACCCTACATCACCTCATCTCAACCTCGGGATTCAAAGCTATTCTAACAAGGAAAGCAATTACCACACTTTTAGGCCAAGAAGTTTGGAGACGAGCAAACACTGAATCTGAAATTTTGGAATGAAGCGGCCTTTCCTCCTGGTACTTCTTCGACTTCTTTTAGATATTGGTGAACTTGCTTATCTGGTCCGACTTCCTCTTTTGTATGTTCTTTTCCACTCGCTTTTTTCATCTCTTTGTTTTTCGTCTTCTCGCGTTTTCATACCACTCTCTAGTAGAGAATTGACCAAGGCGATGTCCACGAAATCAATCGAACCCACCACTCTCTGTAAGATATCGGTGGCCTCTTTCAAGAAGGCATCAGCAATTGGTCGTTTATGTTTTTCAGAGCGTCCGCTTTTCTTGCAATGATTCCTTAAGTCTATCTAGCTCTTTTTTTTCTAGAGATGTCTACTAGGTTCAACTCCCTTTCTTTCTCTTGGCCTTAAATGTTTCATTCAGCAGCTTGTTCTTTCGCCTAAGCCAAAGTCAACAATCCTTTGGGAATAGGAAACCTTTCGGGTTTGCCAACATATATGTTCAATTCGTCAATCACACAAAGCTCCACATTCAGGACTCTTTCTGACATGGAGGCTCCGATGGAAGAAGTTTTCCTGAGAGCAAAAAAACTTGAATTATGTCAATTCAGCTTTTACAGGATTCGAGAAAAGCAAACACTTTTGCCCACCAAAAGCATCCGTCAAATGCCTTCGCGTCCTTCGTTAGCACCTTTGTCTTTCTGCCAAGGTTAGTTTCTGAGCATCTAATGCAAGTTCAACTTGCTCACCTACAGTGTCCTGCATATAATTGTCCAAGTTCACAAGCAAACTGGTAGAAACTTCATCAGCAGATATGATAATGTTGAATTTCAGAAGTCTCGCAAAAACAGTGAGAAGTAGATTTTTCAGTTTGGCATGCGGAAAATGCACAAGAGGCTGTTCTTCTGAAACTCTACTGTGAATTTCGTAAAAAGCTCAGACGATGAATAAACAAATTCAAGTTCTGCAAGTACATCTTTCGTTTTTAGGTGGCCTACGATCTTGAGGTGCTTCAAATGTTTCTTCGATGGCATGTAATGTTAAAACTACTCCAGCAGTTCCGGCTACCGATCAATCACTTGGCGAACAGCAGGACTCAACGTCAGCCACCAACTTGGGACCTGCTGAATGAAACTGTTGTATGGGACGCCTTTCTTTTTCTGGCATTCTAAAAACTCTACATATTACGCATGTCAGTTAAGGGAAAAAAATGCTCGAAGATGACAACAAAGTCAGATGACTCCTCACAAAATTCCTGGAGCCCTTTCATGAATGCGTAGTGCAGAACGTCGTATTTTGACTAGTGATTCTACCACAGATTTTGTTTATAGATATAACATGGACTAAAATTCTGGTATTAATTTTTCAGTTCTTCAGTTAAACATTCAAGGTCTCTGTTCTTCTCTAAATAATTTGAAATCTCTCATAGATAATTCTTCTCCTCAGATTACTGGACTCTGTGAAATATTTCTTCACCAGGGCAAAGATGTACTTTAAGACATCTCAGGATATAACTTGGAGTTTGTGAATAGATAGGAGATAAAAAAGGTGGTTTAGCATTTTATGTTCCTAATTACCCAGATTATACTTTGCGTAGCGATCTGTGGAGAGATGTGGATAGCATTTTGAGTCTACTTTAAAATAAATTTTGACTGACAACAAGAAAACCATCATTGAGGAATATGCCCGCCAAGTGAGTCGATTCCTTTTTTCCTAGGAATTTTTAACAAGGTTATGTCTGAAATATGCAGAAGTAATGATGAAATTATCTTTTCATAAGACTTCAATATTGACCAGTTAAAAACTTCATCTACAACTTCTTATGACTTTTTATCCTCTGTTTGATTGTTTAACATGTTTATTTATATCACTATTTTTACTAGAGTAACTGACACATCTGCCACAATAATTGACAATTTTTTCTACTTTAGTGCCTAATTCGAGCTTTATTATCATGTCTGACATCTATGACCACTTTCCATGCATTATACATCATTCAATTTCTGGTCTATCTTCAGTTTATTCCAATCTTTGTTATTTACCATCCCGTTCCCAACGGCATCAACTTGAACAGTTTAAATTTTGATTGCCTGATACCTCCTGGAAAGTTCCTCACCGATTCAAGTCTTTTCAACAAATTTTATGATTTGGTCAGAGGCCTTTGTTGATAGTAGCTGTGCAGCCTCAGCTTCTAAAAGCTCTAGGCATTCAGTTCCTTGTGCCCCTTAGGTGACTACACCTCTTCTTATGAGTACCAAAAGAAAGACTTACTTGTGGAAGGCATTTAAGTCCTCTACATCTCATAGTCATTTTGAAAAGCATAAGAAAAATATTGAAATTTATTGAACTCCTTAATTCGTAAAGCCATGTGTATCGATTACTCCCAGCCAAATTCACCAAGAGTATGAGGAAACCTGACAATTTATAACCGCAGTTCTTAATCTCAATTCCAAAGAAACAACTTGCCAAATACATTAATTAGACAGGTCATAATGGATGAATTTTGTTCTTACTTTGCATCCATAGGGAAATTAATTTCTGAAGATATTGCTATTAGTGCTTTTTCTACCAGTGACTTTAAAAGTACCTCGGTCCTTCTTGTCAAAAATCGATGGCTTTGGACCCTGTTTTATAGTTTGTCCAGTGAATCGTCTCCGAGCTAATAGCATCATCGTATTGTGGAAATTACCAATTTCCTGTCAAGGGCTCTGAAGTTTTATATTACCCTCTATTCCATCTCCTCTCGCCATTTTTATGAGCTTATCATTTTTGAACGGAGCTTTTTCCAGTTCCTTACAATCTGCCAGATTAGTTTTTCTCCACAAGGATGGTTCTAGAGACGATCCTTCTAATTATCGACCAAATTCTTTTTTATCAGCTTTTAGTAAAAAAAAAAAAATTGATTTATTCTAGAGTTCTGTCGTTTCTGTATAAAATAAAAATTCCATTACAATCAGTTTGATTTTCGCCCTAAACACTCAACAGAACATACTCGCATGGCCTTGCTGAAGTTCATGCACAAGGCAGTTGATGAGGGTAGAATTCTGGGTGCAATTTTCCTTGATGTCGCAAAAGCGTTTAAACTTGACTCGCCCTGTTTCAAGCATTCTCTTGTCCCCCCCCCCCCAGAATGGCAAATGCCACCTCCAAGTGTTTCACTAGAGTTAATATCCTTGCAAAAGACAAATTATCTCCCAATCCAAATTCAGTCACTTTTTCATGAGAAAATGAACACTTTGTGCCCAGATTCTCTCCAAATATACAGTAATGTCTCAGTAAAAGGCAGCAAATATGGCTCTACATCTGTTATTCCAAGTTATTCGCTGAATATAAAAACTAGACTTCCTGATAACACTTCCATCCTCACGGCAGAGCTATCGGCCACAAAAGAGGCTTTAAAGCTCATAAATATTAATCCAACGGCTTCCAAAAGAGTGGTGTTGCTCTCAGACTCCAATGACTTCCTTCTGGTCATTGATAATATCCATTGGAATGCCATGAATACAGACCTGGGGACAATCAGCGATCAGTTAATCAGTCTCCAAAATAGCCTTATTGACATCAAGTTCCAACATATCTTAAGCCACCAAGGCATCAAATTTAATGAGGTAGCAAACCAGCTAGCTAGTAGCACCTTATATAATCCAATCAATCCCAATTTAAAGGCCCAGACTTCAGAGACATACCCAGAAGCAGAGTTCCTTCAAAAACAAAGTGCCCATTCCATCTTTATTCCCATCAAGGAGAGGTAATATTCTTTATTATAGAATCAAAAATAATGTTTTGATCCTGAGAAAATATTGGTTTACTTGCCATAAACGAGCCGATCCATATTACAGACATTTCAGCTCTATTCCAGAATCCCTGAACCTCCTGATTTTTGAATCTCAATGCATCCAGCAGAAAGTAATCGATATTAGGAGAATCTTCAGTGAGCAAACTTTCAGCCTGACATTAACATGTTGCTGCTCTCTAACCTACAAACTAACATTGAAAGACATTTATATAAAAGTATTTTCGATTTCCTAAGACGTAATAATATCTACAAGTAGATAGTAGGAAGACTTATTCCTGAACCATCAGCACTTGAAGATTATAAATCGCCGTGAAGCCAAAATGTGGAAGATGGATGGAATAATTTCAGAAGAACAATTTGTGAAGTTGCTCATGGTGTCTTAGGGAAGAGTGCTAAGACTGCAACCAGGAATAATAGTGAAAAAACTTTAGGTTTAATAGAGAGTAGAAGGCGGTTTGTATAAGAATTATCTGAGTGATAGGTCGTATGAAAACAAAAGGAATGTAAAGAAAGTGGAGAAAGCATTAAAATATGAACTAAGGAGATGTGAAGTGAAGGCCACGGATAAAATTGCTGAGGACCTAGAAGATGCGGCTAGACGGTATGATAGTAAAATATTATACTGGCATGTTAATAAATTCAAAGGGAGTAGCCAATCCGGACTAGTCCCAGTTAAAGGTAGAAATTGGGCCACAATTATTGATAAGGAAAAAGTTAAAGAAAGATGGGTGGAACATTTTGAGAATGTGCTAAACCGAGATACAGTTGCAGGAAAAGATATAGATGAAAATGAAAAAGTTTGTGATACCTTGGATGTGAAGGAAGATTTGTTTAGTGAGGAAGAATTAGCGACAGTACTAAAAGGATTAAAAAATGATAAGACTCCAGGTGCTGACAGTATGATTAATGAGTTGGAGAATAGATTCAGCCAAATCGACTTAAAAAAAAAAAAAAAAAAAAAAAAAAAAACTTGGCTATTTTTATTTCGTCATTTTGCATTGGAGAATTCCGATGAAAAAATATAACCTTTATGGTAAGATCAGATTGGTTTAGTAATTATTTGTAATGTAGTGTTATAACTAAATTTTGGTAATGACTTCTAGGTACTACCCTTATCCATACCCTTCCCCGCTATGATCATGCCTAAATCCCCGCTCCGTGCACAAATTGCAATAGTGGTCAACAAGGCGGTTCAAAATAAAATACAATAGAGTTCATAAATTCGGCTTGTAAACAAAACATACTCGATTCAAAGCAACTTGTCTGGTTCAAAGTTTGATATACTTTCCTTTTTTTTTACTTAATACAAGTTTTATTTACAAAATCAGGACTATAGACGAAACACAAGACTCGATACTAGCACTTGTTTTATTTCAACAAAGTCTAATCTCATTGGAAAAGAAGATGATAATACAAGTTTGTAGTATTAGGGTGGTATGAGAGCAATTATAATGACAGGTTCATGCAGTATAGCTAATGTTTTGAAAAATTAATGATTTTTAGATAAAATTTGGCATTTTTTGCTTTCCCCATATTAATTAACCCAACTAGCTACAGGAGACACTATTTCATTTTACTATTATGACATGGTCAGCTGTTTTCAATCCACACCTCTTTCAGTTAAGTCAGCTATTTCCGTTTTAGTATTACAATATGGGAAACTTAATATCGTTTGTAATACAGGACATTTTACATCTTCTCTTTATACATGAATTGAGGCATTTCAAAAATTGAGGCATGTTACAAGGCAAAAATAACTTGCATTAAAACTCAAATACTTTGTTAAAAAGACTGCACATGTGTCCCAGCCAAAATTAGAAAGCTTTAGGTCTCGACAACCAAGCATAGGACAGATTCATTTTTTCGGAATGTTGATTGATATTGGGGAAGGGGGCTTAACATTATGACTCACTGTACTGCCAAGACTATCATCACACATTCATCAAATCATGAGCTCTATAAACATGTTGTTCGATCCCGCTGGATAGGTCAATAAAAAATTTTCTAGAATTTTGGGGAATTCTTAATCAAAATCAAACAAATTCGTTAATTTTTTAACTTACTAAATTTAAAAATTCAATAAATTTTATAAAATTCGTAAGAACAAGACTCACTGACAAGAATTGCCCCCATGACATGTCGTTGGGAAAGGGAGGATAACTTTTTACGTTAAAGAAGTCGTTACGTCTGTTTGTTACTTTTTATGGGGGGGGGGGCATCACTACAAATAAACTGATAAAGCCCAATAAAATCATTTAAAATTATAAATGTTTTTACTTTGGATTAAATCGTCCCTGAAAAAGTACACCACATTGGTGGGATCTGGGGGCGGACCTGAAACGACAATATAAGTTTTTGGGTTATATTTTTATGTTTTCCAAAGGAGAGAGTGGAAATTTTGGTATTAGAGGATAGACAGGGACAAATCATGACCATGATTTGTCCAATTCCCCTTGAAATGCGAAAAATTACATAATATAATAACTAACATAGCTGATGGCTAAAAACTTTCTCCGCAATCCATATATTTTACAATAAAGTTGGAGGGACAAGAGTTGTCTTTTACGCAAAAATCAATTTGAGCAATATATAATTGCGGCCTTTCTGTCTCTATTAAAATGGTCTGATAACTATTCCTGGGAAACCGTTGATATGCGCTGTAAAGCAAGTAAACTTAACGATAGCAAGTCTTACGTCCAAAAATTCCTCCGACCTTTCACCAACTTGCTCTTCTGCATTAGCTCTTTTCCCTGCCAAGAACTTCAAGTCATCATATATGTCTTGAAAATTGTCGTGGTCAATACTTTCCAATTTCTCCATAAACTTGCAAAACCGCTTCATATTCAACTTGCCGTCTTCATTGATGTATCCTGAGAAAACCATAAAAACATAGTGGTTTTAACCCTTAAACTGCTGATAAAAAAAAAAACTGTCTTGTGTTAAAAATCGTAGATTTCTGTATAAAAATAAGATTGACTGGAAAACAAAATTTAAGATCCTACAAAAAAAGAAAACCAAAAGAAAACAAATATCTTCAAATGCAAATCGAACTGTCCTGAATAAACATGCAATTAAGTTCGGATTTTTACAGAAAATAGTATAATTTGGAAATAATAAAAATCTACGGTATGACAAAAAGGCAATACAAAGATTTTCAATTGCGTATCGAGATAAAAATTTAAAATATAAACTCCACGTCATCATGATAAAGAACTAAAAAAAAAAAAATTCTTATTAAGGAAAATCCCCTTTTCAAAGAATAAGTTAGAGCTTATTTATATTATTACGCAACGAAACAACGCTTTGTCTAAGCCCTTCTTTTTGAGTGTTTATTTATGCTATAGTACGTACAGCCTAAATTATTAATGCTCCTTGACTAATATTGGGATGGCGAATATGATCGACGCGTGTAACAGTCATTTCAAAACGTAACGCTCATGCGTTGTATCGCGGGTATTAAAAACAACACGGTGTGTCAAACTTCGACCCAACGGTTACGTGGAATGATTTTTCATTAGATGAAAGTGACAGCATGACATCACTTTGAATTATCACAATTGAATGAAAGCCATTGAAAACAACTCTTTCACCAGTAAAACTAAAAATTTTATTCTAATATTGGTCAAAATTTGAAACAGATGGTCTTAAGTTTGACAGGCAGTTAAATTTGAGACAATAGCCAAAATAATGACACTGGGGGGGGGGTATACAAACGAGACTTACAGCCCAAGTCCACATGAATATGTAACCTACAATTAAATCATGGATTTATTCAGTGACTACGTGGGGTTGTATTTTGTCATTTCAGAGCACTCAAAAAAAAAATTTACAAAACGCATCAAAAATTTCTTTGTATACATTTCCGCTACTTTATACGAGTGGGAAAAAATTAGGTGGTGGGGGGACACTCAAACCCGTTACCTCCCACGACTATAGCCATGGGGGTGAGTATGTCTTTTAGAACGGAAAAGACACTTTTTGTGGGTTAGTTTTTTTTTTAGGTAGATCTATAAGGCGGCTTGAAAAGTTTCCAGTTTAATAGCTTTTTAATAAATAAACTTTAGGTAAAGTCTAAAGGCCAATTTAAGATAAGATTTTACTAACATCAAGACTCAGCAACAGCTTAATAGAGCCAATCAGATTTTTTACAGAATTTTCGATGAAAAATAGTAATTGGCTCAAATTAGCGCTCGCTGAATCCCACTAGTAGTGGTAGTAGCAGCAATGCTAATTTATTATATTAAAAAAAAAAAAACAGACCAAAAGCGTCTGTTGCGAGGGAAGTATTAGTAAAATCTCATTGTGAATGGCCTTGAAAATGATACTAGCTTCGTCTTTTCTTTCATAGGTGTTTTTTCACCAGTGAGAGTAGAGGAAATAGGAATTTTAAATTATAATGCATTAAAAAAAAGAATATAAAACACTTAATGAATTCCACATGATCTGGAATCGTGTCCACTGGAGTCGAGGCCAAAATAAATTTCAATAGAACTCATAGGTTTTAGGTTTAGGTTAGTTTTAGGTTAATAGGTTTAGGACTTTCTAAGGGTTTGTTAAGGAGCATTTTATTACGCTTCGGCAATACTGTTAAAAGCATATAAAAAACAAATTTTGATCTTATAACCAATCATGCAGTTTATGCATTTACTGAACTATATTACTATTACTATATTTGGTTCAATCAGACAGAAAGAATAAGTGGTCTTGAGAATTAAGAACATACTTTCACCGGTCGATTCGATTTTAGAAGGGCATTTCCTTCATAAAACAAGTTACACACTTAGAAAATCATCCTTAAATGAAGAAAAAAATCTTAGAACTTTTTATGATATAATTTGACAATCCAGAATCCAAATCTAAACTTTCACTCACATTTTTAAACTAAATTAAAATGAGTAGCAGGATTAAATAAAATTTTACTAAAAATTTTATTAATTTAGCTTTTGTTTAATTTAATTGAATAAACAGTTTAATATAATTTAATTTGAAAAATAAAAATTGTATTTATAAATATAAGATTTTATTCTATAATTATCTTCCACAAATAAACTAGATTTTTTATTTCAATAAAATTAATTTACTGAACAAAAACTGAAAACAGCAAATAACGCATCAAGATTCAATGTAAAAGTCTGTCAATCAAGGTTATGAACAATTAGGGAATTACAAATTGACACTTACCCTCTAAAGTGGGTAAGATGGACATATAAGCTTTATAAAGCACAGGCAGTGTTCCTTTGGCAATGTGAAAATGAGGCAGATTGGGTATAAAATCGTTACCAACCAAAAAACCCATGAGGATCTGAAATTAAACAAACAAAATTTTTTAAAGCATCTGGCAGCTAAACCAGAAAAACAGAGTAAGAGTGCGATAGTAAATATACAAAAACACAAAACATATCTGGCGTAAGAGCATCCACAATGTAGGCTAGTCCACGAAACGTTTCCTTAAGAGGCACAGTTTTGCCACCAAGTTAATACATTTACTTTTTATTTATGCCATTTTTAGGCAGCATGCAGAAGAATTACCCAATAAGCGAATAACTTTGCTAGAAGATTCAAAAGATGGCTTTGATTCAATATCCCTTTATGAAGACGGATCCGGATAAATGTGCACTGCCAAACAAAACATATTTATCAATTATTCTTTTCGAGGTATTAACTCTTTCAGATGATCAGATCAAGCTGATGTGTTTATTTTGTCACCTTGAAAACTGTGGCGCGAGGAAGAACAGTTCCTGAAACGAGATAAGACAACGCACTTTATACGGCTTTTAAGAAACTCTTAGAAATTTTAAAAGACCTCTTGCTTTTAAGAAACCACTTGGTCAATGGTGATTCTACAGCCTGTCCCTACTATCCCTACTATCCGACTATCCGACTATGGTACTATCCCTATACTATCCGACTATCCCTACTGATGGTATTCTGAAGTGATATGAAGCGACTTTGGATAAGAGAACTGCTCCATAAAATATTTTGAAGTGCAAGAATAATCGATCTCGACGGGAGAAGGTTTTTTTGACATTTGTATAATACTCTCCACATTCACTTAAAATAGAAGAATTTAAATCAACAAAAGGAATGAAATAAACAAAACAAACCCAATCATCAATGATCCGTTCCAGATCATATTCAAAAGGGAGGGAGTCCTTCAAAGGGGAAAATTCCAGATCCAAATAGTCCCTCATCAGAGAGAGGTGTAGTAAGTGAAATGTCGTTTCTTCTGGACTGCTAGCTTTCTTATTTTGCTCTTTTTTCCCAAATCGAACCTAAAAGAAAAACATTGATTTAAAGCTAATATCTCTCAGATGGTCAGATAGGCTATATTTCTCGGTAATCAAAGTGATTTTAAAAATGACTGAAACTGAAAGACAAAGAGGAATATCATTGAAGAATACATATTGTCAGCTTCAAATACAATTTTTTTCTAACTGCAGTATTAAAAATGTTTTATTATCCTAAAAACATATAATTTTAAGGTTGATAATTAGAATAAAAAGTAATACACAAATAGTACATTAGCGTTACAATCATTTATAAAGAGAAGATGGGAAACTCCATACGTCCTAGTAAACAAATTAAATAAAAAAAAAAAAAACAAGTTTATTTTACTGAAAGTAAGGAGAGAAATTAAAACTTAAAACGAACAGAAATTACTTCGTATATGAAAGGGGCTACTCCCTCTTCAACGCCCCGCTCTTTACGCTAAAGTTTGACTCTTTCTCTCAATTCTTCTTTTTAAAACAGTAAAAAACTTTAGCGTAAAGAGAGGGGCGTTGAGGAGGGAGCAGCCTCTGTCATATACGAAGTAATTTCTGTTCGTTTTAAGTTTTAATTTCTCTCCTTACTTTCAGTAAAATAAACTTGTTTTTTTTTTTTTTTATTTAATTTGTTTACTAGGACGTATGGAGTTTCCCATCTTCTCTTTATAAATGATTGTAACGCTAATTTCTGTTCGTTTTAAGTTTTAATATCGCTCCTTACTTTCAGTAAAAAAAAACTTTTTTTTATTTAATTTCTGAACGTTTTTGAATCAATGCAAGTTTTGATTTTGGCTCTCCGCATATGAATAATTAAAACGTTTTGGCTAAATGGCTTTCTCATAGTTTCGATTGAATGATTTTGAGAAAAAAGGAGAGAGGAGGAGGCCTAGTTGCCCACCAATGTTTTGGTTACTTAAAAAGGCAACTAGAACTTTCTTGCGAACGTTTTTATTAGTAAAGAATATACGTAACTTACGAGTTAGCTTAAGTAACGAACTTCTGTATTCGTATGTTTTTATTAAGTATATGAGGGGATTCAACCCCTCGTCAGTACCTCGCTCTTTACACTTAAGTTTAAACAAAGGCCGTAGAATAAATAGTTGAAATTACTAAAAATACTTTTGCTTAAAGAGCGAGGTATAAGGAGGAGGTGAGCCCTCATATGCGTAAAAATTTCTCTTCGTTTTAAGTTTTAATCCTGCTCCTTACTTTAGTTGAAAAAACTTTTACATATTCATTTTTTCATTGTTTTTCTTAATGCATGTGCTCCATTCGCGGAAATTTTCTTCCCCCGTGACAAATTCCTCCATGGAAAGTTCCCCCAACATATCTCCCTCTTTTCAACACTTCCCCCAACCAAAACATCCCCCTGAAAACGACCGTACACTTCCCAATAACCATTACTGTATGTCAACATTGGTCAAAGTTTGTAACTTGTAGCCCCCCCCCCACGGGGACTGTGGGGGAGCAAGTCGTACCCAAAAACATAGTTATAAGGTTTTCCGACTATGTTGAATAAAATAGTTATCTCAGAATTTTGATCCGGTGACTTTGGGAAATAATTAGCGTGGGAGGGGGCCTAGGTGCCCTCCAATTTTTTTGGTCACTTAAAAAAGAAACTAGAACTTTTCATTTCCGTTAGAATGAGCCCTCTCGCAACAATGACCACTGCTACGATACGATAACCCCTAGGAAAAAAACAAAAAACAAACAAACAAATAAACACGCATCCGTGTTCTGCCTTCGGGCAAAAAATACGAAATTCTATATTTTTGTAAATAGGAGCTTGAAATTTCTACGGTAGGGTTCTGTGATACGCTAATCTGATGGTGTGATTTTCGTTATGATTCTATGACTTTTAGGGGGCGTCTCCCCCTATTTTCTAAAATAGGGCAGATTTTCTCAGACTCGTAACTTTTGATGGGTAAGACTAAACTTGATGGAACTTATATATTTAAAATTAGCATTAAAATACGATTCGTTTAATGTATCTATTGGTATCAAAATTCTGTTTTTAGAGTTTTGGTTACTATTGAGCCAGGTCACTCCTAACTACAGTTCGTTATCACGAACGGTTCGATAAAAATAGCTGACTTAACTGCCTCCATATGATTTTGGGATTTGCAAATATACAGAAAGAAAAGCTCTTTAGCTTTAGCGTAATACTATAGGCTAGTATAAGGGGCCCTCCCACGAGAAACTAAATAGGGAATTTCTTGACAAGAAATTCTTTCGAGATCCATGTCTTATTATTTATTTACGGTGATGGATATTCTTTTTTTGCATTGCAATCTTACAATAAGGAGCAAAATACCGACTCAGGAACGAGCCCATAACTGCTTATGTTTTTTTAGGGAAGAAATATGAATAAAATTTCGCTTGGAAAGGGGCAATAATAAAAAAAAGAATTATTTTTGATACTTGGAACAAGAAATGCCCAGAAATTTAAAAAGATTTATGATTTCAAAGGTAGCGTTCCCAAGCCCCCTCCCCTGTGTATGTCAAACATACAACTTTAAATTCGGTATTCTTTTCTTCTGCCGTACTATGTCGAACAAATAAATTTTCGAATGGGGATAAATCCCATTATTTAGCCAGTGAAAAGAACACGTACAAAAATCCAGCTATTTCGATCACATATACAGCGATCATCATTAGTGGAATTACTAAAATAATATAATTGAAACTGGCATATTTATACACAAAGAAATAAATAACTTTTCAGGTCATTCACAAAATAATGAACTTCTGAATTATTAACTAGATTATTTTCAGACACAGTTCATTGTGTATAAATTTCCTAGTTTCAATTACATTATTTTAGTAATTCTGCAGATTACGATTGCTGTATATGTGATCGAAATACATGGACTTTTGTACCTGCTTTTTTTGCACTGTCTAATAAATGGATTTATCCCCATTTGAAAATTTATTTTTTATACGTATGTCCATGTACAGACTCATTTAATAAATAGCAAAAATAGAATCAAAATATTCCCTTTTCTTGTTTTGCCCTTTATCCCTTTAGTAGGCTATTAACACATTTGTATAGGTTATTAATAAATTTCTTTTTTAATTTAGAGTTAAATATTGATCTTTTCCCTTTGTTTAGAATTAATGAGCCCTTTAAGATTTTCTTTTTATCCCTTTAGTGTTAAAGTAAAGGAAATAGTTCTCGCCGTATTTCCTAAAATATCTTTTTCGAAATGACATTCTTTAACTTTTTCAAAATAATCAATTGTTTGCTTTAATTTACATTATTTTATATTTTTTTTACATTATATTATATATTTTTAAAAACACACTTTCTGTTCACCTTCAGAAGAACTGATAAATTGTTATAAACTATACAATGTTTCGATGTGAGCTATACACACAATGAGGCAAAATTATTATTTTTCGTTATTAAATTAGAATCCCCTCCTTAGATTCTATGCCCTCCTCCCTATATTCTGAAAAAAAAATACCTTTTTTGGGAGATTTTCAATGAAAAGTTCTTTTTTCAGTATTTTCATTGAAGAAATTAAAAACAACACGGAAAATTGAAAACACTGAATTTTAGATATTGGAAACAACCCCCCACCCTAAAATTTTTGTGGATTGATGCTCATGAATTGGTTATTAAGATATTGCTCTTCTACTCAGCATTGAGATCAAATGACTGACAATCCAAAGGTTCAAATACAATTCTTCACCAACAAACAATCCGGTTCTCTATAATTTCTTCTTTTCTCCAAAAATATTCTTGTTTAAAAAATAGATCACGTGCATCATTTTTACGCTTTCTTCCTTTTCATTAAGTTAACTCTAACCCAGGGACAAAATGAAGATTAGTAACATTGAACTATATTGAATCAACACAGTAAGTAAAAAACCAACTTTTAATATATAGAGGTAAAGGTTAATATGTCACCGTTATTACAAGAGAGAAACCAACAAAAAAACGAACATTCCTCAAAAAGAAGAAAGAAAAGGGAAAAGACAAAAAATAACTGAAGATGGGTCAAGAATTACCAAATAAACTACAAAATACTAAAATTTGAGAGCGTGTTTTTCTACAAATATTGATTTGCTACCTAGAATCAACATTCAAACAATTCAAAATAGCTGTTCATCAACAAAAGTAAAATTTTATCACAGTTCGCCCACAATTATTACCTGGAATATTTTTTTTAAGCTTTATCTACTAGCACTTTCTATTTTCCTCGGAGATGGGTAACTTTCGCCTGTTTTTTTTTTTTTTTAACTTTCAACTATTCAACTGGAGCTTTAGAGTAGTTTTATGTTTGAAGCAGTGCTTAGTCCACAAAAACATATGTTTCCTCTCTACTCACTTGGTACCTCCCCAGAATTTGTTTTCTCTTCCCTAAGTAATGACAAATACGGCTCATGCGAGGCTAATTGCCAATTGCTTGTACATTCTTTGCGCTCCCTTAATATTTCCCAGAGATTTCTTTCTTCCATACCAGTTTAAACATTTTCGTACCTATTCCCTCCGTAATGAAAAATATGGCTCATGCGAGGACAATGGTACTTTCTTGTTACCTCCTTTGTACTCCCTTAGTACCTCCCAAAATTTGTTTTCCCCTTACCAATTCAGGCCAAATATAATTAAATTTTCTTACCTCTTCACTCAGTAATGATAAATATGACTGATGCGTGGATAATCGTACTCCCTTAGGACCTCCCAAAAATGTCTTACCTCTTTTACCAATATCGACCAAAAACACTTATTTTCTTAACTCTTCTCTCAGCCATAAAAAATATGGCTCATGTCTGAATTATTGTACTCCTTTTTTACCTCATTTGTTCTCCCTTAGTACCTTATCAAAAATTTATTTCTGCATTACCTTTTAAAACAAAATACACATAAATGCTCATTACCTCTTCTCTCAGTAATGAAAAACATAGCTCTTGCGAGGATAGTTGTACTTCCTTTGTACCTCCTTAATACTGCCTTAGTAGCTCCCTAAAAATACCTTATCTCCCTTATCAATTTAGACCAAAAACACTTAAGATTTTCTCACCTCTTCTCTCAGCAAAGAAAAATATGGCTCATGGGAGGACAACCCAAGCATCATAAGATCGGCGTCAAGGCCGTATAGGCAATGTCTTGTGTTTGGATCATAACCAGGTTGTGATTTCGTAAATCGTATATACTCCATAATTTTATGCTCGCCTTCCCCTGGAGTCTGCAAAGAGAAAAATATTACTCCCGAATAATAGTTGCAACAGAAACAAACTATAATCGAAATTTAGATTCAAGCATGACGTTATCCGAAAATGTCTGTACCCCATACATGTTCGTATATTACATTATTTGCGATTGTGAAAATAGAATTTACATAGTCATTCAGTAACTTATAAAAATAAATTACTAAAATTAATGATTAATCTAGACATGGAACTTGTGACAGCGACTAGCGACAACCCTGGTTAGTACCTGTTATATAACTGCGGGTTACTCACATGAAATCCTACAACACAAACTCTAATTCTTTCATTTCAAATAATAAAGCCACCAACTCGTATGCACAGATACAAAAATCACTAGATATAGTAATCCTAATCGTATTCCTTTAAGGAACTTGTGAACAGAACGTTCTTGTTAAGAAACTTGTTTAGGACATTCTCGCATGTATTTCACTTAGCTGCAACGTCTTTCATGTACTCCCCAATTTTCAGTTAAATAATTATATAAACTTAAGAGGGTCAAGCGTTAAGGGGGAAAACCAAGAGCTTTTGATATTTCATTTAAAAAAAATTGAACAACTGGAATACAATCCCTATTATCAGAAACTGGGCCATACTCAGGGAAGAAATTTAGACATAACTATCCCACCTCCCCCCAAAAAATGAATATACCTGCATAAAACAAGCACTTTTCAGTCACTTAGTGGCTAAAGAGAGACAACACTGACTTTTAAATTATTGACACCAGCCCGAAAAGGACTATAAAATTAGAACTTCCTGTCTTCAATATAGATGAATATATAAGTCAGCTATTTTTAAGGGTATATTTACTTTTTGACAAAACAAATGTTCGGTAATTAAAGAGTACCATTTGAGCTTAAAATTTTGAAACTTACATCCCTTATACTTTACAACACTTACATTGAGCACTTATACTTACCACTAATCCTTACTGCATAAAATTCAATATGGGCAAAATCTTATATTGGTAAAACCGGCTGGAAGAGGAATGAATACAAGTATTGTTAAGATTTTGCGTAATTTTTACCCCTGTCTTTATGCAGCTCAAGCTCACTCTCGAAAAAGTCACCCCACCTGCACAAAAATCCACTTTGACCCCACTCTGCAAAGGTGGCTGTCAAGGTGAATTTTCATCCTAAGATGCAGCAACAACTACATTATCGATTTACAGGACTGCTGTCCTTCCGTCTTGCGTGACAATCCATGACAATGGGTTATTACGCTGATCCGACTTTAGGAAATATTGTCGTTTCAACAGTCTGGATTCGAGAAAAGATGTCTGAAAATTAACTCCAAATAGTCGGAAGGTTTAGTTTTCAACTGGAAAATCAGCCCTCATACCATATCTTACTAGGTGACTGCTCAGTCAAAAGGTGACAATATCGAACCTAGTGCTTTCGATAGGCCATACCATTCCTGGTCCATCTAAATTACACACACTGAACAGCGAATGTCCACTTCCTATCCTTATATAGTTAAATGTAATTTCAGATTCCACCGTGCTCCTGGTTACTATTTACAACACTTTTCAATGTTCAATCAGATTTAATTAATAAAAAAGAATAATGAACATGCTTGAATACACTGCTATGTCACGAAACGCAGGTTTAGTGCGTTTAGTAAGTACCACATGTTTACCGCACATTTAGTCGGTAACTTTTAGAATGCAATTTAAACATCCATAAATACTCAGGCAAGGTCAGTTTACAGAAAAGCGCTAGATTTCCCAAATCCTGCAAATTTAAGGGAATATCATAAGTCAAACTTTATATTATAACGTTTTTCTACTTCCCTCTCAACATGATTTTAAAGTTCCGACTTATACCCTTAGTCATCCGCTAGATACTGTTATTGTGTCCTTTTGACAGCCCTCCTATGCATATGTTTACCTTTATACCCTTAGTCTTTCTTGACTCAGAATGAAGTTTGCCCTCCTTTTTCACAATAATCAACCTTTGATATAACCTATGGGCAATTTACACAAAGTACAACTCTGGCCCCAGGGGGTGTAGGGGGGTTTTCATCCCTAGAGGCATAGCTGTTTGACTCTTCACTTCTTTTAAGGAGATGGCTATTATCAAATGAGCCCCATAAACATCAAAGCTTTTTCATTAACATACAGTACGGTTTCTACTCTTCAACAAAACCCCACGCCTCTAATAGATTCAATTAAAATTGGAAGGCCATATATATCAGTACATAGACATCATTTTCTTAAATTTATTTTTCTCATTTTGGATTCAAGAGTGTTTCATTTCTAAATTTTACGTCCATGTTAATTTTTAATTTTAACATTTATCATGACACACAGATACCTTTTCTGGCAACGTCTAAAGGCTGAAATCTGCTAACATTTTTCAGATTTGCAGAATACATTCTCAGCATGGACAAGAAATAGCTTCTTAATTTAATAATTGCAAACTGAACCTGTAGTTGTAAACCATGAACAGAAAAGCCTGCTCAAGTTTGCTGCTCATTTCTTTTCCTTTCTCAGTTTTCTGTTCGCTCCTTTTTTTTAAATTCATTGTGCTGTTATTACTAATGTTTTTCAATTAAGATAAATAAAAATACAAGATTCTACTCATCAAGAACCTTGGTGGTCTTATTATCGGATTTATGACAGGTCATATTCTAAAAAAAAAATTCAAAAATAAAATACAAGAACAGGGATAAGACCATAAAAAGGGAAGGGATAGTCAAAATGAGAGGAAAGTTTAATCTACCTCGTGTCCTGAAAGGATGACCCGGCAGTTCTGCCATAATGGATCTGTCGAAATTTTCTTGGTAACAAAATACTTCAGCTGTTCTTGAAGCTTCACCATAAACTCTGTTCCTGGCGTAATACAATTGGAGTCAAATCTCTCCTCTTCTGGTAAAGCTTCTCCTTTCCGTTTTGCCTCTTCTTCGCGCAGTATAGCTTCTTTAGCAGAGCGAAACCTAAATTTAAAAATGACTTTATTTCTAACTACTACTACCACTACTTACAACTCACTGCAGCACCAGGCCGTCACAGACCAACAAAGCTACGCATATTCCTCCCCCATTTCAATCTATTAAGAACCTCCCTCTTTATACCCTCCCAATGAAGTTCTCACTTCCCTTAAATCTTTCCTTACGAAATCCGTCCACCCCATTTGGGATCGATATGCTTTTCGTCCTAACAGTTACCAGACAAGAACGATCTTAAGCAATCTCTCATCCTTTGTCCACAGGATGTGTCCTAGCCATCCAACCGTTCTTTCATTATAGCCCTAGAAAGCAGGATTGGCCCACATTTTTCGTAGATCTTACTTGTTTGAGATACAGTCAGCTAGTTAGGTACCCAAAACAATCCATAGAGAATTTTTAACATTTCTAATTCGTTTATTTCTAACACCTTACAAAAATCTCCTCATTTTAGGAATTTTTCGAAAAATCATTATTGGAGCAATTCATGGTTCGAGTAACAACACTCGGCTATAAGCTTTCATCGAATGAGAACTAGTTCATTATAATTCAAGGTTTCGCAATAACTGGCTAAGGATAAAGTGACGTGTAACCTAGACCTACATAAGAGATTTATCAAAAGAACTAATTGTGCATGAACTGTAGAAAAAAACTATTGAATTATTATTATTGAATTATTTGAACCAGTAAGTGAGAATCATTTTATGGTATGTCTCCAGGAGCATCTTCTCACTGCTTCAAGCTTGAATTTTTTGTGTCAAAGTCAGCATCATACTTCCAGTAGACTAGCCTGTGTCTTTAAACGGGATATTCATCTACAATCCCGAGTACTCTTCTACTCCGACGATTTTTTTTTGTTTTTGCTGTGCAAAGCTTGCTACTTGTCCCTGTAAAAAACACCCAGCAACTGAAACGTCGATTCAACAACCTATGCGCCAGCAATGGCTCTGGAGGATCTTTATCCTTTTATCCTTATCCTTTAATACTGATATTAGTCGATCTTGTGTGAGAAGTGATTCGCTTTTTGAGTGTCTTCCATCGTAACACGTTGTGCACAAATTCCAAAATTTTCGATATATTCATCATTCTGGAAGTATAAGTGATATTGACCATATTATTTGCTTGCCTGGTATTATCTCTACTTCTGTTTGGTTTAACGAGCAAGATACTGACCACGTGCCAATTTCAACGACATTTACAATGGATACTGATCGATCGGAAACAAATTCCTCGCGAGAAAAATCGAAGTGGTTAGAAAAAAGCGATTGGAGCAAAGTAAATATGCCGCACTACATCTCTACCTTGACAGCCCTTCTTTCTATCATACGTGTTCCATATCATCTTCTTTAGCGCCGGGTAACAACGAATGGTAAAGCCGATATAGACTGTTATTATAACCAACTTGTGATGTGTATGAAAAAGGCAGAAGAAGCTGCCACACCTCGGCAACGTATTCATAAAAGAACACAAAAACCTATCTGGTCAATAGGACCTTGTTCGAATTTGATAAAAAAAATAAAGCGAAACTATGGCTCCAGATATAGAATGAATTTGGTCGGACAAGTTTTGGGTGTATGGCTGATCTCAAGCGTAAAACTAAAACCAAATATAAACGTTATCTGAGGTCGGCACGTTAGCGCGGTATGGACTTCCCTGTTGAGTAGGAAGCATTGGCAAAATTCTTCGATTTTTTCAGTGATTAACTATTCAGTGCATTCTGTATATACTCGCCTTCTTACCCCCCTTATTAGTATGACGCTTTCGCAACGCCAAATAGTGCCCATATCTTTTTCTTCTGTAATTGATGCTGTGGAAAGTTTAAAATCTGATTCAACAGATAAGGATGGTATTTCTAAGATGCATATGCCGATTGAATGCACCCCTTTATAATTCACTTTCAGTTTCTTTATCAAATGTGTCTATGTACTTCACACGTACCCGAGAGTTTTCTGTGTGGCACAGTTTCGTCAATTTTAAAAAGGGGAAAGTCTCCGACTGATTGTTCCTGCTATTGACCCATTACTATATCTTGTAATATTAGCAAGGTTTTTGAGTATATCCTTCTACCTTTTTTGACTAAAAGTATTATTCAGGGTGAGAACCAATTTGGTGTTCGGTATGGGGTAGGTTGTCAGCATGCGCATAAGATTCTGTTTTCTTTACTGGCTGATAATTCTTCCAACGGAAATGGTCTTTATATTTGTGTTTTGGATTTTTCGAAAGCGTTTTATAGTGTGGTCCATAGTCAGCTCCTTTTTTCTTTGTATAATTCTGGGGTCAATTGCTCTGTTATAATGCTTCTTTGGTTTTGGTATTCAAATTATTTTCTTCAATTAAGATCTGCAACAGACACTATTATAAGGGTATGAAGAGGAGTTAGGCAGGGAGGTGTTCTGTCCCCTACACTTTTTAAGATTTGTATTTCTAGTGTGCTCGCTAAGATTTCAGGTACCTACCTTTCTGGTCTTGCGAATGTTTCTTATCTTGTGTATGCTGACGACTTGCTTCTGATTAGCCGTTCCAAAAAGGGTATTTCCCAAATGGTCTCTATAGTTTCTGATGCTTTCTCTTATGTTGGCCTTTCACTTAATATAGAAAAATGTGAGTTTCTTCCCTATAACTGTACTACTGCTGCTCCCCTTCACTGTAATAACTTCACTATCCCTCTTGTTGATTGTATTCGTTGGCTTGGTATCTCTATTACTAAAAATCTTTCGAGCTTACGTCAATGTACTGTTTGTGATATAAGTAAAAAGATTCGGACTGGATATGCAAAAATTGATGCGAACAGAGGGAAATATAACAGGCGTGCGCTGGCCAAACTTTATTCTACTTTCTGTGATCATTTTGTCCTTTATGCTTCAGGTCTTTTCCCCCTTCTTAATAATGGTAATTTAGAAAGAATTCGGTCGAATTATTTCAAATTTTGCAAATTTCTTCTGTATCTTCCACTTTGACAGAAAAAATCCGGACTCTTGTTAGAAAATTTTCAGTTCCTGACATAACTTTAAAGTTGGAGATTCTTCACAGAAAAGTCTCCGGTACAGCTTCTACGCGCCTATCCCTCACAACCGTCTTATCCGTTTTTTTTTTTTCGTTGATTTTGTGTGTGTATTTGTTTTTCTCTTTGTGTTTTTTTTTTTATATTTATTCTTACTCTACCATATTTACTTTATGTATCTTGTGGGTGAAAAATAAAATAAATAAATAAATATCCATGAGTACACCAAAAAAACCAGTAAAGTTGTTAAGGTAACTTGACAAGTTTAAATATAGTATGCATTGATAACACATTAAATAAATGAATTCTTGTCACACAAACGTCTCGAAATGCTTATTTTTAACGCTCTCTCTCATTTTCTTTTCAGTTGAACCGTCTTCATTTACCTCAAATATAGATTAATGAATACTAATTTCTGACGACCTGGCACGTGCGCAGGGGGGGGGGGTGCCTTCGGGCCCAAGGCCCCCCCCCCCGAAATTTTGTAAAATGTTTCATTTCACCTTGGTTTCTTCGGATTTCTGGCAAAAGTAGGACATTTATTAAGAATCTAGATACATGTGTGAAGCCTTTTTTGGGGGAACATGCCATTATCCTGTCAAGTCACTGCCCAATTATTAACCCATTTTCTGTCTAACTTGTTACCTTCTTTGAAGTAATTAGCAATTGTACTGTTATTTTTTTTTTGTAAAGAGTTTGCTTTCCACAGCAAAATAGAATTATCCTATATATTAGGGCGTTTATCCCCCCCCCTTTCAGGATAGAGTACAGCTTTTAATGGATCAATTTTGGAAACTATCATTTTTCATAAAAATCTATGTTTTTGCAATAGAAGAACTACCCTCACAGCATCCATATAGCACTGTTAACCCTAATATTTCGCTTTCAGTGGGATACAATAGATTAATCACTGGTTCTAAATCACTATTAACATTACCTGAGCCTAAAACGTACTTTTGACGCTTCAGTCTTCTTCCCCCATCCGCTACAACACTACAGATTAAACATAATTTTTATTTTCCAATATACGTGCTTTTTGCATTACTAAATTTAAAAAAAAAGTGCTACTTTATATCTGCTGTTTCGAAGGTTTTGGGCCCCCTCCCCCGATAAAAAAAATCCTGCGTACGTGCCTACTGAGGACCCTTTTTGACTAAATAAACTCAATGTAGGACTCTGAAGTACACCTCAGTTTCGGTGTAAGAAGGCCATGGACAAAGAACTACATAATTCAGAACAAACCAGTATAATTCTTGGGGATTTAGTTAACTTTAGTAATAACACAAGGTTTAGGCCTACAGCCATTTTGATTTTTTTTTTTTTTTTATTAAGCAATGCTGCACCAGCTTGTTTCACTAGGCTAATGTACTTTCTATCAATTTATGATTCTTGTTATATAAGAATTGTGGATAAGCGAGCATAGGAGAATAACAACACAATGAGAGCTAGATATAGTTTTTGCCACGCTATAAATAGAATAACAATGAAATAGCATCCCAGACAGCACTAGGGATACAGGGAAAGTCCCATTAGTTAAATTGAGGTTTAGTAAATATCTTCTTGGTCGTGACTACGGGCTGCTACTTGGCTGCTGGAGAGCGTCACGATTCATTTTTTCTTGTTTTGATTTGTGCGCGTTATATATATATTGTACGTTATATGTACGTTATATATATATATTGAACGCGTATATATATATATATATATATATATATATATATATATATATATATATATATATATATATTTGATACTCATTTAAAGTTACATTTGACTGTCTTATATCAAAAATTTACCTATTGTTCCACTTGTTGTCTATCTTTTGACATCCTAAATGCACATAGCGTGTTTTGACTTAGTTCAACATTGTCTCAACATTCCCCGAAATTTTCCCATTAATATCCTTAAATTTAGTAGCAATAATAGGAGCAATAGCAGTAGTAGTATGCACACACCACCTTTTGGTTATTTCAGCATCTTCCACAATAAGCCCTTTAAGTTTCAACTTCATACTCCAAGTCGTTGCTAAGATATTGCTGATGCGCCCTTTTGACAATGCATAGACAAAGTGTTTTGGTTTGGTTCAATTTCCCCCTCAATATTGCCTGAAATTTTCGCTTTCATAAAGTTTAAAGTACTTAGTGACCAAGGTTTAAAGCAAATTTTCAGGGAAACAATTGAAACTTAAAAAAATTTAAAAGGTCAAAGAGATTTGCTTCCGCTGTTGCATTGAAAAAAATAAGAGCAACAAACTAAATGTAATTAGTTTATTAGGTATAAATTTTGTTTATTTTTATTCATGTCTTTTAGTTTTACTGCTGATGATGAACACTGTATATGTGTTCGAAACATCCAGTTAAATAATTGTATATATATGTCTGAAATATCCAGTTAAATAATTTTATATCTATTCACTGTCAATAAAAAGGTTTCATCCCTATTTTGAACTGTTTTACTTTAGTCATGGAAAGGCAGTGTGGTCTTCGAAGTTATCTAAGCTTTCATAAATTTATATATTCTATTATTATTATATTAAAATAATTTTTTTTATTACATAATGAATAAATTTTCGAAAATTTTCAGTTGGACGATTTAAAATACTTATTTGGATAACTGCAGTTTTTTTTTTTTTTTTTTGACGGATTAGGGGCTCGAGATTAGGGAAGCTCCTCTTGTGTCTATTTATACCAATAAATACCGCAACCTACCACTCAATTTAAGATCCAAGCATTTATAACTGTTGTTACGAATTTTACCAAATTTAAGTACGCGTCACATATTTTTAGGCATGCTAATTGCATATTAAACACACACAGCGAGATATCTGACAGCATGAAGAAATCAACATTTTATAAAACTATAAAACCCACACAAGCGGTGAT
Organism: Artemia franciscana; assembly: GCF_032884065.1. NCBI lineage: Eukaryota > Metazoa > Arthropoda > Branchiopoda > Anostraca > Artemiidae > Artemia > Artemia franciscana. The sequence goes on from NC_088867.1 coordinate 50,650,168, forward strand.
TGTCTACAAGAGATTTTTGTAAATATTGACAAAGGCATTTTAACAGCCTTTAAATCACAACAAAACCAACTGTCGTGCATTAATTTCTTCCCAAGAGAAATTGGAAAAAAGGCTTAAAAATGTGCCTTTTGGTGTTTTGAGAGAATAGATTCAAGACAACTACAAATACCAAAATGTCGCATGTTACCTGCGTCCTCTTTGTTGATTCATTTTTGCTCTGGGCGCCACGCCATCAACAGCCATGAAAAACAGCTTTCTTGGTCTTATCATTCGGAATAAAACCTAAATTGAACATTCTGTTAATAAGCATATGAGATTTAAAAAAAAAACTAAGAATATACAAATGAAAACTAGCATATTTTTATTTTCAATAGCTTTTTGGCACCTAAATGGAAGTGTTGTGTAACTATTTTTCGGCTTTTCGTATATTGGTTGAATTGGTGGAAAACGGTAGCTCTTTAGGTTAAAGTTTTTGGTTAACTTTATAAAGGACACAAAATTTTAAAAAAAAAGTATTTTTAATCAGGTTACTCTCTATTTCGATGTTTCTTTTGAGGCTTTAAGCCATCTCCTATCCCCCTCGCACAGATAACTTAACTGAATTCCAATTAGTATCTGGTTGGTATGCAATGTTAAGCATAAATCAATGAACTCAAAAGGATAACTCAGTACAACAAAGACTACAGTTAATGTCTATAATAACCATTCATCAAACAGTTTATGGTAACGAACTGTAAGTAAGGAGGAACCCGGCTCAATAGTAAACGAAACTCTAAAAAACGGAATTTAGATGCTAAAATATACATCAAAAGAATCAGATTTTCATGCTGATTCTAAATACATAAGTTTCATCAAATTTATTCTTTGTCATCAAAAGGTACAAGCCTGAGAAAATTTGCCTTATTTGGGAAAATAGGGGGAAACACCCCCTAAAAGTCATAGAATCTTAACAAAAATCACACCATCGCATTCGGCATATCAGAGAACCCTATAGCAAAAATTTCAAGCTCCTGTCTACAAAAATGTGGAATTTCGTATTTTTTGCCAGAAGACAAATCACGGGTCCGTGATTATTTGGTTTTTTTTTTTCCCAGGAGTCATCGTATCGACCAAGTGGTCCTAAAATGTCGCAAGAGGGCTCATTCTAACGGAAATGAAAAGTTCTAGTGCCCTTTTTAAGTGACCAAAAAATTGGAGGGCACCTAGGCCCCCTCCCACGCTCATTTTTTTCCCAAAGTCAACGGATCAAAATTTTGAGATAGCCATTTGTTCCACATAGTCGAAAACCTTAATAACTATGTCTTTAGGAATGACTTACTCCCCCATAATTCCTGGGGGAGGGGCTGAAAGTTACAAGCTTTGACCAGTATTTACATACAGTAATGGTTATTGGGAAGTGTACAGACGTTTTCAGTGGGCTTTTTTGGTTTGGGGATGGGGTTGAGGGGAAGGGGCTATGTGGGAGGATCTTTCCTTCGAGGAATGTCATGGGGGAAGAAAAATTCAATGAAAAGGGCGCAGGATTTTCTAACATTACTATAAAAAAAACAAAGAAAAAAAACATGAAAACGTTTTTTCAATTGAAAGTAAGGATTACCATTGAAACTTAAAACGAACAGAGATTATTACGCATATGAGGGGTTCTAAAAATACTTTAGCATAAAGAGCTTGGTATTTAGGAGCAGATAAATACCTCGCTCTTTATGCTTAAGTATTTTTAGTAATTTCAACTATTTATTCTACGGCCTTTCTATCATTGTTAAAGAATTGGGACAAAACTTACGATTTAGTGTAAAGAGCGAGGTATTGACGAGGGCACAAAGCCCCTCGTATACATAATAAAAATATAAGAATATAAAAGTGTATTACATAAGCTGGCACGTACGAAGGGTGGGGGCCTTCGCCCCCCCCCCCCGAAACCCTGTGAAATGTTTAATTTCCCCATGGTTTCTTGGTGTTTCTGGCAAAAGTAGGACATTTATTAAGAATCTAGATACATGTATGAAGCCTTTTTTGGGGGATTTTACAACATGCCATTATCCTGTCAAGTCACTGCCCAATTATTAACCCATTTTCTGTCTAACTTGTTACCTTCTTTGAAGTAATTAGCAATTGTGCTGTTATTTTTTTTGTAAAGAGTTTGCTTTCCACAGCAAAATAGAATTATCCTATATATTAGGGCGTTTATCCCCCCCCCCTTTCACGATAAAGTACAGCTTTTAATGGATCAATTTTGGAAACTTTAATTTTTCATTCAAATCTACGTTTTTGCAATAAAAGCACTACCCCCCACAGAATCCATATTGCACTGTTAACCCTAATATTTCCCTTTCAGTGGGATATAATAGATTAATCACTGGTTCTAAATCGCTATGAGCATAACCTGAGCCTAAAACATACTGTTGAAGCTTCAGCCTTCTTCCCCCCCCCCCCATCCGCTACAATACTACAGGATCTGTATTTTCCAATATATCTACTTTTTGCATTACTAAATAAAAAAAGTGCTACTGTATATCTGCTGTTTCGAAGGTTTTGGCCCCCCCCCCTGAAAAAAAAAATTCCTGCGTACGTGCCTGTACGTAAGTCAATTCTTAAGTTACGTATATTTTTTACTAATAAAAACGTTCGTTAAAAATTAACAGTTCTAGTTGGATTTTTAAGTAACCGAGAAATTGGAGGGCAACTAGGCCTCCTTCCCACCCCTTATTTCTCAAAATCGTCTGATCACAACTAAGAATAGCCATTTAGCCAAAAAAAGAATTAATATACAAATTTTATTTTAATAATTTTGGTGCGGAGAGCCAAAATCAAACATGCATTAATTCAAAAACGTTCAGAAATTAAATAAAAAAAATAGTTATTTTAATTGAAAGTAAGGAGCGGCATTAAAACCTAAAACGAACAGAAATTACTCGGTATATGAAATGGGTTGTCCCCTCCGCAATCCCTCGCTCTTTGCGCTAAAGTTTGACTCTTTGCCACAATTCTACTTTTTAAAAAAATTAAAAGCTTTAGCGTAAAGAGCGAGGAATTGTGGAGGGGACAACCCATTTCATATACGGAGTAATTTCTGTTCGTTTTAAGTTTTAATGCCGCTCCTTACTTTCAGTTAAAATAACTATTCTTTTTAATTAATTTTACATGGATCGCGTACAAGTTTACGGACGAATTCCGCTAGTGGAAAAGCACACCGTCAGCAACTATAATGGTTCAAATCCCGATTTTTGATAAAGTTAGACAAATAGGCTTTTAGAAATTATTTTGCTCGATTGTCCTTAAAACTTATTCGGCTCAAAATTGCTATTTATGAGCTCAGATAGGCAGAAAATTGCACTTTGCTGTTGCACAGTCGATTTTGTCACTAAAAGAGCATTTAAGTTGAACAAGTCCCCTTCCAATATTTTACTATTTCTGATTCAACACGACCACTCCACCCCCAAGAAAAAGGAACTAAAGAAGAAAAAAATAAATCCGTGACTATCCACGATATTTTTAATGCTTGGTGTATAGAGGGCTGAACCATCCGGTCTGAGCTTTAGAGTATCTCTTGGGGGTGAGTATCTTTTGGGTATAATACCCTAAAACTTTAGGGTATAATTTTGATCAATACAATAACTCTTTACCCTCTTTTTCGGATCATGCAGACTTTCTTGTGCTAGTAACTCTTACAAGCTAACTTAGAACTGAATCAATTTTAGATGTTTGGAGTCATATTCAATTAATGCTTCTTCGTCTTCAAACTTAGGTTTCTTAGTTACAGCATCGATCAGTGGCGAGAATTGGGAATACAGAGGGGGAAGCATTTTCTTTCCTCCTGGATTTTGAAAATACTTCCTTCCTTTTTCCTTGGGGGGGGGGGGGTACTATCAAAACTACCCCGTCCGATTTGAAAACTAAATCCCTTCATACGTGATCGTGAACTGAATCCACCAGCTTCTATTGACAAGAACTCTCTTTATTTTTTTAATGTAGTCCATTACTAAGAATGGCTTCAGTAGACCAAAAGTTAACACCATATTAGAAAATTGAAGGTACCACAAGAAATAAAAGAAGTCAGATTATTTAAAAGCTTTTATTTCCAAACTTGAGTTTGAGGGCTCAAAAATTAATACTGAATAGATCTTCCACTTAACTTGAGCCACCACTATTATATGAACACGACTCAAAGTATCCTCAATACTATTCGACACGAGTGTAAAAAATTAGAAGACATAATTCTTAAAAAACACGAGTCTTAGCACATCTATTAGCTTTTGTGAATTAGGACATCCTCTGTCTTAGAATCAAGGATTGAAAAAGATAAATCTTGAGCTCTTGGGATTTCTCCATAGGGAGAGGGGAGTCTCACCATCCCCCCCGCAAGTATATTGTAGAGCCTAATCTACAATTTCTAATGTAGAGGGAATATTCTGGACCATATTTTGAAGAGAAAGTCACTCGACATACAACTAAGTGCAAAAGTATAAAAAGCTTAATTTTTAAGAGGCTGGAACAGGTCTTAACTGTCGTAAAAAAAAAAAATCGGAAAAATATTCTGGTGTGCTTTTCAGACAATGATTAATAGGAAAAAAGCTGTCCAAAAAACATCAAAGAAAATTCAAGAGCCCTAATAATAAAGCTATATTAATTAAAAAACAAACATAAATTACGTATTAAAAAAACCTTTTAATAAAAAATTTCCCACAGAAAAATAAAAAGCCAATGTTCAATCTAAGACTAAATTTTCTAAAAGCAAAACTTTTGAATCGACGATATAATCATATAACTGTTCACACTTAAAAAAAATTCATAGGTAACGCAATAGCGCTGCCTAAGTAAAGAAAGATGTTGGCACAACGTATTATTTATTTATGTTTTAGATCAATTCAATTGACTCATTCAATTGAAAATTCAGAGGGCTAGTTCCCTTTATTAAAAGTTGAAAGTGATTGGAGGGCAACCAAATCCCCTCCCACGCCCATCATTTCCCCAAACACATCCAGTCAAAATTTTGAGATGGCCATTTTGTTCAACGTAGTTTAATTTCCGGAAATTATGTCTTTGAGGATGACGATCCCCCATCATAGCACTCAGGGCAAGGGTTGTAAGTTACGCCCTGGAAGCATGGAAGGTTTTCATACAAAGGGTGGTCGTAAAAACTTCATAAAGGGGCTCATTTGATTGGTAATCAGAAGTTCTACTGCCCTTTTAATGATTCAAAGTTATAGGGGGGCAGATGACCTCCCCCCCACACACACACACATCTTGTATTTTCCCGAAATACATCTTATTGAAATTTTGAGATTGCCTTTTTGTTCAACGTTGTTGAAAGATCCTTCGGTTCAAGGGTTGTGAGTTATGCCCTGGAGGCATATAAGGTTTTTTATCGAAAGTGTTATAGTAGAAACTTTAAAAAGGGTTAATTCTATTGTATATTGAGGACTAGCGCCTTTTTAATGGCAAAGAACGATCGGAGGGCAAATGCCTCCCTCCCACTCCCAACAATTCCCCAAATACTTCCAATCAAAATTTTGAGATAGCCATTTTTTAACGTAGTTGGAAGGTCCAGAAATCATGTCTTTGAGGATGACAACCTCCCCACCCATAGCCGTCAGGGCAAGGGCTGTAAGTTATGCCCTGGGGGATGTAGTTTTTATAAAAAGGGTGGTCATACAAACTTGGGGGAGGGCTCATTGGATTGATAATAAGAAATTCTAGTTAGGAGTCAAAGTGATCGGACGGCAGACATTTCCCATAGAAATTTTGATATATCAATTTTAAGGCATTTAGGGTTTTTATCGAAAGGATGGTTGTATGAATCTTAGAGGAGGCTCATTTGGTTAAAAAGTAATGGGGGGTAACTACCCCAGCCCCCTCGACTACCCCTCTTTTCACCAAACAAACCTGATTGAAATCGTGAAATATCAATTTTATTCAAAATAGTCAATAGAACATAAAACAACAACTCTATAGTTGACACATCTCCCAGTGCCCTGGGGATAGGGTACTAAGTCATGCCCTGACGACATATAAGGATTTTATGGAATGGGTGGTCGTATAAGCTTCAGATATGGCTCTTTTAATTTGAAATCGGAAGTTATAGGGTGCTTTTTAAGAGTCAATAGGGAATCGATATGAACCAGCCCCCCCCCACGCCCATCGTTTCCCCAAAGACATCCAATCAAAATCTGAAGATAGAAGCTTCGTTCATCATAGTTGAAGGGTATAGACAATATGTCTTAGAGGAAAACACCCCCGCCCCAATAGCTCACATGCCAAGAGTTGTAAATTATGTGGGCATATTAGATTTATTATAGAAAGCATGGTCGTGTATACTTCAGAGGAGACTCATTGGATTGGTAATCAGAATTTGGCATCAGAGATACCACAAATAACTGCAGAGTTACCTCCCCCCTCCCCTCAGCTCAAACCCTCTAAGAGACAGTGTCATTTCTGTTTTACTACAAACTATTGATGCTTCGAACAGTATTGTTTCTATTAGTTATTAATTAAAATAAAGAAGAAAAAATCAGGATACTAACCAACATTACAGGAAAGAAAAATAATTCTTTATTGCAAATATGAACTAATTTTACTATACAATTTGAAAAGGCCTTTTTTGGTCAAAACTTCTTTTTATTCAAAACATGTGTAAAATTGGAGGCTAAATAGTTTTTTTAAAAACATTAGTAATTTTTAAAGCAATCTACCTAATTTGTTGAGGCAATACTTTGGACTGCCGAAATGTAAATGATTTAAAAATTGGTTTCTTATTCATTTAAAATAAATGTGTTTAAGAAGAATAAAGTATTGATAAAAACTTACAACATGAACAAATTTATCAGACTTACGAAACTAGTTTAACTATTATACTATTATAGCCTACTGATATAATGTCTGGATGTCTCAGCCATTTCTTTTTATTTTTCGGTGTTATAATGATAAAAGAGAAGCTTTTTAGAATACATGTTTTTTCTTCAGTGGAGCACAAGGGCACTCCGGCCTAGCTCCACTCTTATGCGTGGATATTCGAGTTCGCTTTAAGCCCAATTTGATTATTCATTGTAATTTATGTTCGTTTAAGTTTCACCTATTTATCCATAGTAGTATCTTTTTTTGATATATATGCTTGAAATGATTATTGAGTTTAGGTTTTATTCATTTTGGATTATATATATTCATTCAAAGTTTTTCTGTTCACACTTAAAATTTTAATTATTAGGTGTCTTCATTTTTCATTGTTTTTGGATTTCACTATGGCTTACAACTTTCCAGTTAAAAGACTCTTTGAAAATGATTTTAAAATCAATTTTTGTTCGTTTTTTAAGTGACATGGAAAGGGTAAGGGCCAATTTGACAAGAGAGGCCTTTGACCGATATATAATGCACTTTTTGCCTCACATGCGTTGCTTTTGACGCCCCTATAGAAACTTTTCTTTTTCTGACAAATAAAAAATCCGACAGTCACTCTTCAGGTTCTGCAAGTATTTCCTAACTAAGCCCTTGCTAATAGCTACATCCCCCAAAAGTACAGTGTTTTAGATATTTAAATAAAAAATTGATGACCTGTCAAATAGGTTTGCTGACCGCTGCAGCAAAATTGTACTTTCCATTGATGTGTCTGCGATCAAGTGCCTAGTGTCGTAAGTTGTGAAGGGTCATAGTATTTGTCTCTTGCAGAATGAGTGCATAAAAGTTACAGCAGTTAATAATTGCAAGCAATGTCCTTTTGTCTTAATTTTTCCTCTTTTTTCGCCATATTTCTCTTAGTGCGTTATTGCTATGTACAGAACGTTACAACCAGATTTGTTTCAAGTTTTTGTCTTCATTGAAGTTACCTTAACCCTGGCTATAATTCCTCTAATTTTCAAGCAAATTCACAAAAAGGAAATTTTGGGGCAATTAATTGATGCAACAAAAATTTCCTGTTCTCATTGAGGTCCCTTGATCCAGCCTATTGATCACGAAAGCTTCAAGCCGATGTTGTGAACCAAGACAGCCCAATCTTTATATATACATCTGTACGTGAATATACATATTCTAATCATTAGTTAGAAGAAGGTTCGTTGGTATATATGAAAAAAAATGCCTGAAAATACAGCAGTATTGCCTGAATCAAAGCCGTTTTTTTTTTTTCGCGTCCTAACAAAATTATTAGCTAAGATTTTCACTAAAAATTGTGTTTCTGTGAGCCAAGAAAAAATTGTAGCCAAAAAAAGCTAGTTAAAAGCTAAAAAAGTTCTCAAACTAAATAAACCGCTACTAGGTGGAGATTCTGAAACGAAAAATAACAATGCAGTAAAGCAAGATGACCATTATAAAACGAGGTTTTTTTGGTTTCAAAGAATTTTGATAATTTTTTAGACTATTTTAGGTCGTAAGTTATTAAAACTTTCTGGAAAAGGATTTTTGTAAAATGTCAAATCTTCTAGTCACACATCGTTTATCTTTGGCACAGATCTTTTAGTCTTTTTGTCTGGGGTGATTAAAAACATTCGAAACGCATTAACTCCCTTTGGGCTAGGCTAAGCAAAAATGTTAGAGTAGTCCAGAACCAAAAGTCTAAGCCGATCAGGTCTAAGCCAAATTTTTCTGCAAAACCTTTTTTTCTGTGTATAATGGTCGATTTGACCAGGCATCTACATGTAAAAGTTTAAACTTTTTTAAAAGAAAATATCGGCCTTTTTTCAGGCAAATAAGGGTTTGAACCCCTCACGCCCTCTACCAAAATAAAGTTTGAAGTTTCTTGCCCCTCTTAACACTCCCTGAAATTTTTAACCCGATCCTCCAAGCCGTTTCTAAGATATTACAGATGCCCCATTTTAAAACTGCAGCCTACCAAGGCTATCAATGCAAATAATTAAGGATATAAATATGAAAAAATTCCACATAAACTTACAAGCCAAGCAATTTTAGGCAGATGGGGACAGAAAATATTTGAATCCTTCTCACTCTTTCCATAGCCACAAAAAATGTGCAGTTTCCTTATCCCATTCTGACATTAACTAAATATTTCAATTCAATCTTTCAAGCTATTCCCAAGATATAGCAGATATATCAATTTCATAAACTGGGGTCACCTTAACCATGCATATATTCAAAGTTTCACCAGGCGTCATAGCACAAAATCTTAAAAGATATTCTAAGAAAACGAAAGACGAAAGAATACGATAACAATTGGAAATTGAGGAAAAAATGGTTAAATGGACTTCAATAAAAATAAACTTTTTGTAATTACTATGTATGATATCTAAGGTTCAAAAGCCTAGTAATGGGTCTGATCAGCTAGTTCAAAAATCAAATTAATTTTTATACTTGTATAGTTTTAAATATGGAAAAGCCTAAGTGTTACAAATACAAATAAATGAAAAACCTTCATTGAAGCTTTGATGAATTGATGGACAGTAAAGTACCAGAAACCAAGGGAACAAAGCAGAGGGGGCAGCCTATCTTTATCTTAACTTTGGGAGACTGGGTTATTTTTCGATTTTCTCTTTTTTTAAATATCACGAAAAAATTATTTTTCAATGAAAATTCCAAAAATGGTATTATTTTTTTTTAATCTCGGGGGTTGAACTAGGGAGGGCCAATAATCTCCTGTCACCACCCCTATGCCCCAAAAAATTGGTGGCTCTGGCAGATACACAATTGAAAAAAAAGCCTTAAAAAACTTTTTGTAACATTGTAATGATGGCTATGATTGGAGTTGCACATGATCAAGTCAACTTCATATCTGAAAGAGATACAGATAAAACTGATTGTCCAAAATCGTTCTAGCAAGTTCTAATTTCCAACAAAAAATTGGAATCAATGATTGAGGTCTAATAATGTAATAAATTTAAAAAAAAACGGTAAAAATGACAAGAGACTTCTAAAAAATAAATTACCTCTAAATAATGAAAAATGTCAGAGAATATCTTTTCTTCTGTTATTCTGAAATGAACATCTTCATCATTTGGATGAGAACAGTTGTGTATAATTCCATTCATATCCAAATATAAGTTATCAAAATCTGGAATCTAAAAATAAAAAAATTAACTCAAGTAACAACAAAATCATATTACCTTTAAATCGAAAATGACTCACCCACAACCGCAAGAAAATAGACCGACCATTAAATCTACAAATGTACAAACTGAAGAACATATAGGTCTCAGTTTTAAAACTTGCCCAGGAAAACCTTGAACAGACAAAAGCCAGGATTTTTGTATATCTTACCAGGTCAATCTTACAATGATGTAAGATTTTGGAAACGAAAAAATCTTTGTGTTTATAGGTGTTTAGAGGTTTGAACCTCTAAACGTTGACCCCCCCCCCCCCGTTTGAACAGCTATCTGTGAAAATTATACACTACTGTCTAAATTGGAATCTGGCATAGTACACAAAAGATTTGAATCTAGTCAACAGCAGAAACGTTGGACTCACATCCAAATTGGTCCATCTCAAGGAGGAAGAAGCATAACTAGAATATCGCCCCTTTTCTCAATAATTAATTTTAAAACTTTTTCAAAAAAATAGGTTTTAAATAAAAGTAAAGAGCTCCATTAAGCCAAGAATGAGCAAAATAAAGACAAATAATCTTCCAAGCGTAAAACTACCACAAATCAATAGTCAAACAGTTCGTGGTAACGAACTGTAATAAGGAGCGACCCGGCTCAATAGTAAACGAAACTCTATAAAGTGGAATTTCGATCCTAAAAGATATATCAAAAGAATCGGATTTTTATGCTAAATTCAAATATATAAGTTTTATCAAATTTAGTCTTTGTCATCAAAAGTTAAGAGCCTGAGAAAATTTGCCTTATTTTGGAAAATAGGGGAAAACACCCCCTAAAAGTCATAAGATCGTAACGAAAATCACACCATCGCATTCAGCGTATCATAGAACCCAACAGAAAAACTTTCAAGGTCCAATCTACAAAAATGTGGGATTTCGTATTTTTTGCCAGAAGACTAATCACGGATGCGTGTTTATTTGTTTGTTGTTTTTTTTTCTTTTTCCCAGGGGTCACCGTATCGACCAAGTGGTCCTAGAGTATTGCAAGAGGGTTCATTCTAACGGAAATGAAAAGTTCTAGTGCCCTTTTTAAGTGACCAAAAATATTGGAGGCCGCCAGGGTCCCTTCCCACGCTCATTTTTTACCAAAGTCAACGAATCAAAATTTTGAGATAGCCATTTTGTTCCGCATAGTCAAAAACCATAATAACTATGTCTTTGGGGATGAGTTACCCCCCACAGTCCCTGGGGGAGGGGCTGCAATTTACTAACTTTGAACAATGTTTACATACAGTAATGGTTATTGGGAAGTGTACCGACATTTTCAAGGGGATTTTTTTTGTTTGGGTGTAGGGTTCAGGAAAGGGGGCTATATAGGAGGATCTTTCCTTGGAGGAATATTTCATGGGGGAAGGGAAATTCAATGAAAAGGGCGCAGGATTTTCTAGCATTACTATGAAAAAAAACCAATGAAAATATAAACATGAAAAAGTTTTTTTTTCAATTGAAAGTAAGGAGAAGCATTAAAACTTAAAACGAACAGAGATTATTAAGCATATGAGGGGTTCTAAAAATACTTTAGCATAAAGAGCTAGGTATTTAGAAGGAGATAAATACTTCGCTCTTTATGCTAAATTATTTTTAGTAATTTCAACTTAGAAAACAAGCGACAGCACGGATAACATCAAATCGTGAACTAAATCTACGGTTAGAAGAGAAGCAACAGCAATAATCGCAATTATTCTCAGGAAATACAAATCTTATAAAATGTAAGATTCTGCAAAGGATACACAGGAAGGAGGAATTGAATTCACGCCAGAATTTCTTAATTCAATTTAAATTGCTAATTTGCTACCTCGTGACTTAAAACTAAAGAATAACATAATAATTATGCCAATGCATAATTTTACAACCACCTATATAAAAGCCTGCCGGCTAGCGAGTGCCAGGAACCGAGTGAAACTCGGGCATCTGGTGTTAATCGGCTATGTCCGTTTCTCCAAGTAAATTATCTTCAGCTGGGAAGACAATCGATTGGTGTTGTACAGCGGGTAACTGCGGCAAGTATTTCTCGTTAAAATCTATACAGTGAGAGATAGTAGGTTTCCAGTCCTCTTGAAAGAGTAGGGGACTATTTATTTTTCTTTTACATACCAGATTTGGTTTTGAGATCTCAATCAAACTTAGTTGAAAACAAAACTTGGCACTATCAGCACTTCTAAGGAGTTTTTACTTGATCCAAATATGTGGAGGGGTCCTGGAGTTCTAGCTATAAAGACTTTTATGAGAAGGGAAGCTTTGTGGGAGAATCAAACTTGGTAGAATGAATTGATGGGAATGAAAATCTAGTGCTTCCAGTCCTCTCAGCTTCCAAAGTCGGTCCTAGCTATCTAGGGAAAAGTTTAAAGAAGGTAGCATACATTTTTGTAGTCACGATCCTTACCAGAAAATTATCTCAGAGTTCAAAAAAAAAAGAAAAATGAAAGAAAAATGAGATCTAAATCCCATTTCATGGTGTCACGCAAGGTTATATCCTCTCGGGGTAACAAGTTTGACCGCCTCCACCACCCCCTTCCTGAATATTTTTTTTTCGATTCGTAAAAACGTAACAACAATGCATATAATTTTTTTATACTTTGAGTTTTTTGTACCCCCCCCCCCTCCGAACAAACCTCCTTCCCCCAGAATACAAATTTTGTATATGGTCTTTATTTAAGGCTCTAAATAGGATCCGGTCTGTCTGAGGGAATGGTGTCAAATATCTTGTCATAAGAACATCTACAGGGTTGAGTTTCTTCAAACGTAACCAAATCTGATGAGAAATAACCAAAAAATTGCCTATTATACCTTTTTTAAGGAGGGATGGGGGCTATTTTCTGCGTGTTTTGGTTTCCAGAGTGATCGAGAAACCGATTATAGATTAAGTCTTTTGCAAATGAAAGTATGCTAAGGATAATTTTTCAGGCTTGAGAAGGCTTCTGTAGGATTTCGGCTCTTTCAAGTCTACTTGTGGATAGACCTCCAAGGGCTTCTGAGTGGCAGGATACATGGAATTAGGTGAAATTAGAATTCCTTCAGTAAGCCAGGAAGAACAGGGTGCATAGACAAGAGTTGGACTCAAGATGAATGAGGAAATGGTACGTCTTACTCATGGTGGGAATGGAATGGGAATAATAATAGAATGCTAGTTGCTCATTTTACGAATAAAAAGACCAAGTTATCAGTCATAGCAGTATACGCCCCAGTAAAACCAACTGACAGAAATAGTAGTGACTCGAATGAATTTTACTTAACAGGTACGGGCGATAATAGACTGAATCCAAGGTAGAAATGAGGAATTTTATTAGATTTTAATACCCATGTCGGCAGAACTAGGGATAGATAGTATTTCAGCCTAGGCAAATTTCGTGTAAAAAAGGGTTATACAGTTATAGACTGCAGTTACAACCTTAGATTGCACAGTTATAACAGTTATAGACTGCTGAAATTTAGAAGGTATGACAACCTATGTATAATCAATGCAGTGCTTGGTCATAAAATTGTCCATACGATGTTAGCATGATACTCACATGATGGTAAGACTGCAAACCTTATCAATTAAGTTATTGTAAACCTGGCTGGATTGATATATAGAACTGCCTTTGTCGGTGGTAAAAATACTTAAAGGACTGATTCCTTTCCTATCCAACCGAGCCCAGCCCACACCAACAGCTAGATATATATATATATATATATATATATATATATATATATATATATATATATATATATATATATATATATATATATATATATATATATATATATATATATATATATATATATATATATATATATATATATATATATATATATATATATATATATATATATATATATATATATATATATATATATATATATATATATATATATATATATATATATATATATATATATATATATATATATATATATATATATATATATATATATATATATATATATATATATATATATATATATATATATATATATATATATATATATATATATATATATATATATATATATATAAATATCACATAAATTCAGCTGACAGTAATTCTCACGTAATTAATTAATTAACGACAGTAATTAATACTAATTCATCTAGAAGCTAGTGAGCAGTCAATGACTTTTTACTCATCCTCAGCAAAGACATTATCTATCGATCTATATACCTTTATAAAAATGATTTTATCTTATTGAATTATAGATACAAAATAAAAATAATAATTTATTGTTACCCTCTATATATAACAAAATGCACTAAAAAGGATTATAAGAAAATCTATAAAGAAATCTATAAAGGTTTAAGAAATCTATAAGAAAATCTATAAAGAAATCTTAAAATTTATAAATATTACAAGAAAAAAATAATATTATTTTTGAAACCAGATAAATTTCTATTCAAAGCCACAGCAAGAAAGGGACTGGTTTGGGTAAATACTATTTGAGAAGTCAGCTCATGTCCATTTGGGCAATTTCTGTCAAGATAGGGATTAAGAACCCTATTGAAAGGAATATAACGCCAACGCTCATCGGATTCTGGAACTGCGAAGTTAAGAAGTTTCCTACAAGTCTGATCATCTTCAATTTCACTCCATTGGCAGATGTCACATACCCAATATTTTCGGTTTTCAAAATGAAAAATTTCAGTAAGCGGACTCCGATATGTCAATGGGTTGGCACTGTTCTGCCTGTTTTCATTATCAACACAATCAAACAAAGTTTCCCAAAATTTAGTCATGCACTGACGGACTGAATCTGCAAAACCATACTCAGACGGAAATAATTTTCTAAGCTGTTTCGTTGATTCCGTTTTCTCAAGCGATGAAAATGCAAGTTCTTCTAGTTCGTCGGAAATGGGGCCTCGTATTTTGGGAAGAACTTTGAAAAGATTATCATGTAAGCTAAAGAGACACTGAACAGCTGAGTTTGCATAGCACGAGACCTCATCACAGTTATCAAATCCTTTTGGCTTTCCATGCACATAAAAGAGGGGTAACACCCTGTTTCCCATGCGGACATTCTGGTATTCAAGTCCTTTCTTTTCAGCACCAGTTTCCAATAAAGCCTTTAAAGCAATACATTTTTCCTTTTTTGAATCTGTACTTAAAAAAAGCTCTTCCTTAGCCGCCCACCATAATACTCCAGCACATACTACAGGAACAGTATATTTAACAAATGAACGCATTGTTCTATTGACTAACCAATACTGAACAACGTCACGATAAATTACGATATACATTTTGTTCGAATGACGTCATAATTAATCATGAATTTAGGCAATCTGCTGGAATGACGTCATAATTAATGGTGTATTTGGGCATTCTGTTGGAATGACATAATGAAAACATTCTGTGGAGGATAAATAACGTTGCGAACAAGCATTTCAAGGGTTGTCATTCATTTTTTTTTCTTTGATCCTACCTTTAGATTATTTCTCTCCACCAGCACACAAATGTATAGTTGTTTTAAAAATAATGCCAATTACATTTGCTTTAAAAAGAGGTATTTTGGAGTTTTCACAGAAATATAAAATTTGAAAAAATGGGACGTCACTAATTTCTTTTAGTTAAGTTTACTACCAAAAAAAAAAATTAGGGAAGAAATGGACGACATAGCACAAGAAGTTGGGCCATCATATTCCAAGGTTAAAAAGTGTGCATCAAATATGCTCTCTGTAATCCCCTTTACCCAAATAGTACCAGATAAAAATTTTGAAATGGCCATTTTGCTCAGAATAGTGGAGGTTTAACAGGTATGCCTTTGGGGTCAACATCAACCCTACAGTCCGGGAAAATTGTCTCAAATGACATAAATTACTTATTGTAAACGTAAAATGTTTCGTAGAAAATGCGGACATGTTAGATCGTGGTAGTCCGATCACTTTGGAACTCTTAGGAATCGTAGGCTAAGATTTTGTTCAGGGTTCCCCAAAGGTATATTGCTGAAACAACTCAAGAGCCTGAGTACAAAAAAAATTAATTACTTCCTCGGCAAAATTTATGAATATGCTTGGGATCGAGTACAGAATTTTAGGTAAAAGGCAAGAAGGCTTGGAATGCTGTTTTGGGGAAGGGCTTTAAAAATTGTTGTTTCTGATAAGCATGTGTCCCCAAGATCATTAAAATAGTGGATTTTTAGTATTTCAGGACTGCTTGAGGAATCAAGTTTTTTACGAAGTGTGGGAGGGGGGATGGAATTTCCTTTTAAATTGAAGAAAGAGAGGAGGATACAGCAAGGAAAATCAAACTTGGTAGAATGGATTCATGTGAATGAAAATCTAGTGCCCTCTTTGTACTTTTCAGCTTCCAAAGCCAGTCCTAACTCTCTAGGGAAAAGTTTAAGGAAGGTAGCATACATTTTTGTAATCGGAACCCTTACCAGAAAACGATCTCAGTGTTCAAAAAAAAAGAAAATGAAAATGAGAGCTGAATCCCATTTCATGGTGTCACGCAAGGCTAACGGGTTGAGGGTAGCAGGTTCAGACAAGGCTAATCCGGGGCGGGGGTAACGGGTTTGACTGCCATCACTTCCCTCCCTGAATGTTTTTTTTTTCGAATCGTAAAAAACAAAAATGCTTATAATTTTGATTAATACGTTTAAGTTTTTTGTACCCTCCCCCCCCCCTGAACAAAACTCTTTCTCCCCAGAACAGAAATTCAGTATATGGTCTTGATTTAAGGCTCTAAATATGATCCTATCTCTCTGAGGGGATGGTCCCAAATATCTTGTCATAAGAACATCTACAGGTTGGGTTTGTTCAAACGTAACAAAATTTGATGAGAAATAACCAAAAAAGTACCTATCATACTTTTTTCAAGGAGGGATGGGGTTCTGGACCTGATTTGGGACCAAAGCCAAATTTGGTGAGGACTAAGAGCTGTAGCCTTGTAATACGATAAGACAAGATTTATTCATTTTGAATCAATCACACAATGAATACACTGCGCTAATCCCCCAAAGGTTCCTAGGCCTGTAAAAGAAGGGTTGTACATGCATTTCAAATTGGTCACTAAATTAATAAAGAAAACAGTTATAAAGAAACACATTAAACAAACTAAATAAAGTTAATACTATGCAAAAAAAGAAAAAGAAAACAAAAAAAGAAAGAAAAAGTCACATGGAAACAAAAATTATTTTTTATGTCTTTAGAAGGTACCAAAAGAGTGGTATTCTTGAGCTTAATCGGGAAGGGTAGTTGTATGCTGAATCATGGACTACACTCATTTTTCATGCTCATACAGATCTTTGTGAGGGGTGGGCCACGTTTTAGCCAGAGACAAAAACAGTTGGCACATTACCGCTACCCATAGAAATAAATTTATAAAGAATTATCAGCTTTCAGGGTTTTTGAATCAAATCTGAAAAACACAATCACGTGTGTGACTCATCAACTGTGACCATGGATCACAATTCTTGCGATTTTTTACGGGGTATTGACAGTGCTGGTCTATTTTTTGTTCATAAGTCGTTTTAGGTTCACTCCTTATTTTTGGAAAAATTCCGTTTTAAAATATATTTATTAAAGGGAAGGACTTATTAGAAGTTTTACAGAATGATTTATTAAAAACTCGGAGTAAGAACAACAAATACAAAAATATCTAAGACTCAAACTCCCTCTGCTCATTCCCCTGCTTTATAGTTCTATTTATTCCCCTGCTAAATATTCCCACTATATCTTGCTATATCTTGACCTGCTATGCGGGTCATTCCCCTGCTATATCTTTAGCACTAATCCCTCCTCAAAGCACTGCTATTTGCACTAATGTTTGACTCTCTAATCTACTTTTAAAAACAGTGAAAAACTTTAGCGTAAAGAGTAGGAGGTTGAGGAGGGAACAGCCCCTTTCATATACGGAGTAATTTCTGTTCGTTAAGTAAGGAGCGACATTAAAACTTAAAACGAACAGAAATTACTCCGTATATGAAATGGGTTGTCCCCTCCCCAATCCCTCGCTCTTTACGCTAAAGCTTTCAATTGTTTTAAAAAGCAGAATTGTGGCAAAGAGTCAAACTTTAGTGTAAAGAGCAAGGGATCGCAGAGGGGACAACCTATTTCATATACGGAGTAATTTCTGTTCGTTTTAAGTTTTAATGTTGCTCCTTACTTTCAGTTAAAGAAAAACTTGTTTCTGTTTTATTTAATGGACAATTAATTTTTTTTTCTGGCTAAACGACTTTCTCATTGTTTTGATCGAGTGATTTTGAAAAAAAAAACTAGACCCCCCCCCCTTCAACGCGAAAAAGTTCCCTTGAAAACGTCTGTACACTTCTCAATAACCAATACTATATGTAAACAATGGTTAAAGTTTGTAACTTGCAGCCCCTCCCCCGGGGACTGTGGGGGATTCAGTTGTCCCAAAAGACATAATTATTATATTTTTCGACTATACTAAACAAAATGACTATCTCAAAATTTTGATCCGGCGACTTCAGGAAAAAAATAGGCATGGAAAGGGGTCTAGGTGTCCTCCAATTTTTGGTCACTTAAAAAGGACATTCAAATTTTTAATTTCCGTTAGAATGAGACCTCTCGTGGCATACTGGGACCACGATTAAAATAAAACTAAAAAAGGACTAAAAACTGTTTTTAGGCAGCTTCAAAATATACGTCATAAAGTCGATCCTTGGGACCCTGATACAAAATAAATATAGAAAAAAGAGACCAAGGCTTAAAAAAAATGTTTTAAAATGGCCTGTAGCTTGCATATGCAATTTCTTAGGTCAAGGGAACCCTAATGAGAAAAAAATTGGTTGGGGACATTATGCACCTAAAATAGGCTAAGCTTTTTCTCCATACCTTGGAATAAAAATTCCAAGTTAGGTTAAAAACAATTTCTTTCTAAACAATATGAGGCTTACACCTACAGGTACTTGAACAAGGTGACCCCACTGCATAGCAAACAGATCGATTAGGGGTGAGGGGAATGGGTCGTTCAACATAGGGCCTAAGAACTTCATTTTTCAATCACCTCAGAGGCCAACACAGCTGCACAAGCTCTTACTCTACCCCAATCTATTCAAAGCTCAATTCTTTGCACCTTCCCCAAAAAAATGCAAGTTCCTTTAAATTGACCCTTATGAACTCTTCTCATCCCATTTTGGGCCAACCGTTTGGCCCCAGATGGGTGGTTAGAGAGAACAATCTATGGCAATCTGTCATCCTTTTTCTGCAAAGGATATTCCATCTTAGCCTTCCCGTCATTACAGCCCTAGATGGGATAGAACCACATTTTTTTAACAGTTGCCATTTGTTATAGGTTAAGTCAAATAATTAACCAAACCTATCCATAGATCATTTCTCTGGAAAACATGTAACAAATCCTCCTCTGTCTTCTAAAGTGCCTATGTTTCAAAATCATTCTGAATCATTGTCACCATTTTAGGTTTCCAATGCTTAGTCTAGGTTCTTAGGATTATCTTTCCATTCTTCCAAACTTTTTATCTGAGACAAAACAAACTCAGTCTTGGCTATCAAACCAAAAAAAAGATGTATCTTTTCTGGTATCCCTACCAGTTTTAGGGGTCCTCACTCCCAATCAATTTTTTTGTGAGAAAAAAGTTGTGGCTATCTTTTGGGCACATTCAGTCTTTTAAAAGCAGGTCCCCTTGGTCAAAAAATACATGGCTTCAATTGTCAAACTGACCAAAGAAGCAACACAGCTTTGGGTCTATTACTGGTCCCATTTTAGACCCCCCCCCAACCCACCCTCTAAACAAAGATACATTTTCCCTTTAGACCAGGTACGAACCCTTAAAAGTTGTAAGCAAATCAGAAATAAAAACTTATTTCCTTTTTCAGTGCTCATTTTTGGACACATTGATTTATATTCTATTGTTTATTTGGGATAATCTTGGCTCAAGGAAGTTTAAATGCTTGAGTCCAATTGGAAAAAAAAAATAATGCTACCAGTTCTTAAAGGGTTGTTACTTCAACCTATGTGTTGCATCCCTTGGCCCATGAGTTTATGGGTGTAAGTCTCAAGCTTTTTGGATTTTCTAATTATTCAAAATAATCAGGGACAAAGAAGGCCCATTTTTGGATCCCCCAACCACCTTCTTGCTATAAAAAATATTTTTTCCCTTTAGTCCAGGTAACAATCATTTAGATCTTAAAGCCAAATGAAAAAAAAAATCACTTAATCATTTTCAGGCCCATATTTTGGGTCTTACATGCCTCAATTAGAAAAGATTTCTTTTCTGGTCCAATTTTGGGGGGCATAAAGGTCTTTATGGTCTAAAGACTTAGGGATATCAGTTTAAAGCCAATCAGAAAAATATTTGTCCATTTTTGGACCCTATGCCTCTAAGTTAGATTATTCCTGTATGGTAGGAATCTTGTGTCATATGGAATGAAAGTTTTAAGTTTCAACTCATTCAGAAAAAAAAAGTTTATTGATCATTCTCAGATACCATTTTGTAGATATTTTTTTCTGCATTGAGTCCCTTAGTCAAAGAGGTAAGAACACAAGTTCTAAGCCAATTGGAAAAAAAATGCTTTGGGGTTTAATACCCCCACAAGCAAATTTATACAATAAGTTCCTCTTATTCCAAGGGCTTAACAGATGTTAGGCTCAAACTGATCCAGAATAAAAAGTTTTTTTTCAAAAACTTTCGAATCCACTAACACTCTCTATGACCAAAAAAATATGCATTTTACTAAGGCCAGAGAGAATTGCTCTTTGAAGTTTCAAGTCAATTGGAAACCCATAATCAGAGGTTTGCCCCCTTCTTACCACAATATCTATCTCTAAACAACTGGGAACCTGCTCAATTTACAGCCCACAGCCTGTCACAGGAGCTGGGAGGAGGATCATGCTATCCCTGGATATAACATTTATTGCAGGTTTCAACATTTCATAAAATAATGGCTACCTCTAAATTTTCAGCCAATACAATGGGAAGGAGTTATAAAAGGGCGTTAGAGGGGAACTAGTTGCCTCCAATCATTTTTGACTCTAAAAAGTTCAATAGAACCTTCAATTTCTAATCAAACAAGTCCACTCAAAATTGGAGGAAAAACTACTAAATTCCCAATATTCTTAGCACCATCTTCTCTTTTCTACATTTTTATTAACTTTTAATAAGCCAAATGTACCTCCTTTTTTATAAGTCAACTACAGAAGAGACTAAGCAATTAATTAGGGAAATCATTCCCTTATATATAAAAAGAATCTATGCTACAATAGAACTTGGGAATTTTTGTCTTCTTAATTTTTATTTGTATCACTTTCTATTTGCACTGTGACAATGTTCATTTTGAGTTTGGCTTTGCTTCTATTGTTTGCAAGACCTTGTGACATAAGATTCTATTTTATATTCTTATTCATTAGGGATCATCTTATTCATTTTCTTCTTTCATCATATTTCAATTAATGTCAGATATGCATAGTGGAGCTTTTAAAAATAAGTTTCTAAGAAACCTAAAGTACTTACAGTTTTATAGCATGTTTAAATTATCAAGCATTTTTTTTTTTGTTTTTTTTTTTAATTTGCCCTCTTTGCAAAGTCAAAAGAAATCTTACATGGGTGTTTGACTGCAGGCTAACTTATCCAAGGTTAAAACGCCAATTACCATATCCTTTAAGCAATAGAATAATACATTCTTTTTTAACAGTGATTCACTAAGAAGACCAATGGATTCAAAATACATTTAGACTTTGCACAAGAAACCTTAAAATTATGAAAGAAAGATTGTTATTAGTTTTTTACTCTGAAATCTAGAGACAGAATACTGTTTATAGGAATTTATTGGCTTTATTTGGGGTAGTAGGTCTAATCCTAAATGTTTTGCCCTTATACTACAAAATATATCTAAAGTTACCAAATGTAAATTCCCATTTGAGGGCAGGAATCTTTAAAAAGCCTTCTTACAGCATCTTGAGGCTTTTTTTTAGTTTTAAGGCTTATAAAATTGTATATGTAACATTTCATTGTACTAAAGTCAAATGGTATCACTCATTTTGTTTTACATTATTCCTTCCTATTGTTTATAGTATTATTCCTATTTGTCTAGTTAATTGACTTGGGAAGGTATTTTGAAGCAACTACCTCTGCTCCTTCTCCCTCTAGAGGGCCCTGACCTTTGATGACCTTTAAAAATATGTGTGTTATAAAAGTGAAACCTTGCAAAATAGATCTTCTGCTTAATTGAAGTATAGTAAAATTGTTTTCAGCTTCATAACTTTGCTCAATTCAATTTTATAAGGTTTTAAACATATGCAAATACATTTTCTAAATTTGAAAAAAAAAACATTGATATGGCTCAAAATTCTGCTCAAATAACAGGAATTGCATTTTCAGAACTAAACACAGAGAAAAAGCAACTAGTAACTTAAAATTAAGGTAAAATGTTGTTTTGTCAAAATTTCAATAGGTATAGACCTGTGATGTAGGCAAATTTCAAGGTGCTCTAGAGGGAGAAAGAATGAAGGTGGGTACTTTAATATACCTTCTTGAGATATATTTTAGTCTGTAGACCCATCCCTGAAAGTTTCATTTTCCTAACCTAAACCCTTTCCAAGATAGCAAGAAGTCAATTAACTAGAATTTTACCTTTGTTTATATTATTCATTCAGAAGAGCTGCTCTTATCTAGAGGTAACCATGTTTTCAGCTAGGCTATATTCAAAATAATATGCTCTTTGATAAAATTCTATTTTAGCTATTTTTGCTCTGTTGGAGAGGGGTCAGGTTAGAAAAATGAAACTATCAGGGATGAGTTTATAGACTAAAAGTATGTCCTGGGAAGGTAGTCTGATGTACCTATCTCAATTCCTTCTCTTTCTAGAGGGCCCTAACCTTTAAAAATCTTTGTGTTATGAAAGTGAAACCTTGCAAAAGAGATCTGCTGCTTAAATGAAGTACAAGAAAACTGATTTCAGCTTCACAACTTAGCTCAATCCCTATTTACAAAGTTCTAAAGATACTCAAATATCTTCTTAATTTCAGAAAAAAAAACATTGATATGGCTTATAATTAACTAAAGTAATAGGAATTGTATTTTTCAGAGCTTGTACCAGAGAAAAGCAATTGGAAGCTGAAAATTAAGGTTAAATGTTGTTTTTCAAGATCTTACAGATATAGGCCTACCAATAATGCAACTTTTTCAGCCTTAGAAATGAATAGTCTAGAAGATTAACATGGAATTTAGGCACTGACTTCCCAGCAGGGGCAAATCTCAAGCATTTTCATTTGGGGAGGGAGAAGAGGATTCCACATCTGGATAATCAAGGGGCATAGGCTATAGCCTAATATTTTTTTTCTCTACATTATTGAGAGGGCAACTTCCTCCCAAACAATGTCCCTGCTTCTCAGAGTATTTTTGATTTACCCTGGATTTATACTGAAAGTTTCATTTTCCTAATCTAACCCTTTTTCAAGACAAAGAAAGCAGCTAAATTGAAATTTTACCAGTTTTTTTTTTTCTGTGAGAAGCTAACTGAAAAAATTGCAGGTTCAGCAGACTTGTGTAGGCTATAGCTTGGATGGTGGCTGAAGAAAGATTAAGTAAACTTCAATTTTGGAGTAAATTGTTTCCTGATACTTAATCCTTTTGTTGTTATTTAGGGTTGTTTAATAGTTTTGCCAATAGCCTAGCCTATGTGTTGATTAGGCCAAACCTTGAAAATAAGCTCACCTGGTACTCCCTGACCACTTCACTTAAACATGGATACCTTTCTGATATCCATCTATAAAATTTAGGAACTCCCATTTCCAAATTCAACAAGCGTAAATGCTATAGAGTCTTCTTTAAAGTCAATTATTGTTTTTGTTACAACAGTAATATTTGAATCTAATTCTATAGATGGCGTAAGGACTAAGTTACACATTGAATATGAGATGTCTCTGCTGAATAATTTGTAACAACACAGAAATCCGCTGAAATAATCTTATGGTACCAATCAATTGAGGGCTTCTATTGTCTATTCTCAGTTTCTTAGGTTTTTAGAGTACATTAATGTCATCACATATAGCCTATGAACACCAGAAAACACAACCATTTTCTTAAATTGTAGGATAGGAAAGATATACATACATCAATACGATATACGAGGCATATCATGTAGGAGGTATCTGTGGTATATAGTAAATAAGACATCAAACCAAAACAATTCCATAATTTAAAATGGTGACTCATAGAATTTATAATTTCGCTCTTTCAAAATATGCAGATGGAAGAAAACTGGGAACAAACCTTGAATAATATGCTACCTCCATCCTCTCCCAATAGCCAAAATAATAAGCTATAACATCATTTGACCTATTTTTTTCCTAGGGCACCAGTAACAGCGGGCTGCTATCTAAGTCTTGAATTGAAGTGAGTTCTGAAATTAGGCAGTTGAAGTCCCGCTTTTAGATTCAAAAGAGCGCCGAGCCAAGTATTCAAGGCCCAGTTGTAGCGAGAACCCTCTGCAAAGCTAAAATACAGCAATAGCCATTTATGTTTTGTAACAGGTCCATGTCTTTAATTTAAAAACGTCAGACCCGTACTGCACATAATTTGAAGAGAAAGCATAATTTTAAAAAAAATACAAGAATCCACAAATTGTTAATTTTGTGTATCCTGAATGGCTCTGTGTTCCAAGATAAACAGCATCATACTGTATTTTGAAAATCTGAGGCAAGAGGACATAAAAAACACAAGAGTAAAGAAAATATTTCTATCATTCAATTGTTCTTACGCAAAGTGTTAGAGCCTTTAGTTCTGTAAACATTATTAGTGTTAATCTTTCATGTTCTAAAAATGGACACATAAATATAGTAAGGCCCTAATAAAAGTTGCCAGTCATAACCCGACTTCCTACCTGTCATAACAGATTCGTGATGTTTTTTTATGCTAAATTGCATTGGACTTTTGATTTTTGGGCAGTTGTCCGAACGTTATTTTCTTCTTTTTTTTTAGTTACCCTGTTTTTCAATAGATACTGACGATATGATCACAAAAAAACTATCGGGTAAGTTTTAGACTATACTTATCAAACTGTAAATTTTGAGTTTTTGATAGAAGACGGCTTTGGTTACGTCATATATTTTACTTTTATGGCGTTTGCAAGTTAAATAACATTTTGTAGAAACAAAAATGATTCTCTCTGTTGTTTGTTCTATGCCGTTTTTTTTAGTTGTTGCAACTCTCACTTTCACTAGTTTTCTAATCACAATTATCCGTGCGGTATTTTCATCAATCAACCCCTTAAACATTTTAAATGACATTAAATTAGAATTACCACCTTGGTAAAACAACGTTATTTGTTATTGGACCTTTAACTTTTGCCTTGGCTTGTCTTTCGTCATTATGAAAAACATAACGCCAAATCTTTGTTTTTAACAGAGGCTGATGCAGTATTATGTTCTTGGCTAACGTCTTTATAAACTCTAATGTTCATAAACATTATATTCATAGCTACTTCATTGCTTGGAACTTTTATAAAATGTTGGACGTCAAATTTTGCCCTGATTTTTTTTTAACGAAGGCAAGGAAAGCATTGATGACCTTATTTATCCCAAACCCAATTATCATAACTATTATTTTCAATTTGGCACGTATTGAGTCCACTGTCGCTAATCTCCTACCCCAACTTTTCTTTCTTCTTCATTTTGGATTTTCGTTACTTCAGACGAATTGCCAATATCCTTCACTTTAGCTGCTCTTGTTTTATATGACAGTCCAGGTTGTAGATCTGTTAATTCTTCTTCTTCTTCTGTTTTGGCAAACGAGGGCTTTTCAGTCGAGACTATTCAGCCCTTTTCCTTCTGATTCACTCTGTGAGATGAACAAAACTACTGAATTGGTAGCTTCTTATTTATCTTGAATCTGCTCAGATTTCTTTCAGTTAATTTTTTGATTCTAGGAGTCAAAACATTGAGTTCTGAGCCCTGTGTATAAGTATAGTCAGATAGACTCTTAGCTGATAGTGAGATTTTTTGGTGCTTGAAGCACTTTAACAATTTACATTGCAGGATATACTGTGCAGAAGTAAGCATATTACATTTAAAAAGACAATGGTAAATTGTTTAATTTTTTGAATTACAATACCTGCAGAGGGGAAGAGGAAGCAGAGCCTCTTGAATTAGGGAACTAATATGAAAACGCCTGAAAATCTTGCCCATTTGAGTCAGACCGAGTTATGCCTGGGTGGGTTGGAACATACTGAAAGTGAGTTCTTAAGCCTCTTGAAGCAATTTTATCAATAATGCTAAGACAATGAAATGCGTCTATATCCATCTTATACTGAGAAGCTGAAGACAGCAGTTCTAGGCATGACAGAGAGTCAGAATAAACTATACTATTTTGTAAATTAGCAATCAAAGGTTGATTATTCATGAGATGAAAGAAATCTTCGTCTTTCAATTATTGTTGATAATCCACTCTCTAAGAAGAAACTTAGTACTTGTTGGTTTCCTAGGACCAAATATGAGACGGATTATATCATTTGTGTTATTTTAATTTGCACATATGGTTCTTTGCACAAGCACCATAAACAATGAGCCCAAAATCAATATGGGGTCTTATATGTGATTCAGAAAATTGGAGTAAAATTTTCTCATTACAACCCCAAGGTGTGGATAGTAGTCTTTTTATTTTTCTATGGCATTTTTTTATTGTGTTTGTGATGTGAAGATGCAAATTAAGTTTTTGGTGAAGTGTGAGACCTAAGTAATTAATTTGATCGTCCTATGGAATAATTATTCCATTTAGAATTAGTCTTGCATTAACATTATTTCACTTACGGTGGAATTGGATGATTTTTGATTGGGTGGGTGCAATGGCTAAATCAGAAGTTTGAGAAACTTTTTCAAATTGTAAAAGTGACTTTTGCAACTTTGAATATGCAATCTCAAAGGTCTCGCCAGTTGCCCATAATCCCACATCATCAGCACATTGTAAATTGGTGTGTGGGAGGTTCATCACCCAGAGAAATAGGGAGAAGAGGAGGCAGCTCAGGACTGCATCCTGTGTCAGACCTTTAGTTATTTTAGTTTTGGGTGAGGAGGCTGAACCTAAATAAAAAATGAAATTTCAATTTTCTATGAAAGATTTTATAGGGGATACTAGCTTATGGGGTAATCCAAGACTTACAAGTTTAGCTAAAAGGATCTGGCGGTTCACATTGTCATATGCCCCTTCAAAGTCCAGGAATTATTTCCTACTAGGACATTATTTTTAGATAGGGATTCATTTGTTGCATTTGTTAGCAATATAAATGCATCTGTTGAGGAGTGGTGTTTCCTGAACACCACTCCTGGGGTTACTCATGTCTAAGTTACTCGTCACAGCAAAATTTCCAACATAACGCTTTCTCTCAGTTTCTCTAGTGTTATTGCTTAAAGTAACCCAAACTGATGATGCAGATGAAAAATTGCATAATAGCAACTTTTGAATCTTTTCAGTTAACACTTAATATGTTATTTTTAATGCATTTTCGACTTGTTTTTAAAAATAGTAGCGAATTGATTATAAAAACAAAACAGCCCAGCAGTTTCGATGAGCTCTGGTTGACTAATACCGCGACAAAGCTACGAAAGCTACGAAATTGAGCTTCAGTTATGAAACTGACTTGATGTTAAGGATATGAATTAGACGAAGCTTTATTTTACAAAAAGAGAAACACAGACAAAGTAATGTGCACTTTCAAAATTCACAATATCTGTAGGATACATCTAAAAAAAAAGCTTTGGTAGGAAAGCTAAATAAAAATTAATATTTCTCCTAAGAACAACTACTTAAGTGAATTTTTTTTTAGTCTCGTACTACAGATAAGACTGAGCAGAACAATATGTTTGAAAAGGCAAAACAATTCAAAGATTTAAATATATATATATATATTTTTTTTACAGACTATAAATAGAAAAACTATGAATCAAATTTAAGATAATTTCACTTTTGGGAAGGATCCATTTTTATTCACTAATATTTAATTTCAAAGTGAGGGTATCGCCACTATGTATATTCACTAATAAATAATTTCAAGGTAAGGGTACAGCCACTATGTAAAAATTCAGACTCTACCAATTCCATAATTTTGGCACCAGTTCTGTCACACAGATTCCCACCTCCCTTAAAGAGAAGTTTCAGTTTTATGATGCAAAGTTTGTCCAAGTTCATCTAGTGCCCTGTAGAGGGGAATAGGTGGGCATAGGTGCATCAAAAGACTTCCCAGATTTGATTAAGGATCTAGATCTGAATCCATTTTTATTCACTAATATTTAATTTCAAGCTCAGGGTATCGCCACTATGTAGAAGTTCAGACTCTACCAATTCCATAATTTTGGCACCAGCTCTGTCATACAGATTAGTATCTTCCTTAAAGAGACATAATTTTGGAACATTCAATTTATGATTATTATTAACAACATTACATAAAGATGCAATGCTATCGACTGCCTTTCCAACTGACCGATATTTGGACACAAAAACAGGTATATCTCCTTTTTCACTTTTCACAAGAAAAAATACTTTCTCCTCTTGTCGAATGTTGTTCAATCCAATCGCTTTATGTTTAATCTTCATTAACCGCACTTTAGCTGACATTTTGGAGCTTTTTCCAACCCTTGGTCTACTAAGCTGCACGGCCTTCTCTTGGATCTTATGCACCAATTTAGATGTTTCTGGCATGTATTATTTAGGAGGAACGTAGCTGATGCACGAGTGCGTATCTGGAAAACGATGCGTGAGACGAAAATGTTTTGAACATCCTGGACATTCAAGCCGACTTACATCACGATGAGAACAATTAGGAAAAGATCATTCATGTGTTCCTATTTTGCCAAGTGCTTTTGGAGCCTGAAAAACAAATAAAATTTACAATGTTGAAGTCTTACAACTATAAGATAATAACTATTAAATGGCCAATACACGTTAAAATTTCGATAAAAGTGCCGGTTTAACGGATGTAACAATGAACCCAGACAAAACCCACAAGTGTATGTTGCATGTGTTTCAGACAGTCGGATCGACCTGGAGAGCACTAAAGATGGAAGCGTAGCTTGAACCCTGGGTGGACAGCAGCGGTAATAAGAACACTAACGGTTATATTCCAGTAGCCCCTTCTGGCGTATTCTCAATGACTGTAATTTAAGAACTTCTCTCTCCTCAAAAAGGTCGAATTGGTTGCTCAAAAAATTGGTCGAAAGGATATCAAATGTGACCTATCATTGCGTTGGGTTGAGATCGAGCAGCTCCTTTTGGTGAATAACAGGACAACAAGAAATTAGAAAAACCCTCGTCAGGCCCGGGCTAAGTATGGGAACTGTTTCTGTTTTTATTTCTTTTTTTTTGTGTAGCCTGTTTCTGTAAAAAAAAAAAAAAAAAAAAAAAAAAAAAAAAAAAAAAAAAAAAAAAAAAAAAAAAAAAAAAAAAAAAGAACAGAACAGAACAGAAACAGGACATCTGTTTTTGTTGGACCTGTTTCTGTTCTCTTTTCTGTTAAACCGTTTCTGTTTTTTTTACCTGTCTTCTGTTTTTTCCGTTCAACCACCTCCTTACGTTTAAGCTATTGTTAAAGCTTGCTACCTTGGGGGGATTGAAAGGTCTTCATGCTTTGGTTACCTCCTTTACCTTTCTGTAACCAATGCTGTCAAGTCCTGGGGAGAAATTGATGCAGAGTAAGTTGTTAAATGTGAATCTGATTTCAGTGATGATGAACTGGAAGAAGGCTCAAGTAGAGAGCAAGAGATCAGACGAAGATGATGTACCCAATGTCATAAATGAGGCTATTGCTAATACCGCGTCTGATATGGATGACCCTGATAAGTTGGATGAGAAAAGTGTATGTGATGGGTGAGCTGAAACTACATCTGATGTGGAGGCAGCACTAGAGACATAGTTTTTACTTATATTTTATTTAGCTAGCTCTTGTAATTACTGCTTTTTCAGCTAAGAAGAAGCTCTAGTCTAACAACAAGACATCCTCCAAAGACTGAGAACCTGCAGCCTTATTGCAATATTAACTTTAAAGCTGGTCGAAAACAGAACCGTATCCGAGAATCCTGATGTAGAAGTTTCAAGCTTCCAGCTGCCAAAATGTGGCATTAAGTATTTTTGGCCAGAAGAAAGATCACAGATACGTATTATTTGTTTGTTTTTTTTCAGGGGTGATGGAATCGAATCAATAGTCTTAAAATATCGAGAAAGGGCTCATTCGAAAAGAAATTAAAAGTTCTATTGCCCTTTTAAGTGACCAAAAAGATTGAAGGCAACTGACTTCCTTCACATCCACCTTTTTTCCTAAGAGTCGACCGATCAAAATTCTGAGATAGCAATTTTGTTCAGTATAGGTGAAAAGCCCAGTAGCCTAACTATGTCTTTAAGGACAACATAACCCCCACAGCCCCTGGGGAGATGCTTGTAAGTCGCGAAATTTTCATGGGAAAGCATACAGACATTTCCGGAAAGGGGAGATAATTTTCTGCTGAAGGGATTGTCTATGGGGGTAATTTTCCGTGGGGAGGGAAGTTCTGGAGGGGGGGGGGTGAACTTCCCAAGGGAAATTTTACACTGGGGGAATTTTCCAAGATTCCTATACAAAATTATTTTTATTTGTCTTCCTTTCTAGTTTCCGACTCAGTTTCACATGTAAACATTAAGAGGAATTGTGCGGGGAAAATATTTACCGGGTTGGAATTGTCTAGAGGTGATCTTTCCGTAGGAGAGATCCTACCTTTCTAATAGGAGGCGGTGGGTATTGGTGAGAAGAATTTTCCAAGGGGGAATTTCTGGCATGATTTTAAAACGATAAGGAATTAAAGTTTTTTTTCAAATAAAGTGGGCTAAGAAAAAATTTAAGTCGGAATCGCCCGCAAGATATTTTCCAGGGGTAATTTCCAGCTAGAATGGGAATGTCTGGGGGGAATTCTCCTGGTGAAGGAGAGGGGGGTTATTTTACTGGGAAAAACTTTGCATGGAGGGATTTTCCGTGAGGGTAAGGTATTTTCCATGGAAGAGGATTTCCCAGCATTATTTAAAAATTATTTATTTCGTTTTTTCAATAAGTAGTATAGTGCAATACGCACTACTTAAGAATGGTTAATATTATTTTACACTTTCTCTTGGAACATTTCAGAATTCTACATATAGTTGAAAATATTTTCAATGCTAAAGTTTTTCTGTACTTTTATGAAAGGTTCTTAACATTCTATTCAAACAACCCTTATGTTTCAGTAGTTCTTAAAGGATTGGGACGAAAGTCAATCTTTAGCGTGAGGACCGAGGTGTTGAGGAGGGGACAGCCCCCTCATACATATAATAAATAATTTTGGTTTTATATGTGGAGATTCACCCGTTGGGAAGATAGTTTCTTTCCAGAGAAAATTTTACACGACGGGAAACTTCGCTAAAATTAATATGCAAATTCTGTTTTGATTATTCATATACGGTGAGCCAAATTTGAAGCTGCATGATTTAAAAAACGCTCAGAAATTAAATAAAAAAAAAAAGTTTTTTCACTGAAACTACGGAGCGACATTAAAACTTAAAACGAACAGAAATTATTGCTTCTATGAAAGGGGCTTTCCCCTCCTCAACGCCTCATTCTTTACGCTAAACATTGCCTCTTTGTTATATCTTACAACTTAAATTAATAAAAAAAAAACTTTAGCGTAAAGAGCGAGGCGTTGAAGAGGGGACACCCCCTTTCATATATCAAATAATTTCTGTTCGCTTTCATTTGTAATCTCGATTCCTGTTTTCAGTTAAGAAAACTTGTTTTTTTTTTAAATTTAATTTAAAAGAAAAGTTTGTTACTTTTATTTCATACTCTGTTGTTCAACATCTTGAGCTGGCAAGAACGAAATCGTCTTATGCCCAGGTCCTCTAATAGGTTTTAGAATCACTTGTGCAGTTTCGAGTCGTATTGTATGCGCATGTATTTGATTAAAAATAAGATGGAGTAGTGGATACGGGATGGTATCAAGATGGTTTATTTATACAAGCTTAGGAATTACGGCGTATAATCGCCCAGTATAGATGACTGCGTGCAAAATGAGGAAGATAAAAAAAGAAAGATAAAAAGAGCTGCCAAAATAGATGTTTTTTCTTTCAAAAAACAGAAAAGAAAGTAGAAACAGGTCACTGTTTTTGACGGACCTGTTTCTGTTTTTTTTTTTCCGTTTCTGTTTTTTTTTTTTTTTTTTGAAAAAAAGACACCACAAATCACACAGTTCATGGTAACGAACTGTAATAAGGAGCGACCCAGCTCAATAGTAACCAAAACTCTAAAAAAGGGAATTTTGATACCAATAGCTACATCAAAAGAATCGCATTTTAATACTGATTTTAAATATATAAGTCTCATCAAGTTTAATTTTACCCATCAAAAGTTACGAACCTGATAAAATTTGCCATATTTTAGAAAAAAGGGGGAAATACCCCCTCAAAGTCATAGAATCTTAACGAAAATCACACCATCAGATTCAGCGTATGAGAGAACCCTATTGTAGAAGTTTCAAGCTCCTATCTACAAAAATGTGGAATTTTGTATTTTTTGCCAGAAGGCAGATCACGGATGCGTGTTTATTTGTTTTTTTTTCCAGGGGTGATCGTATCGACCCAGTGGTCCTAGAATATTGCGAAAGGGCTCATTCTAACGGAAATGAAAAGTTCTAGTGCCCTTTATGAGTGATCAAAAAATTGGAGGGCACCTAGGCCCCCTCCCACGCTGATTATTTTCCCAAAATCACCGTATCAAAATTCTGAGATAGCTATTTTATTCAGCATAGTCGAAAAACCTTATAATTATGTCTTTGGGGACGACATTATCTCCCTCAGTCCGCGTGGGAGGGGCTATAAGTTACAAACTTTGACCAGTACTTACAGATAGTAATGGTTATTGGGAAGTGTACAGACGTTTTCAGGGGGATTCTTTGGTTGGGAGAGGGGTTAAGAATAGGGGGTTATGTTGGGGGAACTTTCCATGGAGGAATTTGTCATGGGGGAAGAAAATTTCCATGCAGGGAGGGCGGGATTTTCTAGCATTATTTTTTAAAAAAAAAGAAAAAATGAATATGAAAAAGTTTTTTCAACTGAAAGTAAGGAGCAGCATTAAAACTTAAAACGAACAGAAATTATTACGCATATGAGGGGTTTACCTCCTCCTAATACCTCGCTCTTCACGCTTAAGTATTTTTAGTAATTTCAACTATTTATTCTACGGCCTTTGTGATTCAGAGGTCATTCGCAAGGAATTGGGACAAAATTAAAGCTTTAGTGTAAAGAGCGAGGTACTGACGTGGGGGTGAACCCCCTCATATACATAATAAAAACATGCGAATACGGAAGTTCGTTACGTAAGCTAATTTGTAAGTTACGCATATCTTTTACTAATAAAAACGTTCGTAAAAAATTATAAGTTCTAGTTGCCTTTTTAAGTAACCAAAAAATTGGGAGGCAACTAGGCCTCCTCCCTAGCTCATTTTTCTCTCAAAATCTTTCGATCAAAACTACGAGAAAGCCTTTTAGCCAAAAAAAATAAATATGCAAATTTCGTTTATTTTTCATCTGCGGAGAGCCTAAATCAAAATATGCATTAATTCAAAAACGTTCAGAAATTAAATAAAAAAAACAAGTTTTTTTTAACTGAAGTAAGGAGCGACATTAAAACTTAAAACTAACAGAAATTACTTCGTATATGAAAGGGGCTGCTCCCTCATTAACATCCCGCTCTTTACGCTAAAGTTTTTTACTGTTTTAAAGAATAGAGTTGAGAGAAAGAGTCAAACTTTAGAGTTCAAAGTTTAGCGTAAAGAGCGGAGTATTAATGAGGGAGCAGCCCCTTCCATATACGAAGTAATTTATGTTCGTTTCAAGTTTTACTGTCGCTCCTTACTTTCAGTTAAAAAAACTTTTTTCTTTTATTTAATTTTGATAGAAGCCTTGAAGGTTTTGCTAGAAAAATCTTATTAACGAAAAGCCAATTGACTTTTTCCTGTATTACACATCAAAGTATAAAAGCATTGAGGGGACGCTTGCTTCCTTGATTCATTACTTTAGCTCAAGTGGGTTGGGTTTTGTGTTTTGAGTGTTGAAATACAGTTGATATCGCTCCCTTTTCTCTTGTTGCTGTACAAGAGGCATTGTCTACTCATATATGTACTCTCTTTAAACGAGTAATAATTGTGTATCTCAGGCACGTACGTAGAATTTTTTTCGGGGGGGGGCCAAAATCTTCGAAACAGCAGATATAAAGTAGCACTTTTTTATTTACTAATGCAAAAAGCACGTATATCGGAAAATACAGATTAACTTTAATCTGTAGTATTGTACCGGATGGGAGGAAGAAAACTGAAGCCTCAAAAGTACGTTTTAGGCTCAGGTTATGTTCATAGCGATTTAGAACCAGTGATTAATCTGTTATATCCCATTGAAAGGGAAATTTTAGGGTTAACAGTGGAATATGGGTGCTGTGATGGGTAGTTCTTCTATTGCAAAAACGTAGATTTTAATGAAGAATGATAGTTTCCAAATTGATCCATTAAAAGCTGTACTTTATCCTGAAAAGGGGGGATAAATGCCCTAATACCAAGGATAATTCTATTTTGCTGTGGAAAGCAAACTCTCTTTACAAAAAAAAAAAAAAAAAAAAAAAAAAAAAAAAAAAAAAAAAAAAAAAAAAAAAAAAAAAAAAAAAAAAAAAAAAAAAAAAAACAGTACAATTGCTAATTACTTCAAAGAAGGTAAAAAGTTAGACAGAAAATGGGTTAATAATTGGGCAGTGACTTGACCGGGTAATTGCATGCTCTAAAATCCACCAAAAAAGGCTTCACACATGTATCTAGATTCTGAAAAAATATCCTACTTTTGCCAGAAATCCCCAGAAACCATGGGGAAATTAAATATATCACAAAATTTCGGGGGGGCCGAAGGCCCCCCTGCGTACGTGCCAGGTATATCTATATATTTTTTAAGTATTTTTTCTCGAAACAGCTCCGTTTTGTTTGAAAATTGGCTTCGAATGCACGTCGGAATGAAGTCGTATTCAAATTCATTTAAAGAGCAAATTACATCATTTTTTTTGGGTAGTATCGCTTTTAGTATCTACGACGCATGTAAAATTACACAAGATGATGAATGGTTCCAAAGAGCAAATGCAGAAGGCATGGAACAAGCGACTGCGAGGATCAGACTGAATTTCCAATGAATATGTTGCACAATGAAATCTATGGTTAGAAGACAAATCAAAATTTGAATGGAATGGAAGAACTTGATAGCGTCTTGAAGAATCAAACAGTTCGTGGTAACGAACTGTAGTAAGGAGCGACCTGGCTCAATAGTAAACGAAACTCTAAAAAATGGAATTTTGATACCAATAGCTACATCAAAAGAATCGCATTTTAATGCTGGTTTTAAATATATAAGTTTCAGGGTTCGGACAGGTCGGTTCGTTTCAAATTATAGGCTCTGTCCTATTTTTATAGGATTTCCCGGGCCCAAATATAGGCCAAATATAGGATTCGGAAGTCCTCGGGATCAGATCTATGGTAGATGGCGTGGGATGCCTGGTCACATAAATTACCAAGTTTCATCCCGATCCCTCCATTCTAAGCGTTTCCCATGATTTTAGCCCCCCCCCCCCCAATGGCACCAGATCCGGTGGTGATTTAAAATAAAAGCGTTTAGAAACGACATCCTTCTAAGTATCAAATTTCATTGAGATCCGATCACCCGTTCGTAAGTTAAAAATACCTCATTTTTCTAATTTTTCAGAATCAACCCCCCCCCCCAAAACTACCCCAAAGAGAGCGGATCCGTTCTAGTTATGTCAATCATGTATCTAGGACTTATGCTTATTTTTCCCACCAAGTTTCAGCCCAATCCCTCCAATCTAAGCGTTTTCCATGATTTTAGGTCACCCCAAACTCCCCCCCAATGTCCCCAGATCCGGTCGGGATTTAAAATAAGAGCTTTGAGACACGATATGCTTCTAAATATCAAATTTCATTGAGATCCAATCACCCGTTCGTAAGTTAAAAATACCTCATTTTTTCTAACTTTTCAGAATCACCCCCCCTCCCAACTACCCCAAAGAGAGCGGATCCGTTCTGGTTATGTCAATCATGTATCTAGGACTTGTGCTTATTTTTCCCATCAAGTTTCAGCCCAATCCCTCCACTCTAAGTGTATTCCAAGATTTTAGGTTTCCCCCTCAAAACTCCCCCAATGTCACCAGATTCGGTCGGGATTTAAAATAACAGCTATGAGACACGATATCCTTCTAAAAATCAAATTTCATTAAGATCTGATCAACCGTTCGTAAGTTAAATACTTCATTTTTCTATTTTTTCTGAATTAACGGGCCGCCCACTCCCCAACCCCAGGTGGTCAAATCGGGAAAACGACTGTTTCTAATTTAATCTGGTCCAGTTCCTGATAAGCCTGCCAAATTTCATCGTCCTAGCTTACCTGGAAGTGCCTAAAGTAGCAAAACCAGGACCGACAGACAGACAGAATTTGCAATTGCTATATGTCACTTGGTTAATACCATAAAAACACTATGCTACAATGAGATTAACCAAACAGACGGACCAAAGGATGATGAGGCGATAAACGATAAAAAGCTGATTCCGACAACCTTCCATGTAGGAGGGCCAACTTTGCACTTCTATCAGGGACATCAAACCTACGAATTATCTTACCATTGCTATACCAAGGGGGGAGATAAAGTAAAAATTTACAATATCTGAAATAAAAAGTCCGAATCTGATTAGCATCATTTTTCTTTAGAAGGGGATAAAGACCAGATAGATAAAGGACTGATTGATCACAGAATGTAGCATATAGCCTACCCAGTGCACGTCTATTATACTTCCCTCGATTAGCAAGTATCTTAGAATAGCCCATTTGAATAACTGGGCCGTATTCACATCAGCCAGCCAGCGTTCAGCCAGGAAACACATAAGTCGCAAGAACTCCAGTCTCATTAAGCAGAGACTGCAAGCCTATATACTGATCTTCGCTCATTTCGGACAGGCCCAACATGACAAAAAACAAAACATAGGCTACTAATTCAACACAACAGCATAGCCCAGGCAGAAGCAGCTTACTAAGCCCACCACAAAGCATTAGCAAGTTCAAACAGCTCAACAGTTGTAATTAATTATCAATCTACACCAAAAGACAGAAAATTGCAAATTATGAGCAATGTTCTTAGTGCTCTTCAGCCGAAAATATAGGAATAATAGGATTTTAGCCAAAATATAGGCATTTTATAGGAGTGCATTAAAATATAGGAATTTATTGGAATTTATAGGCGAGTCCGAACACTGAAGTTTCATCAAGTTTAGTCTTACCAATCAAAAGTTACGAGCCTGAGAAAATTTGTCTTATTTTAGAAAATAGGAGAAAACACCCCCTAAAAGTCATAGAATCATAACGAGAATCACACCATCGCATTTGGCGTATCAGAGAACCCTATAGCAAAATTTTCAAGCTCCTATCTACAAAAATGTCGAATTTCGTATTTTTTACCAGAAGACAAATCACGGGTGCGTGTTTATTTGTTTGTTTGTTTTTTTTTTTTTTTTTTTTCAGGGGTCATCGTATCGACCAAGTGGTCCTAAAATTTCGCAAGAAGGCTCATTCTAACGGAAATGAAAAGTTCTAGTGCCCTTTTTAAGTGACCAAAAAATTGGAGGGCACCTAGGCCCCCTCCCACGCTCATTTTTCTCCAAAGTCAACGGATCAAAATTTTGAGATTGCCATTTTTTTCCGCATAGTGAAAAATCATTATAACTATGTCTTTGGGAATGATTTACTCCCCCACAGTCCCTGGGGGAGGGGCTGCAAGTTACAAACTTCGACCAGTGTTTACATATAATAATAGTAATTGGGAAGCGTACAGACGTTTTCAGGGGATTTTTTTTGGTTTTGGGGGTGGGGTTGAGGGGAGGGGGCTATGTGGGAGGATCTTTCCTTGGAGAAATATGTTATGCGGGAACAGAAATTCAATGAAAAGGGCGCAGGATTTTCTAAAATTACTATATAAAAAACAATGAAAAAATAAACATGGAAAAGTTTTTTCAATTGAAAGTAAGGAGTAACATTGAAACTTAAAACGAACAGAGATTATTACGCATATGAGGGGTTCTAAAAATACTTTAGCATAAAGAGCGAGGTATTTAGGACGAGGTAAATACCTCGCTCTTTATACTATAGTATTTTTAGTAATTTCAACTATTTATTCTACGGCCTTTCTGATTCAGGGGTCATTCTTAAAGAATTGGGACAAAACTTACGATTTAGTGTAAAGAGCGAGGTATTAGCGAGGGTACAAATCCCCTCATATACATAATAAAAATTTAAGAATATAAAAGTTTGTTACCTAAGTTAATTCTTAAGTTAAGTATATTTTTTACTAATAAAAAAATTCGTTAAAAATTAAAATTTATAGTTACCTTTTTATGTAACCGAAAAATTGCATGGCAACTAGGCCTCCTTCCCCATCCCCTATTTCTCAAAATCGTCTGATCAAAACTAAGAGAAAGCCATTTAGCCAAAAAAAGGAATTAATATGCAAATTTCATTTTAATAATTTATATGTGGAGAGCC
This sequence comes from Artemia franciscana, assembly GCF_032884065.1. Classification (NCBI taxonomy): domain Eukaryota; kingdom Metazoa; phylum Arthropoda; class Branchiopoda; order Anostraca; family Artemiidae; genus Artemia; species Artemia franciscana. Next base: position 50,688,713 of record NC_088867.1, read on the forward strand.
AAAATCAAACATGCATTAATTCAAAAACGTTCAGAAATTACATAAAAAAAATAGTTTTTTTATCTGAAAGTAAGGAGCGACATTAAAACTTAAAACGAACAGAAATTACTCCGTATATAAAATGGGTTGTCCCCTCCGCAGTCCCTCGCTCTTTACGCTAAAGTTTGACTCTTTGCCACAATTCTGCTTTTTAAAACAATTAAAAGTTTTAGCGTAATTAGCGAGGGATTGCGGAGGGGACAACCCATTTCATATACGGAGTAATTTCTGTTCGTTTTAAGTTTTAATGTCACTCCTTACTTTCAGATAAAAAAACTAGTTTTTTTATGTGGGAGAATCAAACTTTGTAGAACGAAATGAAATGAAAATCTAGTGCCCTCTTTGTGCTTTTCAGCTTCCAGAGCCAGTCCTAACTCTCTAGAGAAAAGTTTAAGGAAGGCAGCATAAATTTTAGTAATCGCGATCCTTACCAGAAAAAGATCGCAGCGTTCATAAAAAAAAAGAAAAAAGAAAGAAAAATGAGAGCTAATTCCCATTTCATGGTGTCAGGCAAGGCTGTATCCGTGGTCGGGTAACGGGTTTGACCCCCCCCCCCCCTGAATGTTTTTTTTGAATCGTAAAAAAGTAACAAAGATGCATAAAAATTTTTTTTTAATGCGTTTAAGTTTTTTGTACCCCTCCCCCGAACAAACCTCCTTCCCCCCAGAACAGAAATTCTATATGGTCTTTATTTAAGGCTCTAAATACGATCCGATTTTTCTGAGAGGATGACCCAAATATCTTGTCATAAGAACACCTACAGGGAAAAAATTACACGGAAGGGGGTTTCCAGAGTGATCGAGAAACCGATTACAAATAAGTCTTTTGCAAATAAAAGTATGCTAAGGATAATTTTTCAGGCTTGAGAGGGCTTCTGTAGGACTTCGGCCCTTCCAATTCTACATGTAGATATACCTCCGAGGGCTTCTGAGTAGTAGGAAACATGGAATTGGGTGAAATCAGAACTTCTTTACTAAGCCAGGAAGAATAGGGTGCATAGACAAGAGTTGGACTCAAGATGAATAAGGAAGTGGTACGTCTTGCTCATAAGGTATTAATAAAAGAATGCTACTTGCTCATTTAGCGAATAAAAATACCAAGTTATCAGTTCATATGTTTTGGTGCGGATCACCGCATCAAAGCGAATATTTGGCTTGTTTGAGAGATTAGCTAAGTCTAGGCTATTGAAAAGTAATATTGAAAAAGCTTATTTAGTTTTGAAAAGTTGAAGCCATCTGTATATCTGTCTATCTATTATCTATCGATCTATATACCTTTATATAAATAATTTTATCTTAATGAATTACAGATATAAAATAATGATAATAATTTATTGTTACCCTCTATATATAACAAAAATACACTAAAGAGGAGTATAAGAAAAGGAAAAACAGAAAGGACACAGACGAAATACTTATTCAGCATGAGTCAAACACTTTAATATTTCCCAACTAGTGACGCTAGATACCCAGAACAGGAATTGGTTATAGGGCTTTTCAAAACCTTTAACACTTCTCAAGGACTAGAAAAGTCATTTTTTCTACAAAATATGGATCTATGGTATCAAAATCGTTAAAATCAACCTCTTTAACTTCCGAATCGTTACAGCGATACCAGCCACCTCTAGGTGTCCTTCGATATACAATATAATGACCAACATCGAATGAATTCAAGTGTACTGCAATAGCAATAGCTTTATAATTGACTGATGATAACAAGAGGTCATGGTAACAGCTATCCTTAGCGCTGTTATCATTTGCAACTTTCAAATTGATTCTATCAAAATCAAAATGTACAATACTGGCATTATTTTTCACACCAGATAAATTTCTATTCAAAGCCACAGCAAGAAAGGGACTGGTTTGGGTAAATACTATTTGAGAAGTCAGCTCATGTCCATTTGGGCAATTTCTGTCAAGATAGGGATTAAGAACCCTAATCCAAGGAATCTGACGCCAAGACTCAACGTATTCTGGAACTGTTAAGTTAAGAAGTTTCCTACAAGTCTGATCATCTTCAATTTCACTCCATTTGCAGATGTCACATACCAAATATTTTCGGTTTTCAAAATGAAAAATTTCAGTAAGCGGACTCCGATATGTCAATGGGTTGGCACTGATCTGCCTGTTTTCATTATCAACACAATCAAACAAAGTTTCCCAAAATTTAGTCATGCACTGACGGACTGAATCTGCAAAACCATACTCAGACGGAAATAATTTTCTAAGCTGTTTCGTTGATTCCGTTTTCTCAAGAGATGAAAATGCAAGTTCTTCTAATTCGTCGGAAATGGGGCCTCGTATTTTGGGAAGAACTTTGAAAAAATTAACATGCAAGCTAAAGAGACACTGAACAGCTGAGTTTGCATAGCACGAGACCTCATCACAGTTATCAAATCCTTTTGGCTTTCCAGGCACATAAAAGAAGGGTAAATCCCTCTTGGCCATGCGGATATTCTGGTATTCAAGTCCTTTCTTTTCAGCACCAGTTTCAGATAAAGCCTTTAAAGCGTTACATTTTTCCTTTTTTGAATCTGAACTAAAAAAAGGCTCTTCCTTAGCCGTCCACCATTTAATCGTCCACCATAATACTCCAGCATATACTACAGGAACAGTATATTTAACAAATGAACGCATTGTTCTATTGACTAACCAATACTGAACAAATTCAATCAGTGCAGCTAGTTTTATTCACTGGATGACGTCACGATAAATTACAATATGCATTTTGTTCAAATGACGTCATCAATCATGTATTTGGGCATTCGGCTGAAGTGAGATCATAATTAATGGTGTATTTGGGCATTCTGCTGGAATGACGTCATGAAAACATTCTGCGGAGGATAAATAACGTTGCGAACAAGTATTTCAAGGGTTGTCATTCATTTTTTTTTTTTTAATCTTCTTTGATCCTACCTTTAGACTATTTCTCTCCCACCAGCACTCAAATTTATAGTTGTTTTAAAAATAATGACACTTACATTTGCTTTAAAAAGAGGTATTTTGGAGTTTTCACAGAAATATAAAATTTAACAAAATGAGATGTCACTAATTTCTTTCGGTAAGTTTACTGCCAAAAAAAAATTGGGAAGAAATGGACAGCATAGCACAAGAAATTGGGCCATCATATTCCACGGTTAGAAAGTGTGCGTCTAATATGGTCTCTGTAATCCACATTACCCAAATAGTACCAGATGAAAATTTTGAAATGGCCAATTTGCTCAGAATAGTAGAGGTTTAACAGGTATGCCTCCGGGGTCAACATCAACCCTACAGTCCGAGAAAATTCCCTCAAATGACACAAATTACTCATTGTAAACGTAAAATGTTTCGTAGAAAATGCAGACATGTTTGATCATGGTAGTCCGATCACTTTGGAACTCTTAGGAATCGTTCCTTAGGCTAAGATTTTGTTCAGGGTTCCCCAAATGTATATTGCTGAAACAACTCTGGAACCTGAGTACAAAAAAAGTGTTCAAACTACTTCCTCTGCAACATTTAGGGATAGGCTTGAGATCGAATTCAGAATTTTAGGTAAAAGGCAAGAAGGCTTAGAATGCTATTTTGGGGAGGGCTTTAAAAATTGTTGTTTCTGATCAGCATATGTCCCAGAGACATCTATGATCTGTCTCTGGCGAAAAAATACAAAATTCCACATTTTTGTAGATAGGAGCTTGAAACTTCAACAGTAGGGTTCCCTGATACACTGAATCTGGTGAAGTGATTTTCGTTAAGAAACTATGACTTTAGGATGTTGCCCCTATTTTCTTAAATTAAATTAAAAAAACAAAAAACTTGTTTTTTTTTTATTTAATTTCTGAACGTTTTTGAATCAATGCATGTTTTGATTTTGGCTCTCCGCAGATGAATAATTAAAACGAAATTTGCATTTTTTTTTTTTTTTGGCTAAATGGCTTTCTCATAGTTTTGATCGAATGATTTTGAGAAAAAAGGAGTGGGGGCCTAATTGCCCTCCGATTTTTCGGTTATTTAAAAAGGCAACTAGAACTTTTAATTTTTTACGAATATTTTTATTAGTAAAAGATATACGTAACTTATAAATTAGCTTACGTAAAGAACTTCTGTATTCTCATTTTTTTATTACGCATATGAGGGGGTTCACCCACTCGTTAGTACCTCGCTCTTTACACTAAAGCTTAAATGTTGTCCCAATTTCTTAAAAATGACCCCTGAATCACAAAAGCCGTAGAATAAATAGTTGAAATTACTAAAAAAAAATTAGCATAAAGAGCGAGGCATTAGGAGGAGGTGAGCCCATCATATGCGTAATAATTTCTGTTCGTTTTAAGTTTTAATTCTGCTCCTTACTTTCAGTTGAAAAAACTTTTTTATATTTATTTTTCCATTGTTTTTTTTTTTTAATAATGCTAGAAAATCCTGCGTTCCCTTCATGGAAAATTTCTTCCTGCATGATAAATTCCTCCAAGGAAAGTTCCCCCACATATTCCCCTCTTCTCACCCCCCCCCCTCAACCAAAATAATTAGCGTGGGAGGAGGCCTAGGTGCTCTCTAATCTTTTTGGTCACTTAAAAATGGCACTAGAACTTTTCATTTCCGTTAGAATGAGTCCTGTTGCGAGATTCTAGGACTACTGGGTCGATACAATCACCCCTGGGGAAAAAAAAAACAAACAAACAAATAAACACGCATCCGTGATCTGCCTTCTGGCAAAAAAATGAAAAATTCCACATTTTTTTAGATAGGAGCTTGAAACTTCTACAATAGGGTTCTCTCATACGCTGAATCTGATGGTGTGATTTTCGTTAAGATTATATTACTTTTAGGGGTTGTTTCCCCCTATTTTCTAAAATGAGGCAAATTTTCTCAGGCTCGTAACTTTTGATGGGTAAGGCTAAACTTTTGACTTAAAAGATTTATACTTTTTGATGTAGCTATTAGTATCAAAACTCGATTTTTTTAGAATTTTGGTTACTATTGAGCCGGGTTGCTCCTTACTACAGTTCGTTACCACAAACTGTTTGATAAGACAAATTTTCCCAGGCTCCTAACTTTTTATGGGTAAAACTAATCTTGATAAAACTTGCATATTTAAAATTTTAAAATTAGCATAAAAATGCGATTCTTTCGATATAACTATTGGTGTCAAAATTCCATTTGTTAGAGCTTTGGTTACTATTGAGCTGGGTTGCTCCTTACTACTGTTCATTACCCCAAATTGTTTGATCAAAAGCATTGACAATAAACAAAAATTTCAAATTTTGGTACAGTAACATGTTATGTCAAGAGATAATTTTATTCAATATAATTATCAGCCATTCTAAGCAAAATAGCTATTATACAGTTTTTATTTGATGACATGAAGAATTCCAGTGGTGCTTAAGGGCAAAAAACAACATGGGAGGGGGCTGATTGCCCTTCAGTCGTTTTTAATCTTTGAAAAAGTCAACAGACCTATCAATTTCTAATCCTGAGTCCCTTCTAAGCAACCAACCACGTTCCTGGGTCTTTCTTTGCACCTGGAAACACTCATGAGACCAGGTCAAGATCTCTGGATATCCATTTTACTTAAATAATATGAATGTTTAACATTAATGCCTCTGGATATAATATCCAGCTTTTTTTAACAATAGGTTCTCACCCCCAAGCTCAAGAACTTATGAATGGAAATTACAATTTGCTCAGAAATAAAATTTTTGGGCCCAATTTTTCAGCTAAACCAATATCTATTATACTTTTTTACACTGGGGTCCCCTTGGCCAACAACTTTAGGATATAAGTTTCAAGGTAATCAGAAAAAATATCTGGGCCTTTTTTGTGATATATTAGCCAATGGAAGGGATGCCTGAAAATCTGAAGCAAAATAGATTGCCAATATTTTCCGACCCTTTTTCAACTATTAACTTTATCTGTTAACAATGGGCAATTTGCATAGCATACTCTAGGCACCTTGCCTCTGGGACTGATTGGATCATATCATCCCAATAGGCATGCATATATATTATATGCTTCAAACTATTTATAAGAAAATGGCAATCTTGCAAATCTTGATGTGGTACCAGGGGGTTTTCCAGTGGGAGGCATAAGCCCCCGACAAATGAGCAATTTTTTTTAATACTCTTGAAATTTATGTTTGGGCCAAGGTAACCTCAAAGAAATCGAAAAAAAAATTACACTAAAAAGGACCAAAACACTTTAAATCCCAAATCACTTGAAGCCCATTTCTGTAGTTTCTTGTGCAAAGAAAGCCCTAATACGTAAAAATAAATAGGTTGGGATCAAAAATAGAACTAAAAAAGGACTAAAAACTGCTTTTAGGCAGCTTCAAAATATACATCATAAAGTCCAGGGTCGATCCTTGGGACCCTGATACAAAGATAAATATTGAAAAAAGAGACAAAGGCTAAAAAAAAAATTGTTTTAAAATGGCATGTAGCTTGCATATGCAATTTCTTAGGTGAAGGGAACCCTAATGAAGAAAAAATTAGGTCGGGGACATTATTCCCCAAAATAGGCCAAGCTTTTTCCCCATAGCTTGGAATAAAAATTCCAAGCTAGGTTAAAAACTATTTCTTTCCAAACAATATGAAGCTTACACCTACGGAAGGTCCTCGGACAAGAGGACCATATTGTATAGCAAAAAGATCAATTGCGGGTGAGGGGGATGGGTTGTTCAACATAGGGCCTAAGAGCTTCATTTTTCAATCACCTCCAAGGCCAACACAGCTACACAAGCTCTTACTCTACCCCAATCTATTCAAAGCTTGATTCTTTGCACCTTCCCCCCCCCCAAAAAAAATGCAAGTTCCATTAAATTGTTCCTTATGAACTCTTCTCATCCCATTTTGGACCAACTGTTTGGCCCTAGATGGGTGGTCAGAAAGAAAAATCTATGACAGTCTGTCATTCTTCTTCTGCAAAGGATATTCCATTTTAACCTTCCCGTCATTATAGCCTTAGATGGGATAGAACCACATTTTTTTTAACAGTTGCCATTTGTTATAGGTTAAGTCAAATAATTAACCAAACCTATCCATGGATCATTTCTCTGGAAAACATGGAACAAATCCTCCTCTGTCTTCTAAAGTGCCCATGTTTCAAAATCATGCCGAATCATTGTCACCACTTTAGGTTTCCAATGCTATAGTCTAGGTTCTTAGGATTATCTTTCCATTCTTCCAAACTTTTTTTTCTGAGACAAAACAAACTCAGTCTTGGCTATCAAACCAAAAAAGATGTATCTTTTCTGGTAGCCCTACCAGTTTTAGGGGTCCTCACTCCCTATCAATTTTTTTTTAGAAAAAAAGTTGTGCTATCTTTTGGGCCCATTCGGTCTTTTTAAATTAGATCCCCTTGGTCAAAGAATGCATGGCTTTAATTGTCAAACTGATCAGAAGCAACACAGCTTTGGGTCCATTACTGGTCCCCTTTTAGACCTCTCCCCCCAATCTACCCTCTAAACAAAGATACATTTTCCCTTTAAACCAGGTATGAACCCTTAAAGTTTGAAGCAAATCAGAAATAAAAATGTTTCAGGGCCCATTTTTGGACACATTTGGGATACTCTTGGCTCAAGGATGTTCAATTGCTTCAGTCCCATAGGAAAAAAAATAATGCTACCAGTTCTTAAAGGGTTGTTACTTCAACCTATTTGTTGCATCACTTGGCCCATGAGTTTATGGGTGTAAGTCTCAGGCTTTTTGGATTTTTTTCATCCTATTAGAAGGAGACAATATCTTTCTTCCTCAATTTTTACAAAGGGTTCCCCTTGCCCAGGGATTTATGCTGGCAAGTTTCAAAATAATCAGGGACAAAGAAGGCCCATTTCTCGATCCCATAACTACCTTCTTGCTATAAAAAAAAAATATATTTTTTCCCTTTAGTCCAGGTAACAATCTTTTAGAGCTTAAAGCCAAATGAAAAAAAAATTTACTGGATCATTTTCAGGCCCAAATTTTGGGTCATACATGCCTCAATTAGAAAAGATTTCTTTTCTGGTCCAATTTTGGGGGGCATATAGGTCTTTATGGTCTAAAGACTTAGGGATATCAGTTTAAAGCTGATCAGAAAAATACTTGTCCATTTTTGGACCCTATGCCTCTAAGTTAGATTATTCCTGTATGTTAGGAATCTTGTGTCATATGGAATGAAAGTTTTAAGTTTCAACTCATTCAGAAAAAAAAGTTTATTGGTCATTCTCAGGTGTCATTTTGAAAATTTTTTTCTGTATTGACTCCCTTAGTCCAAGAGGTATGAACACAAGATCTAAGCCAACTGAAAAAAAAAGTACTTTGGGGTTTAATATCCCCACAAGCAAATTTATACAATAAGTTCCTCTTATCCCAAGGGCTTAACAGATGTCAGGCTTAAACTGATCAAGAATAAAAAGTTTTTTCAAACATTTTCAGATCCCCTAACACTCCCCATAAACAAAAAAAAATATGCTTTTTACTAAGGCCAGAGAATTGCTCTTTGAAGTTTCAATCCAATTGGAAACCCATGATCAGAGGTTTGCCCCCTTCTTACCACAATATCTATCTCTAAACAACTGGGAACTTGCCCAATTTACAGCCCACAGCCTGTCACGGGAGCTGCAAGAAGGATCATGCTATCCCTGGGGATCACATTCATTGCAGCTTTCAACATTTCATAAAATAATAGCTACCATTAAATTTTCATCCAATACTATGAGAAGGAGTTATAAAAAGGCAAGTAGCAGAAAAGGGCATGGGAGGGCAACTAGTTTCCTCCAATCATTTTTGACTCTAAAAAGTTCAATAGAACCTTGTACTTCCAATCAAACAACTCCCCTCAAAATTGGAGGAAAAACTGCTAAATTCCCAATATTCTTAGACTATTTGCCTGAGCATCACCTTCTCTTTTCAACATTTTTATTAACTTTTAATAAGCCAAATGTAAAACGTACCTCCTTTTTTATGAGTCAACTACAAAAGAGACTAAGCAACTAATTATGGAAATCATTCCCTAGTATATAAAAAAAATCTATGCCATAATAGAACTTGGGAATCTCTGTCTTCTTAATTTTTACTTGCTTCATTTTCTATTTGCACTGTGACAATGTTCATTTTGAGTTTGGCTTTGCTTCTATTGTTTGCAAGACCTTGTGACATGAGATTCCATTTTATATTCTTATTCATTAGGGATCATCTTATTCATTTTCTTCTTTTATTGTATTTCAATTATCATCAGATATGTATACTGGAGCTTTTAAAAATATGTTTCCAAGAAACCTAAAGTGTTTACAGCTTTATAACATGTTCAAATTATTAAGTGTTTTTCTTAATTTGCCCTCTTTGCATATTCAAAAGAAATCTTACATGGGTGTTTGACTGCAGGCTAACCTATCCAAGGTTTAAGGGCCAATTACCATATCTTTTAAGCAACAGAATAATATATTCTTTTTTAATAGTGATTCACTCAAAAGACCAATGGATTTGAAATACATTTAGACTTTGCATAAGAAACCTTGAAATTATGAAAAAAAAGATTGTTATTAGTTTTTTACTCTGAAATGTAGAGACAGATTACTGTTGATGGACATTTTTTGGCTTTATTTATGGTAGTGGGTCTAATCTTAAATGTTTTGCCCTTATACAACAAAATATATCCAAATTTGCCAAAGGTCAATTCCCATTTGAGGGGAGAATCTTTAAAAAGTCTTCTTGGGGCTTCTTGAGGCCTTTTTTTTATTTTAAGGGCTTATAAAATTGTATATAACATTTCATTGTACTAAAGTCAAATGGTACCACTCATTTTGTTTTATAATGTTTCCTTCAGAAGAGCTGGTCTTATCTAGTGGTAACCATGTTTTTGGCTATTTTTAAAATAATATGTTCTTTGATAAATTCCAGTTTAGCTATTTTTTGCTATCTTGGAGAGGGGTCAGGTTAGAAAAATGAAAATTTCAGGGATGAGTTTACAGACTAAAGTATGTCTTGGGAAGGTAATCTGATGTAACTATCTCAACTCCTTCTTTCTCTAGAGGGCCCTGACCTTTAAAGTCTTTGTGTTTTGAAAGTGAAACCTTGCACAAGAGATCTGCTGCTTAAATGAAGTAGAAGAAAACTGATTTCAGCTTCACAACTTAGCACAATCCCCAATTACAAAGTTCTGAAGATACGCAAATATATTCCTAGTTTGAGAAATAAAAAACTTTGATATGGCTTACAATTCTACTTAAGTAATAGGAATTGCATTTTTAAGAACTTGTACCAGACAAAAAGCAATTGGAAGCTGATAATTAAGGTAAACTGCTGTTTGTCAAGATCTAATAGATATAGACCTTCCAATTATATAACTTTCTCAGCTTTAGAAATGAATAGCCTAGAATATTACCTTACCTTAAATTACCTTAAATCGCATTTGCCAGCGAGATAAGGTGGTAGATCCTCCTGTAGTTCTCGCTGGTTGTGAGTGATGTAATTATGTTGGCTTAGCTTCCCAGTCCAGCCTCCACTCAGCCCTCTCCCGGTCCCTGTCGACTCCAGCCTTGAAGGAGTGGGGAGTCTCAGCTTGGATGGTAGACTCGGATAGGCTATTCCAGAGGGGGACCACCCGAATGAAAAAGAAACCACGTCGTTCCCTTCTCCGACATCCAGGCAGGTGAAGCTTAAGACTGTGACCTCTTGAATTGTTGGCCAGGGAGGGGGTGAAGATCTGGTTCAGGTGACCGGATTTGAAAATTTTGCGTGCCATGATCACATCTCCTCTATATCTTCGATAGGTGAGGGTTGGAAGTCTCAGAGATCCTAGGCGATCCTGGTAAGGGACATTATTTAAGCCACGGACCAGTTTGGTTGCTCTCCTTTGGACACTTTCAAGGGCTCTTGTGTCCATTTTATTTTGGGGAAAGACCAAAGTCAAGCCAAACTCAAGGTGGGGACAGACAAGGGATTTATAAAGTTTTATAACCGCACATGACTTTCTGGTTACAAAAGAGCACTTAATGAGTCCGAGAGCTCAATTAGCTTTTGCAACCTGAGCCTGAGTGTGGCTGTGGAATTTTAAATCTTTGTCCACAATGATGCCTAAGTCTCTCTCCTCAGCAACTGCTTCCAACTGATCACACCCTATATGGTAGGGATGGTGGGGGTTATTGTGCCCTAAGTGCAGTACCTTGCATTTCGTTGCATAGAATTGAAGGGCCCAAGTTGATGACCAGGAGGATAGCCTGTCAAGGTCCAGCTGAATGCAGGCTCTTTCTTCTTCAGTTTCAGCAGGCCCAATGAGCTTACAGTCATCAGCATATAATGTTAAAAGGGTGCATGGATAAGTTGTACAGTTAATATATATGCTGAACAACGTTGGCCCAAGGATGGTTCCCTGTGGGACGCCGCTTATAACCGGAGAAGTGGAGGAGAAAACTGGATCGCCATTATCAGTGTAGATCATGACACGTTGAGATCTACCAATTAGGAATGCTCCAATCCAATCAATCACATCCTCATGCACCTGATAAGCTTTAAGCTTCAGTAACAGGTATGAGTGTTCAACTTTGTCAAAGGCTTTGGCTTGGTCGAGTAAGATAATGTCTACCGGTTTGCCCATATCCAAAATTTTAGTTGCATGATCATATGACTGAATAAAGTTGGTGTCAATTGACCTGCCCCTGCAAAATCCATGTTGTCCATCATTAATAAGTGTATTTTCTTCTAAATAAATTATTAGAGCATGGTTGATGATACCTTCCATGATCTTGCAAATGGCTGAGGTTAGGCTTATTGGTCGACAATTTCCAGGGTTATCCTTGTCACCTTTCTTAAAAATTGGTATAATATTTGCTGTTCTCCAATCATTTGGTACTGACTTTTTGGCCAGGGACATGTTAAATATTCTGGAAAGGGGGAGGGAAATGTGAGCAGCAGATTCTATCAAAAGCCAAGGGTGGAGATTATCAGGTCCAGCAGCTTTGTTGGAGTTTAAACTTCTTAGTATTTTAAATACATCTACTTGAGTAATGATTACAGGGGACATTGGGTTGTGTACTGTTACAGGAGGTATGGTTGGGAGTGTAATGTCAGGTGGCTTAGAGGTGAAGTTCGTGTAAAAGCTAGCATTCATGCAATCAGCAATTTCTTTCGGGTCAGTAGAACTGGGGCCATCTGATTTTTTTAGCCTGTTGGTGCATCGACGGGAAGGGTTGTTGGCTGTAATATAGCGCCAGAATTTTTTGGGGTTTTTCTTTGACTCATTTGCAATAGATTCTTCATGGTCTTGGATAACTTTTCTTGTCATGTTTCTCAGCTTGTTTTGGACCATGGTGAATCTGTTGTGATGGTTGTCACACTTGCATTTTAGGTATTTATTCCATGCTCTATTTTTCTTTCTGATAATTTTCTCAATATTCCTGGGAAGGTGTGGAAGAGTCTTTGGTTTATCTGACCAATAAACCTTTGTATGCTTCCTACATTCACCTAGTAAAGTAGACTTAAAACGATTCCAACTAGATTCAATGTCTGTCTCATCTGATAATCCCTCATCCCAATTTATATAAGCTAGTTCTTCACGGATTAAAGCGTAATTGGTAAAACTTCTCTTAAGTTTATCATCACGACTATGGTTAATATTAATGTCATTCATTATACATATGTGGTCACTTGCACCAATAGCTGGGAGGTAACAAGTGGAAGTAATCCTCTCAGGGTCATTTGTAATAAGGAGGTCTAGTAATGATGGTTGTTGTGAACGTCTAAATCTAGTGGGTTGCATTATTATCTGAGTTAGGAAGTTGTCAGCAAGGGTTTGGGTGGTTGTGTAGGAAGGGTTATTAGGGGGTGAGTACCCAATACCTTCAAACCAACAAACTTCTGGCATATTAAAATCACCATAAAGCGCAAGTGATGAATTTAGATTACATAAGATCTGTATGAGGTTAGAAACTGCTTGGTGAGATACTAGTCGGTTTGGAGCTGATGGGCTATGGTAAAACACACCAATATTCACAATTTCGAATCCAATTAGAAGTCTAACTAATACATGTTCCACCCAAGCATTAGTAGGTTGAGAAATAGAAAAATCAATTTTATCTACCTTAATTCCAAGCCTAGTGTAGATAGCCACTCCTCTTTGACACAGGTTACTATCTAGGTTGCTCAGAAGTAGGTATCCAGGGATTTGAATATGTGCATCATCCAATTTGGTCAAAGAGTTCTTAGGACACACCTCACAAACACAAAAAACATCTACATCCTTTTCATAAAGTAACACTTTTAGTTCTGAGAGTTTTGGCACTAAAGAATCAATGTTTGTATATAATATTCTTAGTTGCGTCTGTTTTCTTTGGCCGGCTGGGCTGTTGCTAGTTCCGGCTTTGTAACTCTGATATGGATTTTCGTCACTTGAACTAGCAGTGACGTAGTTGGTCTCAGACAAATCAGATGCAGCACTTGATGGAGAGACAGAGCTCAAACTGAAGCCGCGGAAACAAAGGTTGAACTTATAGAAGTCTTTCTGGCTAGGCTTGATGCATTATTTACACTATTTACAAGGGATATGGGTAAGTCTAGTGAACCATCAAGTGAAGGGGGGAAAGACTCCCTCCCCCTGGGGGATCACATTTTTTTGACACAATGGCGCCATCACGGATGACAAGGTTTTTTTTCACTGGCTGCTGCATGCCTCTTTATCTCTTCAACTAGTTCTTTCCTTCTCTGGCGATCTTCATTGGATGCATCAGCAAAGAAGGAGATACTCCCCCTCCTTGCTCTTGAGGCCTTCAATATATCCATTTTTATTTTGTAATCATTTATAGAAAAAAGGATCGGGTTGGGTCTGTCTATGGTACTTGTATTCTTACCATTAGGTAGACGTTTCAAGTTAGTAATAGCCCTGACATTAATTGAGTATTCATCTTTTAAGTAAGTTGAGATGAACTGAGCATTGTTGGTTTGCAGAGGAACAACATAGGCAATCAGATTAAGTCATCTTCTGTTTCTGTCTTGCTCTTGTCTCACTATTTTGTGGATGTCTGTTTCAAGATGGGTGGTTATAGAATTTCATCGGATCTTCATTGGATGGATCAGCAAAGAAGGAGATACTCCCCCTCCTTGCTCTTGAGGCCTTCAATATATCCATTTTATTTTGTAATCATTTATAGAAAAAAGGATCGGGTTGGGTCTGTCTATGGTACTTGCATTCTTACCATTAGGTAGATGTTCCAAGTTAGTAATAGCCCCAACATTAATTGAATATTCATCTTTAAGTAAGTTGAGATGAACTGAGCATTGTTGGTTTGCAGAGGAACACCATAGGCAATCAGATTAAGTCGTCTTCTGTTTCTGTCTTGCTCTTGTCTCATTATTTTGTGGACGTCTGTTTCAAGACAGGTGGTTATAGAATTTCATTGGATGCATCAGCAAAGAAGGAGATACTCCCCCTCCTTGCTCTTGAGGCCTTCAATATATCCATTTTTATTTTGTAATCATTTATAGAAAAAAGGATCAGGTTGGGTCTGTCTATGGTACTTGCATTCTTACCATTAGGTAGACGTTTCAAGTTAGTAATAGCCCCAACATTAATTGAGTATTCATCTTTTAAGTAAGTTGAGATGAACTGAGCATTGTTGGTTTGCAGAGGAACACCATAGGCAATCAGATTAAGTCGTCTTCTGTTTCTGTCTTGCTCTTGTCTCATTATTTTGTGGACGTCTGTTTCAAGATGGGTGGTTATAGAATTTTCCACAAGTTTCTGCACATCATCTATGGAAACCTTTGATTGTATAGCTGTCTCAAGAGTTTCCGCCTGAGCCCTCACAGTGTCCAAAGAAGTCTGCATATCAGATCTGAAACCAGCAAACATGTCATGCATTTCACTACAATGGGAGTCAAGAGTGCTTTTCACTATATTTGGAACATCAGGTTTACTGAAACCTGTTTTACATAATGGGCATGTCCAAATACTTCCAAGTCTTTCATTCATTTTGCAGAAAATGTTGTATTCGGCTGTACTCATTCCTAGACATATTGCACAGAGCCATTTATCACATTCATCACACTGAATGGCTGGCGAGGACTCACTCAGAACACAACCAGAGACAGCACACTTATTGACTCCTTTTTCGGGAGTTGTGGGTTTTGGGCGTTTTGAGCTATTGGACGCCATAATTTCAGAATGAGCAGCAACACTGAGTGGAAAAATTCAACACAGATAGTGCTCTGTTATTTTGAGCAGGAAAAGAATAGCGCTCTGTAATGTTTCTCTAAAATGTGAGAAAAATAACATTCAGCTGACAGATGTAGGCTAACAGGACATATAGGCTAATGAAGGCTATTGGGATTTTAGCCAATTTGTCAACAAAATGGTTCAGATTATCAAGTAGAGGTTGATTATTATTTATTTCTGTTGTTTATACAAACAATGATTAGAATATTGATACTTATTGATGATAGGATACTCCACGATACCAATACTCCAATATAATAGATGCAGCAAGTGATACAGCCAGGACTTGGCCTACTCAAGAGATCAATTACAAGCAGATCACCCAAAGTGTTTCTTAAACTTTAAGGTCATCATAAGACCAAACCTTGATTTTGGAAACTGCATAGCCACTCCCCAATATAAAGGCAACATGAGACTTCTTGAGGGCATGCAGAGGCATGCCACCAAGGTGATGAATGGGCTGAAAGACCTCCCCTATGATGAAAGACTAAGAAAACTCAAATTACCCACTCTGGTGTACCACCACAGACAAGGTGACATGCACAGTCTCCTCAACAGACACATCTAGTCTCCTCAACCTGAATATGTCCTACCAATCCTATACAAGAGGCCATTCAAAGTAACTTCTGAAATGCCATGCGAACACTAGAATGCATCAAAACTTCTTCTCCAAAAGAGTTGTCAATGACTGGAATTCCTTCTCTGAGTCTACAGTGTCAGCAACCTCACCTATAACTTTCAAGAAGTCACTGGATAGCAAGTGGTCATGCAGTAACTGGAAATACTGCTGGCAAGATCCAGATCAGTAGCAGATGTCAGTCATCATCACTCGCAGAGCAACACAGATCCATTGGACCTTATTGCTCTGAAGTGCGAATTAAGATAATTAAGGTAATATAGCTCAGAATTCTATTCAAATAACAGGAATTGCATTTTTAGAACTAAAGGCAGAGAAAAGGCAACTGGTAACTGGGAATTAAGGTAAAATGTTGTTTTGTTGTAATTTCAATAGGTATAGGACCTGTCATGTAGGCAAATTTCAGGGCCCTCTAGAAGGAGAAGGAGTGGAGGCGTATACTTCCAAATACCTTTCCAGGACATCCTTTGGTCAATGTTCCTATTACCTGAACAATTGTTTAGGGTCATGAAACTACTGTTAATAGATGCATTCTGCCTTTTGGAACATCTTTTCTCTCTTGCAAAATTACTGCAAAATCACTGTTATGGAGTTATTCCAGCCCAAATATCCTGTATTTACACATAAAGAATTGTAAGAATTTCTATTTTCATTGATTGGATATTTGAAATTGCAAATCTGTAATAGTTTAGAAACAAAGTTGGGCTATATATTTGCACATCAGGGGGGTGGGGGTAAAGCATAGCATATATTAAATATGTAAACTAACCATTGCTGTATTTAATATATGCTATGCTTTACCCCCCCCCCTAATGTGCAAATATATAATAACTCCATAATGGTGAATTTGTAGTAATTTTGCAAGAGAGAAAAGATGTTCCAAAAGTCAAAATGCATCTATTAACAATAGTTTCATGACCCTAAACAACTTTTCAGATGATAGGAACATTGACCCATACTTTAGCCTTTAGACCCATCCCTGGAAGATTCATTTTCCTAACCTAACCCCTTTCCAAGATAGCTAAAAGTCAATCAACTAGAATTTTACCATTGTTTTTTGCTGTAAGAAGCTAACTGAGAAAAATGAAAATTCAGCAGACTTGTGTAGGCTATGGCTTGGATGGTGGCTGAAGAAAGATTAAGGTAAACTACAATTTTGGAGTAAATTGTTCCTAGACACTTAATTCTTTGGTTGTTATTTTAGTTTGTTAAACAGTTTTGCCAATAGGCCTAGCCTATCTGTTGATTAGGCCAAACCTTGAAAATAAGCTCACCTGGTATTCCCTGACCACTTCGCTCAAACATGGATACCTTTCTGATATCCATCTATAAAATTTAGGAACTCCCATTTCTAACTTCAACAAGTGTAAATGTCTGTAAAATCTGCTTTACAGTCAAATGTTGTCCATTTTTGTTACAACAACAGAATTTGAATCTACTTGTGTAGATGGCGAAAGTAACAAATTATAAAAAGAATGCAAGATGTCTACGCTGAATAATTTGCAACAATACTGATAATGATATATCATGTAGGAGGTGTCTGTGGTATATAGTAAATAAGACATCAAACCAAAAAAAAATCCATAATCTAAAAATGTGACTCTCAAAATTTATAATTTGGCTCACATACAATCTGCAGATGGAAGAAAACTGGGATCAAACCTTGAATAATGTACAACCTCTATCCTCTCCATATAGCCAAAACTCTAAGCTATAACATCATTCGACCTATTTATTTCTTAGGGCACCGGTATTAGCAAGCACCTATCTAAACCTTAGATTGAATTGAGTCTGGAAATTATGCCACAGATGTCCCAATTCTAGATTCAAAAGAGCGCAGAACCAAGTACTCAAGGCCCAGTTGTACCAAGAACCCTCTGCAATGCTAAAAAACACCAATTGCCATTTGTTTGTTTGTTAACAAGTCCCTGTCTTTAATTTGAAAGCATCAGACCCGTACTGAACATAATTTGAAGAGCAAGCATCATTGTTAAAAAAAAAAATTACGAGAATGCACAAATATTAATTTTGTGTATCCTGAATGGCTCTGTGTTTCAAGATAAACAGTATCATACTGTATTTTGAAAATCTGAGGGAAGAGGACACAAAAAATACAAGAGTAATAAAAAATATTTCTATCATTCTATTGTTCTTACGTAAAGTAATAGAACCTTTAGTTCTGTAAATATTATTTGTGTTAAGACTTTTATGTTCTAAAAATGGACACATAAATATAATAAGGCCCTAATAAAAGTTGCCAGTCATAACTCGACTTCCTACCTGTCGTAAAATATTTGTGATGTTTTTTTTATGCTAAATTGCATTGGACTTTTGATTTTTGGCAGTTGTTGCGAACGTTATTATTTTTTTTTTTTAGTTACACTGTTTTTTAACAAATACTGTCGATATGATCACAAAAAAAAACTATCGGGTAAGTTCTAGAGTATACTGAGCAAATTGCAAATTTTGAGCTTTTGATAGAAGACGGCTTTGGTTACGTCATATATTTTACTTTTATGGCGTTTGCAAGCTAATTGACATTTCGGAGAAAAAAAATGATTCTCACTGTTGTTTGATCTATGCCATTTTCTGTAGTTGTTGCAATTCTCACTTTCACTAGTTTTGTAATCACACTTACCCGTGCGGTATTTTCATCAATCAACCCCTTAAACATTTTAAATGACATTAAATTAGAATTACCGCCTTGGCTTGTCTTTCGTCATTATGAAAAACATAACGCCAAATCTTTGTTTTTACCAGAGGCTGATGAGGTATTATGTTCTTGGCTAACGTCTTTATAAACTCTAATGTTCATAAACGTTATATTCATAGCTACTTCGTTGCTTGGATCTTTTATAAAATGTTGGACGTCAAATTTTGCCCTGATTTTCTTTTCAACAAAGACAAGGAAAGTATCGATGACCTTATCAATCCCAAACCCAATTATCATAACTATTATTTTCAATTTGGCACGTATCGAGTCCACTGTCGCTGATCTTCTACCCCAACTTTTCTTTCTTCTTCATTTTGGATTTTCATTACTTCAGACAAATTGTCAATATCCTTCACTTTAGCTGCTCTTCTTGGTCTACTTTTACATGACAGTCCAGGTTGTAGATCTTTTAATTCTTCTTCTTCTTCAGTTTTGGCAAACGAGGGCTTTTCAGTCGAGACTATTCAACCCTTTTCCTTCTGATTCACTCTGTGAGATGAACAAAGCTACTGAATTGGTTGCTTCTTATTTATCTTGAATCTGCTCAGATCTCTTTCAGTTAATCTTTTGATCCTAGGAGTCAAAACATTGAGTTCTGAGCTATGTGTTTAGGTATAGTCAGATAGACTCTTAGCTGATAGTGAGATTTTTTGGTGCTTGAATCACTTTAACAATTTACATTGCAGGATATACTGTGCAGACGTCAGCATATTACATTTAAAAAATCAATGCTAAATTGTTTAATTTTTTGAATTACAATACCTGCAAAGGGGGGAAGACGGAACAGAGCCTCTTGAATTAGGGAACTAATATGAAAACGCCTGAAAATGTTGCCCATTTGAGTCAGACCCAACTCTATAATATATTTTAGAAAGCTGATCATTGAGGAAGGGCGAAACAATTGGATTATTCTTATTTAACAATACTTCTGATAATCTCCAGCGGTAAATATCTCTAATTAGGATTAGTCTCCCACTTGGCTAGTCAATTTTTAAAGTATTTTTTTTTGTAATTTCATCTACCTGCTAGTTCCCAGTTATGCCCGAGTGGCTTGGAACATACTGAAGGTGAGTTCTTACGCCTCTTTAAGCAAGATTATCAATAATGCTAAGACAATGAAATGTGTCTATATCCATCTTATACTGAGAAGCTGAAGACAGCAGTTCTAGACTGGACAGAGAGTCAGAATAAACTATAATATTTTGTACATTAGCAATCAAAGGTTGATTGTTCATGAGGTGAGAGCAATGGGAGTAAGTTCTTTAGTCCACTTTGAGAAATTAGTGTTTATTATGGGGATTGACCAGCTCCATGGAATGGTTTCGGGGAATATTTGTGCAAAAGACTTTACAGGCGTTGGGATTTTCTTCTGGGTTTTGGCATATTCATTTGCAATACTTCTATACATGGATGGATTTCTTAACCAGTTATGTAGGGTATGTGAGCTATTGGCTTTAATTTTTGTCACATAATTTATCAAAAGAAATCTTCGTCTTTTAATTATTGTTGATAATCCACTCTCTAAGAAGAAACTTAGTACTTGTTGGTTTTCTAGGACCAAATATGAGACGGATTATGTCATTTTGTGTTATTTTAATTTTTGCATATGGTTCTTTACACAAGCACCACAAACAATGAGCCCAAAATCAATATGGGGTCTTGTATGTGATTCATAAAATTGGAGTAAAGTTTTCTCATTACAACCCCAAGGTGTGGATAGTAGTCTTTTTATTTTTCTATAGCATTTTTTTTTATTGTGTTTGTGATGTGAAGGTGGAAATTAAGTTTTTGGTGAAGTGTGAGACCTAGGTAATTAATTAGATTGTCCTATGGAATAATTATTCCATTTAGAATTAGTCTTGCATTAACATTATTTTGCTTACGGTGGAATTGGATGAATTTTGACTTGGTGGGTGCAATGGCTAAATCAGAAGTTTGAGAAACTTTTTCAAATTGTAAAAGTGACTTTTGCAACTTCGAATGTGCAATCTCAAAGGTGTTGTCAGTTGCCCATAATACCACATCATCAGCATATTGTAAATTGGTGTGTGGGAGGTTCATATCCCAGAGAAAAAGGGAGAAGAGGAGGCAGCTCAGGACTGCATCTCGTGGAAGACCTTTAGTTATTCTAGTTTTGGGTGAGGAGGCCGAACCTACCTAAGCAATGAAATTTCAATTTTCTATTAAAGATTTTATAAGGGATACTAGCTTGTGAGGTAATCCAAGACTTACAAGTTTAGCTAAAAGGATCTGGTATTTCACATTGTCATATGCCCCTTCATAAGTCTAGGAATGCAGCAACTAGGACATTATTTTTGGATGGGGATCCATTTATTGCATTTGTTAGCAATATAAAAGCATCTGTTGAGGAGTGGTGTTTCCTGAACACCACTCCTGGGTTACTCGTCTCTAAGTTACTCATAACAGCAAAAATTTCCAACATAACGGTTTCTTTCAGTTTCTCTAGTGATATTACTTAAAATAACCCAAACTGATGATGCAGATGAAAAATTACATAATAGCAACTTTTGAATCCTTTGACATAACACTTAATATGCTATTTTTAATTCATTTTCGACTTGTTTTTAAAAATTGTAGCGAATTGATGAGAAAAACAAAACAGCCCAGCAGTTTTGATAAGCTCTGGTTGACTAATACCCCGACAAAGCTACGAAAGCTATGAAATTGAGCTTCAGTTATGAAATTAACTTGATGCTAAGAATATGAATTAGACAAACCTTTTTATTTTACAAAAAAGGATATTTTACAAAAAGGGAAACACAGAAAAAGTAATGTGCACTTTCTAAATTCGCAATTAAAAAAAAAAAAAAACTTTGGAAGGAAAGCTAAATAAAAATTCATATTTCTCCTAAGAACAACTACTTGGGTGATTTTTTTTTAGTCCCGTACTACAGATAAGACTGAGCAGAACAATGTTTGGAAAGGCAAAACAATTTAAAGATTTAAATATATTTTTTTTTTTTTTTTTTACAGACTATTAACAGAAAAACTACGAATCAAACTTCACTTTTGACAATTTCACTTTTGACAAGGATCCATTTTTATTCACTAATAAATAATTTCAAGGTATGGGTACTGCCACTATGTGAAAATTCAGACTCTACCAATTCCATAATTTTGGCACCAGTTCTGTCATACAGATTAGTATCTTCCTTAAAGAGACATAATTTTGGAACGTTCAATTTATGATTATTATTAACAACATTACATAAAGAGGCAATGCTATCGACTGCCTTTCCAACTGACCAATATTTGGACACAAAAACAGGTATATCTCCTTTTTCACTTTTCACAAGAAAAAATACTTTCTCCTCTTGTGGAATGTTGTTCAATCCAATCGCTTTTTGTTTGATCTTCATTAACTGCACTTTAGCTGACATTTTGGAGCTTTTTCCAACCATTGGTCTACTAAGCTGCACGGCCTTTTCTTGGATCTTACGCACCAATTTAGATGTTTCTGGCATGTATTCTTTAGGAGGAACGTAGCTGATGCACGAGTGCGTATCTGGAAAACGATGCGTGAGACAAAAATGTTTTGAACATCCTGGACATTCAAGCCGACTTACATCACGATGACAACAATTAGGAAAAGAGCATTCATGTGTTCCTATTTTGCCAAGTACTTTTGGAGCCTGAAAAATAAACAAACTTTACTATGTTGAAGTCTTAAAAAAATAAGATAATAACTATTAAATGATCAATACACGTTAAAACTTCGATAAAATTTCCGGTTTAATGGATGTAAAAATGAACAATGAATCCAAACAAAGCTCCCAAGTGCATGTAGCACGTGTTCCAGACAGTCGGATCGGCCTGGAGCGCATTGAAGGTGGAAGCGTAGCTTGAACCCTGGGTAAACAGCAGCGGTAACTAGAACACAGAAGGTTATATTCCAGTAGCCCCTCTGATGTATATTTCAATGACTGCAATTTAAGAACTTCTCTCTTCTCATAAAGGTTGGATTGGTTGCTTATCCTCAAAAAGATCCAACAAGGATTTCAACTGTAACCTATCATTGCGTTGAGATCGAACAGCTCTTTTCGGTAGATAACAGGATAACAAGAAATTAGGGACGCGCTCGTGGGGTCTGGACTAAGCATGGGCACTGTTCCTATTTTTATTTCTTTTTTTTGTGTAACCTTTTTCTGTCTTAAAAAAAACTGTCCGGAAAACAAAAACAGGACATCTGTTTTTGTCGGACCTGTTTCTGTTCTGTTTTTTGTTAACCTATTTTTACCCTTTCTGTTTTTTTTATCTGTTTTCTGTTTTTTTTTTCGTTCAACCAACTGCTTACGTTTAAGCTATTGTTAAAGCATGCTACCCTGGGGGGATTAAAAGGTCTTCATGCTTTGGTTGCCTCCCTTACCTTCGTGTAACCAATGCTGTCAAGTCCTATGGAGAAACTGATGCAGAGCAAGTTTTTGCACGTGAATTTTGATTTCAGTGATTATGAAATGGAAGAAGGCCCAAGTAGAGAGCAAGAGATTGATGCAGACGAAGATGATTTACCCGATGTCATAAATGAGGATATTGCTAATACCACGTCTGATATAATGACCCTGATCCATATCAAACGTGATATGGATCATGGATGACCCTTACAAGTTGGATGATGAAAGTGCATTTGATAAGTGAGCTGAAACTACATCTGATTTGGAGGCATCACTAGAGACATAGTTTTTACTTTATTTTATTTAGTTAGCTCTTATAACTACTGCTTTTTCAGCTAAGAAGAAGCTCTAGTGTAACAACTGGACATTCCTCCGAAGATTGAGAACCTGTAACTCAATATTAACTTTAAAGCTGGTCGAAATCAGAACCAGAAGCTTGCAATACTGTCACCTTAGATCTTTGAACAAAATAAGTAAGGTTAGGCAGTTTGCAAAGAAGTAGAAAGCGCTTTATAGTACAAGTCAGTAGAAAAAGTCGCTCTAATGATTTTTCAGTGTTTGTATTCAACAAATTTTAGACACCATGGATGGGTACAGAGACCTATAAAGATATAGAGACCCCACCCCAAAAATAAAAGAGATTCGTATTTGTAAGAACAGCTGACGGAACACTCGAAACAAGAATGTTTCTTAGTGACAAAATCAAAGTTTGAACTTCAGTTTGTTTTCCATTTTTTCATGGCTTCTATATCAAACAGTTCGTGGTAACGAACTGTAAGTAAGGAGCGATTCGGCTCAATAGCAACCCAAACTCTAAAAAATGGAACATTTTCCGTTTAGAGGCATATTTTCCTAATCTCAACGTCGTTTCATTTTTAATGTTCCTCAGCTAGTTTTAGTAGTCGTGTAACTGACCAATATCTTGACAAATATCTTGGTTTAGTCGTGTAAATACTGGTCCATATTTTTTGTACTTACATGTTTAGTACTCTGTATGCATCTTTTTGTTTGGTAATATAAGGGTATAATAAGTCAAATATATATGGTATTACTACTGCTTATAAATGTAGAGTATGTAACAAAATTTGTAAATTTGGATAAAAACTAATCCTGATTATTTATGTTTAATGAGGAAAGAGTGGAAATTTTCTCCAGTTATGTCAAACAAAGAAAAGCAGCCGGCGTTTTGAATCAAAAAGCCCCCCTTGTTCTTGTTGAAGTGCTCCTTTCTAAAAACATATTGACCGAGGAAGGTTTTTGCTGCTTTTCATTTTCATAAATATTCATAGTGATTAGACGCAGAAGAATGGTTGTATTTATTAAGGGGTACCTTTGAACTATCTTTGATCAAGATATGAGTCGTGTACCACGTCGGATTGACGCGTCTTAGTCTGTCTACGGTTTTAATCACCTTGAGATGACAAATCAGATATCATTAGCTAGCCGACATTTCATTTTATCGATCTACCAAATTATATTTTAAAAAATTGCCCTGGATTTGTTTTAGATTGAAAATACGTTTTTAATTGTTTTATTGTTTAATTGTTTAATATTTTATTGTTTAATTGTTTTAGATTGAAAAATACGCTAAAAGGATTTTTCAGCAACATACAATTTTGCGACATGCCTAGAGCTGCAATTTGCAGTAAATAATAATATACTTACTATATTCAGTGAATTATGATCATAGTGAATTATGATCAGTGAATATAGAATATTTACTATATTCACTGATTTTAGATCTATTACACAGTTCCTTTTAAACGTTTTCTTATTTTGGACTTTAATAAATCCAAAATCATTAACAGCTTCAGTAGTGAATATCAGTACAAATATTAAACTGTCAATTCACATTCATTTTTTACTTTTCAGTAATGTTGGTTAAGATGGTGATTTTTTTCTTTTCTTCGTCATTATAAGAAATAAAGACACAGTCTTTAGAAGACATGGGGATGTCAGATAAGATATTTATTTTTAAAGAATATCTATCACAAGCCCACAAAGGGCCGAATTCAGACTTCGGAGTCGAGAAATCACATATTCGCACTAAAAATGGAAAAAAAGCAAAAAAAAAAAATAATGAATAATCACATAATGAATAATCAATTATGATTCAGTAATTAAACTATAATAAGTCAATTGAAAAGTTAAAAAGATAAAAACAGAAAAAACTATACTTAAACAAACACAAGTCAGAAAAAGAATTAAAAGGGACATAAAAAAGGGGAGGGGGGGCTGCTTTTCATTTTCATAAATATTCATATTGATTAGATGCAGAAGGATGGCTGTATTTATTAAGGGGTACCTTTGATCAAGATACGAGTCGTGTACCACGTCGGATTGACGCGTCTTAAAGAATTAAAAGGGACATATATATATATATATATATATATATTTTTATATATATATATATATATATATATATATATATATATATATATATATATATATATATATATATATATATATATATATATATATATATATATATATATATATATATATATATATATATATATATAAATTAAAAGGGACACTAAAAAAGTGTCAATAATTTAACTGGAAAGTGTCAGCCCTATTCCTCTTAGTTTCTGCTCATTTTGAACTTGGTTCGTCTCTTTATTATGATTTCTGTTCGTTTTAAGCATCATTTATATTTTCATGGTGATTTATGGTAGCTTTACATGACTTTGTTTCTGCATATCTTTGATTTAATACAGCTCTTAAGTTTTCTTTGATAAATTTCTTTCGAGGAAAAGTTTTTTTTTTAATTAGTCTCGTAAAAAACGGGTTTATAAAGTAAACATTGATCCTAAATATCCAGCTTCACTTATTGGAGTCTGTATTACTACCCAAAGACAAATATAATTTTCAAGTCAATTGAAAAAAATAAATAATTGGTTCATTTTTTTTTTCAGAAAAGGTAGAGGGGCGACCCTGACCTTTTTTTATTGCTACAGCCATCTTTGCCCAGGGGCTTACAGATGACAGACGAGAAACCAAAAGTTTTCTTGCCTGTTTCCTATCCCTTAGATCTCATCTTGCTTTGAATAAGAATAACAATTCCACTGAGCCCTGTTAACGATTTTGAAATTTTTGAGGCAATCTGGAAGAAAATAATTTTTTGGTTATTTTGGCAGACCCAATATTTTTTCTTTATTTTTTGCGCAACTATTTTTTTGTCCAAGTTTTTGGTGTATTTTCTCAATATATTTTTCGTGAACTGGTGGTTCTTTGACCCACGTATTTATGTATAATGAAAAAAGAAATCACCAATGCAACAGCACAAACACAGAAATAAACATACACCATAAAAAGAAGAAGAAGAAGAAAGACAAAAGGAGAAAGGAAGACTTTTCCTACTTCAGTAATTAATATAGATAAGTACTTGAATGAGGCTTTAACCCTACTCATCCATCCAATTACATAGGTCAAACAGCTTAGCCATACACAATCAACCATAAAGAATAATCCATGGACAGGCAGTCGTGTTGTAAGTAAGTATAAGTCGTCATCTACCAAAAAATAAAAACAATAAAAAGACAAATAATTCAGAGGCGACAACCTAACCATAAGCTTTAAGCTGTTTAAGAAAAATTCTTCCCCTCTTTTTTCCGGCTCCATCTCTGGATGCATAAATATTTTTTTTTTTTTTTTGTGAACTGGAGTCGCCAAAAGCATTTTTTTTCTTTTTTTCACCTTTACAGCTAATCTTAGAAAGATCAGGAGATCATTGTTTTTAGGTTAGTCAATATTTTGAATGAAAGTTCATGAAAGTTCAAAGGAAAGTAAACAGTTGATGGGGGTTTGGGGGGAGTACGCAGCTAAGATTTTTGTATTAGAGGCGGTTGGGTTATTCCTTTGCGATTTCATACTTAATTTTTTTCGGGGAAGGGAGGGGGAGAGGCAAGAACCCTAGGAACGACCCTATTTACCAAGAACCGAAGCAACACCCAAAACGATTTGAACTATTCACGAAATTCATTTATTGAGCATTGTGAAAGCCATGTCAATTTATAACAATCTAGTAAAATTTTGCGCTTCAATTTATTTATTTCATGATCCACTGAATGTTCAAAACCCAAAGGTTGAAAACCCTGATATAAAATACGAAAATCATCAGTCTAATTTCATAAATCGGAAACAAGTCTAGAAAGGGTTCAAGAGTCACTTTTGAAAGATAAACATATAGCAGCCTCATATTTAGCTCTACTGGTTTTGCGCTTGTCCCAAACAAGGGTTGCAGTTTTAGATCTTCTTAAGACAAACGAGTTAACCATTAGGTTAGTCAACGCAATGACTTGATTAGTCACTTTTCGATACGAAATATAACTGATTGCTATTTTTTAAAATCTATGTTCGAAAATACTTTTCTTTATGAACAGAGTTCATGGCTTTTTCCATGGT
This sequence comes from Artemia franciscana, assembly GCF_032884065.1. NCBI lineage: Eukaryota > Metazoa > Arthropoda > Branchiopoda > Anostraca > Artemiidae > Artemia > Artemia franciscana. The sequence continues at coordinate 50,716,079 of NC_088867.1, forward strand.
GTCACTGAAAGATCTAAGGATTTGAAGACGCGAGTTTCAAAGCATTTGAAAGTCGTCCCTTTTTAAATTATGGTTACTTTTTTACAAGCTATATACCGTCCATTGAAGATTAAAATGGGCCAAAAAAATTCATTAGCTTTCAAAGCATTTATTTTCAATAGTTATTTTTATTCATCTTTCAGCATCCAGCCTGTGAATAACAGATTAAATATACTTTTTTTAAACATGTATAATTTTGAATTGACAACTTAATACTCACCGAGCTATTAACAGCTTTACATAAATGATCATCAGTGAATATATGCTCTTTACAAAAATATGTCTGGCAAAAATTACACAAAATTGGAAGAAAATCAATTTGTTTACAGCTCCCTAAACCACAGTGCTTCCCAAGGTCCGGTAATTCAGCCATTGTTATCTGAAATATTGAGAACTTAAATCATATACTATACTTTACGTCATCTATATCGTTATATTCTCTAAAAATCATCATATGAATTTCAAAAACTCAAAATAACTGTCATATACCATACCTAACTTTAATTTTTGTTAAGTTGGAGCTTTTATTCCATTCCCTAGCATTTCATACAGTCACTGTGTGAAACAGTGACTGCTTGTATTTACTTTTATACATACAGTCATTCACCTTACGCAGTCACTTTTCAAATGAAAAATTTTCAAAGATATTTGAACCTTTTTTCTCATTAAAAGTGAAATCAATTTTTAGACATGGCAAGAAAGTGTGAGCAAAATGAATGAATTTTTAGAGGTTTTGCGAGTTCAGGGTGCTAGAATAGGCTTGAAAATTAATGTTAAGAAGACTAAGTCACTAAGGCTCAGAATAAGTGAAAATGAAAAGGTGACGTTGGGTAACGAAAAGATTGGTCAGGTGGACAGCTTCACTTACCTTGGTAGTATTATTAGTAAAGACGGTGGGAGCAATGAAGATGTTAAAAGTAGAATAGCAAAGGCTCAGGGTGTTTTCACAGTTAAAAAAAAGTTTGGAAGAATAGGAAGATAAGTCTGATTTATGATTTAATTAACACCAGAAAAACACACAGAAGGGCTTTGAGGTTTCCAAGGAACCTGAAAGCGTTTACATTCTTCTAACGTGTGTAATACATTAATGATTTTTTTTGTGGTGTTGTACTGGTATATGTTTCTCTGAGGTAAATACAGGATTAGAAATACATTCCGCTTGATAATCTTAAATAGGGTTTTCTATGAATCTGGCCACCGCAAATTAGCCCTTCTTTAGAGACTGCATCTCCATTGCGGTTATCTACTCCAGCAACAACGTGCCATATATACTTTTGGGGTGGTTTCAAACCTTTTCTGCTTTTGAATTAGTAAAAACACAACCAAAAACACCCAAGAAGGTAATAAAAAAAAAGCAAGACAATGAATGAAGTTACTATCAGCACTATGTAAAATATACTATTATCATTTATAAGTATAAAGAAAGAAATACTATATTTTATTTTTTATTCATTTGTGGCTCTTAAATGAATTAATGATACCAATCAAACTCTTTTTGCAAGAAATACCGCAAAAAGCTTTTGTAATCCTAATTGTCAAACCGAAAACTTTTTGATGAAAAGCTTGAATTTATCCTTTTGGGGTCTTCAAAACCTGATTTGGTTATCTACTTTTGAGCCATATATATATATATATATATATATATATATATATATATATATATATATATATCAACTAGCTTATAACAGAAAGGTAAGACTACAAACTTAGTTTTACTGAAGTAATGAAACATTCTCATAGCTGAACTCGCTTAAGACGGAAAACATGACAAATGCAGAATACTCATTTTGTCATTTTAGAAAACCCTTATATTTCTTTGGGTAACACAGAAACGGAGAGTGGGGGAATGCTAAATGAATATTTATGGTCTGCATAACATGGAAAAAACTTTGAGAAATCAAAAGCTACATGAATATATATTCTCATTAAAGATACTGATTTTAAGTTCTTCAAAAAAAAAAACCTGCTTCCAGTACAATTTGTCTATCGTTTAATTTTATTAGGAAAACCAGATAGGATTATTAACTTTTTGGCCAGTATCATATCAGTTGGTCTAACACTGCAAAGATCATTTGGAGCACCATATTGAGAACTAGCTTTTAGTGAGTTTGATTCAACTGTATTCTGTATCACATTCAGCGTTTTGGATAAATGTTGATAATTACACAAATGATAAACTATTGCAAGAAAACGAAAATGCCGAGAAATGACTGCTCTCAGACTTTTCAAATTTTTATCAATGTTTTGTATATTTGATCAGGTTGTTTATTTTAGAAGTACTCCTGGAAATTGAAAAGGGATACACTTTAGAAAAAAATTTGTAGTAATTTGAGATATTTTTTAGATTTATTTTTTTGGCGGAGGGGGGGGGGCAATTCAAAATTCATTATCTAGGATAGTGGAGATTTAACGTTTTTCCCGATTGTTGAATTTATCTTTCGTTGAAAAGTGTTGTTGAAGTATAGAGAGACTTACAAAATGCTGAAGTAGAGTAAAAATCTCGATATAAAATGAAGAAACAAACCATAACGCAATATTCAACAAATAAATTGAGTAACACTTGAAGGTTTTTAAGTTCGTTTATAGATATGCAAAATCTCATGTAAATAAAGGCGTTTATGTGTTAATTAAATTTTAACTCATACATCTTTTTTTTTGCCTGCATTATTCCATTCTACTCCTGGAAGATAATTACAAAACTATTTAAAGCATTTCATGCACATGATATGATCGTTTTAAAACCGCAAGTCTCAATGGGCCATTGTTTATACAAAATAAAAGAGAATAAAAAAAGTTCCTGTGTAACTGAGCCCCTATTCAACTCATCCCTTGTGTAACCCAACCCCTATTTAACTTAACCCTCATGCAACTCAACCCCGTTTAACTAAATTCTCATGCAACTGAACCCCTATTTAACTGACCACTCATGAAACTCAACCCCTGTCTAAAAAAATCAGTTCAACTGAACCCCTATTCAACCCCCCCCCCATGCAATTTAAACCTCATTTAACTCAACACCCGTTGGACTAAACCCTGTTTGATTCAATCTCCATAAGACTAGTTCTATTCAGCTCAACCATTCTTAAATCAACAGTGTAACTAGAAAATGTAATTGAACCCTTTTGTCGGAAGTGATAAAAGCACACTGGAATAAAAATATTCTTTATTATTGGCTAATCCTCATTTATGTGTTTTATGTTTTGTTTTTAGGCTGCTTTGATGAAAAACTCTTCCTCTTCTCACATCTAAAAACAACAATTTTTATTGATATCATATATATTTCAAAATTAGCAAAATTTTAAGCCCAGGGCCTGAACTCACTTGAATCCTATCACACACCCTATCACATAGAAAAATATGGCCCATTATAGCCAAAGAGTTTAAAAACACATTAAAAAAAAATATTTTGTAAGAAAAATCTGCTGTTAACGCGGATTCAGGAATGAAAGCTTTTATCTTGATTTAATTATGCAGTTATAATATTACCATATGAATATAAAGTAAGAAATGGTGTGTTTTATTTTCTAGTCATTTCTGCTAATGAAAATAGAATAACCATATGTATGAAAAACTACCTGCTAGAATGCTCAAGAGATAAAAATAAATAATAAAACAAAATATAAGAACATGAATGTGTTTATTAGAGCTATAATATAAATATAAAGTTTTGGGACATATACAAATTTAGAAATACTATACTAAGCCTATTTTCTACTTATTTCTGAGTGTTCTGATGAATTGATTAGTCTCATCAAAATCTACTTGCAAGAAATACTTGATGGCGAAATAACAATATACATAAAACAGCCATATAGCCTAATGGTACCCTCCCCAAAATGTCCATTTTTTTTTTACTTTATCTTCATCTTCACGAATTTTCAAACAATTTGCATGTTTTTGGATGATTTTGACTGAAATGAATTTTTGCATGCCTCTTGCCAAAAACATACCTTATTAATGAAGGTGGTATTGAAATGATAAGCTATAAATGTAAAAACTAATTTAGGCACTGTTGTTTTCCAAGATAAAATTCAGTCCCAGGTCAGTCCACTTTTCTTCTTGTTCACGGAGGGACTCCTGGGTATTGCTGTTGTCTGGTTCTAGGTCAGGCAGTTCTTCAGTTGGTATAAATACTTCTTCATCAGGTAGCTTATCAAGCCTCCAAGAGTCATCTACAATATTAATTAATCTTCCATCCAATTGCACTTGACTATCCATGGGAAGTTTTGTGATAACTAAAATTTCAATGTCTACATAAATAATAGAGAAAAGTTTACAGCATTGCTTTAAATATCAAGGGAACAGAGATCTGACCCAATGGACTTGTTTCTAGTGAAACAAGGCCTATACTTTGATTATTTTCCTTTTACGAAGTTCCTTCTACAAATTTGGGATTTATGTTGTCAATTCCTTTTTTTTGTATGTTGACAACCTTCTCTTAGTTTAAAGCTATTGTAGTGAATAAACAAATTTATTCATTCAATTTGAAAAATATATATTATAATTATTAATCCCCTCCTCCAAGATCACTACCAATATATAAGTGAAAACAAACTCAGTTTGGTGCCCCATCAGAGACTGCGACTAGGGACAGTTGCCCTCTCAGTTGCTGGACTATTTGGGATTTATAATGTCACTTCTTTTTTTGTATATTGACAACCTTTTATTAGATTGAAGCTATTGTAGTGAATAAGCATATTTATTCATCCATTCTATTTAATAATTATGTAGCCCTTTGTAACTGAAAGTGACAGAGATGTCTCTACTCTTCTGAGTATAACAATAAATTTTGACTGATATTGATCTTTGACATTTTAAAATCTGTATTTTTGCATTTAATAATATATATGCCGAAACTGTTATTTTGGAGCCATTTTTAATATACATGTCAAGGATAGTAACATTTCAGACTAGATTAATTATATAGACATATGCTTATTATTTGACATGTTATGACATACTAGATAAATTATTACATCTTTACAACAGTACTTTCTAGTTAATTACTATCTTGTTATGTATGAGAGAACAAGTATGAATACAATGAAAACTGAGACGATAAACTATTTTCAATATTTTATTAAAAATAGAGTTGATGTGGTAATTTTTATGTCAATTTTGACACAATGACCAAATTATACTCTAGTAATAGAGTGGCATAGACTGTTTGTAATTTAGACTGAACACATTTAATTGAACAAGATGAAATGCCAAAGAGCACAATCTTAAATTTGCACACGTAGTATATACTAAAATAATGACCAAATCTAAATTATACCAATTATAAGGGATTTCTTAACATTATAGAGTCCATGTGCTAATATATCTGGGTTTAATGGCCTTTAATGCATAAAAACCAACACACTAGTGAAGACTAGTCCATTAACACTGCTTTTTCTTTTAAAATTACCAAACTATCTAATTTCACTTCAGCATGGAAGAAATTCCCCCCAAAAAACTATGAAGCCAAATTTAACATAAATATAAATTACCACAAATAAGAGTTATATTGCTACCCCTCAAACGCCCCAAAATATAGAGTATCATTTGCGATGCAATAAAGACTAAATAAATTGCCTAGATAAAACATTTTAATGAGCCAATGATTAATTTTATACATCTGAAGGTAAAATTAAATAGTTTTAATAGGACAAAAAAGTAGAAAATGTGACCTTTTCAAAGCAGTACAGCCAGATGTAGTACCAAGATCTATTTAGTATTAAGAAAACTTCACCAAATGAGCGTGGTGTTGCCACATCTTAAACTTCTCCCCCACTCCCCAAAAACAAAAATGAATCAGGAACAGATTTAAAAGGAAAACCCAATGGAATTTTTTTTTAATAAATTGATGGAAGAAGAATTAAATTCTTCAATTTTACAAAAAACGAAAAAATATATATTTTGGTTAAGAATTTGGTAAAGAATTAATAACATTCTTGCTTTTTATTAGAGTTTGTTACATACGCAAGGACTGACAAAATCTAAACTAAATCCAGTGTAAGGGTATCTCAACATTTTATATTATCTGTGCTAATGTCACCTAATACAAAAATAACACCAAATTGCATGGTCAGCATTAGACGCTGTCAAATGGCATCTAATAAGCCACAGTAGTTAGTTCTAATCACTAATACTATTTTTTCTAAGCTGGCCAAACCATGCTGTTTCACTTAAGCAGGGAAAAACTTACAATAAACAATGAAGCAAATCACAAGCTTCATGCAGCCAATGGGTTAATTGTATACATTTGAAAATAAAAATAGCGTAAAAAGACAACAAGTAGCAAAAATAAGACATTTTCAAAACAATAATACCAAATGTATTACCAACTCCTGTTTTATATCAAGAAGTTTTACCATAAAATGTGTAGCTTTAGCGTCTCTTAGATTCCCCTCCCCCTACCCCAAAAATACAATTTGAACAAATAGGATTAAAAAAAGAAACCACTGGAAATTCTTTCTCATATATTGGACTAATAAGACTAAATTGATTATAACAAATATTTGTTATTCTAGAAGTTTTGGAAGAATTTTATTCCTAAATGTTATAATGAAAAAGAAAATGCACAAAAAATATATTTCGTTTCCAATAAAGGGTAAATGCCACTCTAATTCATGGCAGATTCGAGAGATTTATTTAATTTAGGTTTCAGTCATTTATTCATAGTAATTTTTGCTCATTTTAAGTGGTAAACTAAATAAAAGAAAAGGTGTTTCGAAATGAAAGCAAAGAGCAATATAAAAACTGAAAAACAAATATTGTCTTATATAAAAGGGGGCTGTCACCCCCTTATCCCCATTCTTTATATTTGCACTAAAGTTTAGCAGGCCATGTACCTCATTGAAATTTCAATCAACATCTATCGTTTTATAAATCTTTAGGAATTACAGAAGAGGACACCAGCATGACAGCCACCCTAAAGTACAGGACAATTTATGTAGTTTCAAGCTGAAATGTTTTGCTTTACTCTTATTTGAACACAAAACTAGTTCCATGATTAATTTAAATATGTATATAACATTATATTTATAATTATTCTTAACATGAAGGAGTACTCCACCCCATGGCCCATCTTTTTAAGTTTATTTTAAAATGTCACATGAATTCTGCAAAAATAATGTTCCCTGCCGGAAAAGGGAGAAAATTTTCTTTTTTTTTTTTTTTCAGATCCAGTGTTCGGAAAAGTGCTTTTCCTAGGGGACAGTCCCAACCACCGATCTCCCTTCCACCAGGTAAGCATATTTTAATCCACATTCTGGAGCAGGAGAGATTCTCCTACTAGGATAATATTCAAGGTACAGAGTATATTCAGCTACCCTTTGGAATGTCTATGAAAGACACAAAGCCTTATTATTTAGGCTATCAAGAAAAACTTTGAAAGACTTATGGCATGTTTGCCAAAACAAAGAGATAATTTGACAAGAATTGCCAAGATGACCTTGTAATTCTCTGTTTAGTCCCCATATATTTTTAACAAAATTTGCTTATAAACCCCTGCTCTTTACGCTAAAGTTTTTTACTGTTTTAAAAAGTAGAGTTAAGACAAAGAGTCAAACTTCAGCGTAAAGAACAGGGGGTTGAGGAGGGAACAGCCCCTTTCATATACGGAGTAATTTCTGTTTGTTTTAAGTTTTAATGTTGCTCCTTACTTTCAGTTAAAAAAACTTTCAGTTAAAAAGTGCTAAAATTGACCAATTTTGTGTGCAACACAGCAATTTTCATTGCTCTAGTAGAAAAACAAATTATGCATGTCATGACTTGCACCACAACACGCACATAGCCCATTAAAGTATACTTGGATTAGTAATAGTTCAATATTTTAATGTTTTTGCCTGGTTATTTTGAACTTAAAAAATGAGATTGGAAAAAAATGGCCTGTGCTTTTTCTTATTTCCTCTACATTTTCCTAAATCAAACATCCAGAAGGGATTTGGAAGGTATATCCCCTTTCAATCCAGATTGTTTTGATAATGAAGATCCACACTCTTAAATACAGACTGCCATGGTGGCAAATTATCATGCTTATCAGAGGTTCTAACTCAACTACATCCCCAATCACAATATGGTTAGGTAACAGCTTCATTTTCTATGAGTTAAATCTCAAAGTTTAACCCTTAACTTGCAGGGTGGGGTTTCTCAGACCCCAGTCCTAATTTTTTCTACTACTGGGTTATGCTAAGAAGCTGATATTTTGTGCATTCTTTGGACCAGTTGAGCATTAAAACATTGGTAAAAGAGCATCTTGAAATCACTTACACCTGTGTAGAAACAGGGCTCTGAGGCCCAGCAAACCTCACCCTGCAGTTTGTACAACTTTTTCTGGCTTACCAAAGAAATCAACTTTTAGTTTTTAGAGAAAAATTAGTTTGATTTTCAACTGAATTAAGTGTCTTTTAACTTAACTAAGATTTTAGTTTTTACTGGACCCTTTTTAGTTTATTTCTTTGGGCAATTCTAATTTTCTTTGGTTTTTATGGTACTTGGTATTTACCAAGTGACATATAGCAATCGCATTTTCTGTTGGTCTGTCCTGGTTTTGCTAGTTTGAGCACTTCTAGATAAGCTAGGACAATGAAATTTGGCAGGCATATCAGGGACCAGACCAAATTAAATTAGACATAGTCGTTCCCCCGATTCGACCATCTGGGGGGGGGGAGGGGAGTGGAGGGATAGTTAATTTGGAAAAATTAGAAAAATGAGGTATTTTTGACTTACAAATGGGTGGTGTGATATTAATGAAATTTGACATTTAGAAGGACCTCGTAACTCAGACCTCTTATTTTAAATCCCGACCGGATCCAGTGTCATTGGGAAGGGGGCGAGTTTGGGGGGAACTAGAAATCTTGAAAAACACTTAGAGTTGAGAGATCGGGATGAAAATTGGTGGGAAGAATAAGCAAAAGTCCTAGATATGTGATTGACATAACCGGATCGGATCCACTCTCTTTGGGGGAGTTGGGATGGACCTAATTTGTTAATTCAGAAAAATTAGAAAAAATGAGGTATTTTTAACTTACAAATGGGTGATTGGATCCTAATAAAATTTGATATTTAGTAGGATATTGTGTCTCAGAGCTCTTTTTTAAATCCTGATCAGTCAGGTGACATTGGGGGGAATTGGAGGAAGAAACCAGAAATCTTGGAAAACGCTTAGAGTGGAGATATTGTGATCATATTTGGTGAGAAGAGTAGGCACAAGTCCTAGATACGTGATTAAGATAACCAGACCAGATTGGCTCACTTTGGGGGGGTTTGGGGGGGAGTCATTCAGAAAAAATAGAAAAAATAAGATAAGTTTTTAACTTATAAATGGGTGATCAGATCTTAATGAAATTTGATACTAGAAGGGTCTTGTGCTTCAGAGCTCTTATTTAAAATCCCAACCAGATCTGGTGACATTGGGAGGAATTGGATGAAGAAACCAGAAAGTTTGAAAGATATGAAAATTGAGGTATCTTTATCTTAAGAATGGGTGACTGGATCTTAATGAAATTCAGATATATAGAAAGATCTTGTGTCTCAGATGCTCTATTTTCAATTTGAATCGGATCTGGGAGCACAGAGGGGTGGAGGGGAGAAACAGAAATCTTGAAAACCGGAAATTTTGGAAAACACTGGTGAAGATTGGGATGAAACTTGATGGGAAGAATAATCACAAGTTCTAGATACATTATTGACATAACTGGACCAGATCCGCTCTCTTTGGGGGAGTTGGGGGTGGGGGGGATTTCCAGTGATTGGGCGAGTTTGGTGCTTCTGGACATGCTAGGACAATGAAAATCGGTGGACATGTCAGGGACCTGCACAAATTGACTTGATAACAGTCATTTCCCCAATTCGACCATCTGGAGAGCTGGAGGGAGAGGAAAAACTGACAAAATGAGGTACTTTAAATTTATAAATGGGTGATTAGATCTTAAAGAAATGCGATACTTGGAAGGACCTTGTGTCTCAGAGCTGTTATTTTAAATCTGAACCGTATCCAGTGATATTTGTGGGAGTTGGAGGGGGAAACAGGAAATCTTGGAAAATGCTTAGAGTAGAGAGATCAGGATGAAACTTGGTGGGAAAAATAAGCACAAGTCCTAGATTCATGATTGACATAACCAGACTGAATCTGCTCTCTTTGTGGGAGTTGGGTGGGGGGGGGGACTAATTCAGAAAATTAATGTCCCAGAGCTTTTTAGAAATCTTGGGAAATGCTTTGAGTGGAGAGATCTGGATGAAACCTGGTGGTTAAAATAAGCAAATGTTACAGATACATGATTGATGTAACCAGACTGGATCTGCTCTCTTTGGGAAAGGTAGGGGAGGGATCCATTGCTTTGGCAAGTTTTGCACTTCTGGACATGCTAGGACAATATAAATTTGTAGACATCTCAGGGACCTGCACAAATTGACTGGATTAAAGCGTTTTCCTGAATTTGACCATCTGGGGAACAGAAGGGAGAGGAAAAATTAGAAAAAAATAGTTTTTAATATACAAATGGGTGATGGGACCTTAATGAATTTTGATATTAGAAGGACCTATTGTCTCAGTGCTCTTAGTTTAAATCCTGATGGGTATTAAGCCTCTGATTTTTCTTTTAAATCAATCTATTGAAAAATTTTGCTAGAGCTCATGCCATATGAGCTCTTGGCTCTTCCAACCTTGTCGTAAGTGCCATATGAGCTTTTAGCTCTTGTTAGAGCTGGAAAAGATCATTTATAGCTCAAATATGATTTCCTATGAATCAGCTGACAATCTGTACCAATACTATGAACAAGTCAGATACTTCTTACTAAGGAGACACAAGAGCTTTAATCTTGTTTTACACTTTTTGGGTCTCAATAGACACAAAGACCTAAAACCCCCTGAAAAGGCATCAGACCTTTTCATCACAGCTGAGAATCTTGAGAGGACTTTCCTTCAAACCAATGCCAAGACTCATGAGTACCACCCTTATTATAACTTATGTATTGTAGACATGGTTATGTAGCTATATAACTTCTGTATGTAGACATGGTAAGTAAACATGGTTAAAACCAGTCAATGTCATAGAGATACAAGCCTTTTTAGACCTACTGTATATCACTGGAGTATTTAAGTTTATAATAAAGATTGCAAAGTTCACTTTGCAGATGATGGAACTGGGCAGGATAAGTTTCAACAATGTGCTTCCTATATAATCAGTAAATAACTTCAAAGACCACACTGCCTTTCCATGACAAAAGTAAAACAGTTCAAAATAGGGATGAAACCTTTTTATTGACAGTGAATAGATATAAAATTATTTAACTAGATATTTCAAACACATATACAGTGTTCTTCATCAGCATGATGATGAACACTGTAAATGTGTTTGAAATATCCAGTTAAACAATTTTATTTCTATTCACTGTCAATAAAAAGGTTTCATCCCTATTTTGAACTGTTTTACTTTAATCAGTAAAACATTTTTCTTTTTTTGTTTATTAAATTCAAACTTTCCTTCAGGAGTGAATATGGATACAAAGACTTTATTTGGAATACAGAAATCTTAGTTGTTTTACAGCAACCATTCTTTGGATTTTCTTTCAGCAAATCTAATTTTTTTTTTTATTGTCAAAGTGCAAGAAAACATTTTTTATTCACATACTCCCCAATGGTTATCAAAGCAGGTACAGCTTATATTTCTACTGTAGTTTAGTGTGCCAATTAATAGCCCCTCCCTTAGATTTTGAGAAATATTACATTCCACTTTCATGAATTTGTACTCCTGGCAACTCTTAGATTATTGACAGGGAAACTTACCTATGTTACCTACCAAACTCAACTGCAGACATCTGTTGAAGCCTTATTCATAATTAGTACATTGTTTTATCATGTACATTGCTTTATTGCCTTATATGCACAAATAAACTCTCTCTCCTCTCTCTAAAAAAAAGAAGAAAAAAAATTTTTCTTCTTCAAGTTGAAACAAGTTGAGCACAAACTTTTGTGCTCAACAAAATGCTTTGGTATTATAAATTAAATATTTCCAAATGTTGAATTGTTTTTTTAGTTTTTTTTTATTATTTATTCTTTAGCTTGTTTTACTGCTCCTAGGATACTTGTCCTCTACCCTAGATATGGCTCTGGTGCATGCACAATGAATTTTTGATACATGACTGAATAGGTTAACACTAAATAGAGGGCAAACTGGGATGTCAAACCAAAACCTGAAACCACCATAAGCAAAGTTTTCTACAGGAGGTTCAACACTACCTCATCTTGCTGGACATGCAAATCAAGGTATTGTAAGATATGATTAAATGTTCTAAAGTAGTTTCCAGAATTGGGACTATTGAGACACAAACATCTTATGAAAATGGTTAATATTGAGCAGTTCATATTATTGACCTAAAAATAAAGTGCATATACCACTAGATGTCATTTTTTATACTCTTTCTGAATATAATAATTGCTTTTCTCACAAATTCAATTTTAAACCCTTGTAGGACCCTTGAAAATAACTATTTCATTCTATTTTTTGGGGTATAAAAATGGGTGTAACATTTTGTTTTCAACTTAATATTTCATTATAAATCCATTTTGTAAAAATTGTATAATTGACAAACATTGATTTGTCAAGATTAATTTGAATAGAAAAAAAAATCAAAACAAATCCTCCATGTTTTCTTCTTATTCTCTTATGCCACTTAAAAACTGGGTGTAAATCTTTTTTCTATAACATTTTTATATATTTGTTTGTACAAACAAACACACAAATGCCATCTAGCAAATCTAACCTAATCTTAACCTAAATTAACAGTAGGCCTATTTGTATATTAACATGTTTTTTTTCTAGGTGGCATTGACAGTGTCTAATTATGAATTTAGATTAGCCTATTTAAAAACAGAAAATGAAGTTGAATTCATGTTTGTTTTTCAGAATTCTGTTAGAGAAATTGTATAAAAGTAAAAGAAGTGAAGATAAGGGTTCTGTCACAGCAAAATATTTGGGTAAAGTTTATATTAATTGACTATTCAGGTAGCTAAGAAATAAACTTACCTCTATAGTCAGAATTGCAGCCTGAATCCAAATTTAACATGCAACTGCATTGCAAATGAACTATACCCCCATCCTTACACATACCAATTCAGGGTATATATTTGCACATTGGGTTTTTGGTAAAGTTCAAACTTACCTTTATAGTGAGAATTGTATCCTGAATCCAAATTTAATCTTCATTTGCATCTGAAAGGAACTTTATCCTCACCTCCCTAATGTGCAAATATATATCCTGAATTGGTATACATAGGGGTGAGGGGCAAAGTTCATTTTCAATAATAGCCTAGCATTATTCTGCATATTATGAAGTAAGAATTGTTTTCTTAAAATGCTTCCTTATTTACTGAACTACTCTGAGACTCACACCAACAACAGCCATTTCAGTAAAATTCTATTTAATTGACTTCTTGCTATCTTGGAGAGGGTTTAGGTTAGGAAAATGAAACTTTCAGGGATGGATCTACAGGCTAAAGTATGTCCCGGGAAGGTATTATAAAATACCCACCTCTACCCCTTCTCCCTCTAGAGGGCCCAGAAATTTGCCTACATGACAGGTCTATGCCTATTGAAATTTTAACAAAATAACATTTTATCTTAATTTTCAGATACTAGTTGCTTTTTCTCTGCCTTTAGTTCTGAAAAATGCAATTCCTGTTATTTGAGTAGAATTTTGAGCCATATCAATGTTTTGTTTGTTTTTTTTATTTAGGAAATGTATTAGCATATCTTTAAAACCTTATAAAATGGAATTGGGCAAAGTTATGAAGCTGAAAACAATTTTGCAGTACTTCATTCAAGCAAAAGATCTATTTTGTAAGGTTTCACTTTTATAACACACATTTTTTTAAAGGTCATCAAAGGTCAGGGCCCTCTAGAGGGAGAAGGAGTGCAGGTAGGTACTTCAAAATACCTTCCCGGGACATACTTTAGCCTGTAAACCCATCCCTGAAAGTTTCATTTTCCTAACCTAAGCCCTTTCCAAGATAGCAAAAAGTCAGGATCAAAATTCTACTCAAATTTAGGCTAATCAACTTCAAAGGTTTAAAAAGGCTTAAAACTGAATTTGCAAGAAAATCAATCAGTATATTCAAAAAGAGCATAGAAAATGGCATGTATGTTAACTTAATATGTAGGTCAATAATATGAACTGCTCAATAGGCCTATTTACCAGGAAAACAATTCTTGGCCTACTATAAAACATGCAGAGTAATTATAGCCAACATGTTTTGGCATTAGTTTCACTATCCACCTGAATGTGCAAGTAAATATCCCCAATAATATATTTCCCATGCATTCTGCTATGCATCACTCTTGTTTTTTCATAACTGATTCAATTTATGGGTGGGCTACAAGTGACAAATTTTCTATGATAGCAAACACTAGTTAGTATGGGGGTTAAGGCCCCAAAGGAAAATTTTAAGGACGGACCTTTGCCTTCTACAATGTTATTTATTCAGCACATACTTTTGGATAATTTATACAATTAAGAACACAAAAACTTGAAAATAGTCAGCCATTCACTTACGTGTCGAATATTATTCTATGTGAACTAGATAGGAATAGAAAGCAAAGATAAGCTAGCCAACGGAAAGAAGCTTTAAAAACAGGTAGCACTAGCAGTCTCCCCTAAAGCGCACAAAGGCACATACAAAACGTAGGTAATACTGTATAGACGTCCCAGTGAAATAATTTTATGAAACCAATCAATTTTGTGCTTGGGCTCACTTAAAGAACCGTTCAAAGGGACGGAGCGAAACCAGGTTAAGATGCCACAAGTGTTTTGGCCTGGGGGACGCAGTGGCTTTGATCAGATTTATCACTTTGATTCGGCTTTTTTTGCTTATGTTGGAGTTGAGAGAGGGATGCTATACTTAATTTTTCCTGAGCCAAATTCCAAATGGGTTGATATACAGTTTTTATTTCTTAAAATAGTAGTTATAATCCATTTATCCTCGTCTACAGAATAGTAAATTGGTGAGGGGAGGGGGAATGGCAACAAATTAAATTAGCGAAAACAAATGAAAAAAAAAAATCTACAAAACACAGATAAAGTTCAAAATAATAGTACTTCAACAACAAAATATTAATATACCTCTAAAACAAGTTTAGCACTTGTAAATGAGGTGTAAAATGAGATAATCAAATAAAAATCAAAAGTCCAAGTTTTCCACTATACGGAAACCGAAAATATCTTCATTTGGCCTTTGATACGCTATGATTTCTAATTGAGTCACACAGGTGAACCTCTTTTTAAATAAAGGGAAAGTTAATAATTGGCATTAAAAAAATTTTCTTTGGGATATTAAATGGAGTCTCATCCTGAAATGATAGAGAGATCCAGTATTTACCCAAAAATTTAAACGAAAATATGTTTTCACCAATGAATATAATAATCATACGCATAAATATTTTTAATAAAAATCCATAACAGAAGAAAAAATGCACAAAGACCGTACTACTAAGTAAATCACACTTTGTGCAGCATTGCGTTTAATAACAATATACTACTAACAACACAGCCAAGCTCCAAGCTTCCCGAGGCTATGACATCGACGCACGCTCCTCCTCCATCCCAATCTATTCACAACCTCCCTCTTTATGCCCTCACAGGAAATTCCCATTTCCCTTAAGTCTTTATTTACAATTACTTCCCCACAGTCGCGGTTGACCTGCTTTTGTTTAACCCTAGACGGTTGGCAGAAAAGGACAATCTTCGGCTATCTGTTATCTTTCGTTCACAGAAAGTGTCACATTCATCCCAATAAAAACTGCATAAAACTCATAAAATCAATAAAACTGAGGACTAAAGGTGTTCGATGACTCGGGCACTTCTCGATTATTAACCTAAGTGTAAAAGTTTGGTTGGAACATCCGCTACCCTTCCTAAAACCACACTGTTCTTCTCTTAAAACTTTGTCTACAGCATTTCTAAGTCTAAAAAATACCATCATACTAAGTAATTTGCTACCTACAGAAAGGAAGCTAATGCTTCTATAATTACCACTCTCACCCTTTATCACTTTTTTTTTATACAGGTGTTTACTTAGGGTTTACTGAAAATCGCTACTTCTCCTTTTTCAAAAATGATATTTATAATCTTCAGTTACTTATTTCTAACCTCATAGCTATCGTATTTAAGAAACTCATTTACCACACTATCAGCACATTTGACACTATTATCCTTAAATTCTTTTTGCACTGTAACTAATTCTTCCTGACGAAATGAATCTTCCTTCACATCGAAGGTGTCACAAACTTTTTCATTTTGCTCTAAATCTTTTCTTGTAACTCTATCCCGGATTAACACATTCTCAAAATGATTTGCCCACCTTTATTTAGCTCTTTCCCTATCACTAATTGTGGCCCCGTTCCTATCTTTAACCAGGACAAGTCCAGATCATCTACTCCCTATCAATTTATTGGCATGCAAGTAAAATATTTTACTATTATGCTGCCCGGCCGTATCTTCCAGATCCTCGGCAGTTTTATCCATCGCCTCCACTTCACACATCCTTAGTTTACATTTTAATTATTTTTCCGTTTTCTTTACATTCCTCTTATTTTCATACAGTCTATCACTATGATAATTCCTGTACAAGTCCCTCCTCTTTATTACACATAAGGCATTTTCACAAATATTTCTAGCTGCATTTCTAACTTTCTTCTAATTTCTAATTCTATTTCTAATTTCTAACTTCCTAAGACACCATCAGCTGCTGTTCAAATTGTTTTCCTAAAATATTCCATCCATCTTCTATATTGTTAAACTTTAAACTCTCAAGTTTAGTATTCAACCATTCCTAGAAAGTTTCTCTCGCATTCTCATTTTAGAGTCTACCAACGTCATGGCTTCCTGGAAGCTACTTACCCATACGAGTTTATGCTATATATTAACCCAAGATACTACTATTTCTTGATCTTTACTTTTAACATCAATAACATCACTCATATATACCCTAGTATCTTGTACTGATCCTGTGAGTCTTTGGTTTGCAATAACGTAATTATTTAGGTTAGTTGTCTTGCCATCGTGCTCATCTTTTAAGACCAAATTCTGTATTGGTTATAACTAGATTGTTTCACCTACAAAATTGCATCCTGTAGCAGGGCCCAACCGATATGAGGTTCAGTGTCATTATTGGTTATCAAAAAAAAAAAAACATCAATGGAGTATTTTTTCTATGGAGCAACCTTCACCATCAAGAAGATCTGTCACCATTTACATCACAGCTGGGTTGGTAGGAAAATCCTTCGACATTTTTGCGGGGGATTTTTATATACGGGGGGGGGGGGCTTCTGGGGAAATTTTTCAAGTGGAGAAGCTTTTTTGGACCAATTATCTTCAATTCTTCTAAAAAATTCCATTTATTTGTCTTCCTTCCTATTTGCATGCACAATTTTACATATGGAGAGAATGTTACGGCGGAATTGTCCAGGGGATCTTTTTAGCAGGGATCCAATTTTCTGGCAAGATTTTCCCTTTAAAAAATGGGGTTAGCGTCCAATAGGATGTTGTAAGGTGACGACTCCCTCATTATCGAGAAGAAATGTTTCTGGTGTTTATTTTACTTCAACACTGGTACCCCCCTTCTTCCCGCCTCAGCACTAACAATAAAGGCGTAAACTGAATGTATATGTTAAAACTAAGAAGAATTTGACAAGTCTAGTTTTTACTATTAAGTTTTCATCTGAAGGCTCAGAGGCTTAGAAAATTAGGCCATTGAAACGTTCTCTTTTTGGTATCTTACTAAACGTTACTTTTGGTATCTTACTATATCCCTGCATTATGAAGCAAATCACTTCAGATAAAGGATTAAAATAAACACTAGAAACTTTTTTGTGCAATAAGAAGGGAGATGTTACCTTGCAGCACTCGTGTGAACAATACGTACATTTTACCATGGAAAAATTTTGTTAGACAATTTGGTCCCCGTTGAAAGAAATTTTTTCCTAAGACTTTTCTACCGACAGAAAATTCCCCTAAATAATTTTCCCTCTACCTGCAGAAAAAACCGCGAAAAATGTTTCTTATGTTTCTCAATAGCAAATATACCCAGTAAGCAATGAGTAGATTAAAAAACTTAAAAAGGTAACCAAACTTCTATAATGGGGTTCTCTGATCGTTTTGTAATTAGGGAGGGAGCGATATAAATAAAAAGGGTGCATTTCATTTCCAAAACTGCCGAGCTCTCATTGAAGCTTCAGATAAATGCATAATTAGTTCTAAGGGAAAGACGAGGGGAGGTAAAAATTAATGTATAGCCTCCAAGGACCGTAACCAAGAGGGTAACCTTTTGTTCAAGAGAATTCTTTTCCGCAAAATTGTTTTTTAATTAATATAGAAACACGTCGATCCTTGGGCTAGTTGCTCGTTCATTATTTCTGTAGATTATTTCATCGTTTTCTAGGCCTAGTTTCTAGTGCTTGCCTTTCTATAGGCCCAGTCAAACATATATTAATAGGTATGAAACAACAAATGCTCGAATTTGAGCTTGTTACGATTATACCTATTACGAAAAAAAAAGTAAGCAAATAAAGACACCGTGAGACCAAAAAAATTAAACTTTCCATTTTCGCAGTTAGCGGCTTGTAATTTTTATCGAAGGGTTCTTGGGCCTGCAGAATGTGATGGTTCAATTCTAATGAAGATCGAATCCCTTTTGCGATTCTTATCCCCATTTTCCAAATCAAATACATATACTTATGCTAATAATTCTTAATGGTTCGGGTTAAATTAACTAGAATTTGATTATTTGGAATTGCTGGACTTGAATTTTTTTAAAAACCGGAATCTTAGAAGGAATTTAAAAATATGCGAGGTAAAAAATACCCCATCACCCCTCACTCAACCAGGAGGGATTTTTCAGTCTCAGTGCAAAATAAGCAACTCCAGGCCACAGACTGACTCAGTACAAAAGATATGGCTCATGAACAATTATTTCCTAAATGCTCGTATGAACACCTGTCAATCTCTTACGTCTTATAAGTGTCTTCATTCTTTTTTTTAGCTGTGAATGTTACAAGAAACAACAAAAGGTAAGCATTGCTCATGCACTTCAGCTATGCATAGACGAAAATGTTTTTAGGAAGCTGGCAATGCTGGCTGGCGTTTACAAATAGCGAAACGAATACGAAAAAGTATATCATTCAAAAGAAAAGAGAAAACACAACTATTCGATGCCAAATTCACCTATACAGTAAATCTTTTAGAGCAACCAGTTTCAATGTTGAAAAACTGTAAAACTACATTGCTCTTGCTCATGAAAATTGCTTGCCTTATGGACGCTAGAAGTCCTAAAGATGTCACGCTTAAATCCTCTAGACGTTAAATTTAAGATTTAAGGGCAGCACTAAACAAATCCAAAACTATTTATTATGGCTTCAACTTAAACCTTTCAAACATTACTATTACAACAAATCTTCAACTAGAAGCTACTGTCCACTAGAGGCATCAATTCATAAAATTTAGGGGTGAGAGGAGGGGTAAAAATTGTTGTTTATTTTCAAAAATAAAGATTCAAAAAAGTTATTCTTCGAAATCGAGTAGTCGGGGGGGAGTATATTGTTTAATTTTTTCCAAAGAATAGGCCAAATAAGTTTTTTTCCAAATTCAGGAGGAAGACAATAAAGTCTAAGGAGGAAATTACACCCTTACCCCCCCCCCCCCCCCAATTAGTGCCTCTACTTTCAACAGACAAAAAAGAGAAAAAAACAATGACAAAGGCTTAAAAAAACAATCAAACAAAGCATACATGATGTGCAAGGCTTAAAATTCACACAAATCATTCACCAAGACGCGTCACGGAGTTTCACAACTTTTTCAATAATGCTTGAGTGACTTGCATATAGTTTCAAATCACGATTAATATCCACCCATCGTACATTTATTGCATCATCACCTGCTTTCAGTTCAAGAAGGGTCAAGTCACCATTGTCGTCATGAAAATTTACAGCAACTGTTTCCATCCAGGAATTGTCAGTATTTCTTGGGTCATCTACATATCCGCGGTAAACCTACAGGAAAATTTAACAAGATTAGGGCGAAACGTTTGAAACAAGAAAGTTAAAAAATACTTTTTGGATATTTTTAGGTTATTTACATCTAGGACGTTTTGATCACTATGATGGATTGGTCTGTACATATCCAGTGTTCTCCAAGATGTTGCCTGGACGTTTCAGTCACCTACACTTGGGATGCGCGGAATACTTGGATTTCTTTGTCATCTAAATATCCAGAGCAAATCTAAGAGGGGTGTGGATAAGATTAGAATAAAATATTTGGAAACAGATCTTAAGAACTATGTTCGCTAGACAGTGTCCATCTAGATGTTTCTCTAGATATTCGGTAATCTCCACGAAAAAGGTTGTGTCTCCATATAAATGTTAAACAAGACATGATAACATCAAGACAAAATCAGTAAACAACTTTTGATTCTGAGATATACAGTTCTGTATATGTATATGGATATATATATATATAGATTCTGTATATGGAAAACTTTTATATGTGGAAAAAACACCTAATGTATAGAAGCGTTTTTTTTTGCTTTGTACTATTTTCCGAAAGAATTTTGATAGCATGAGATTTTCACAATAAATCAGTAAGATTTTTTCGTCAGAAATTTACTATACATTCATTAATAAGCTGACATAGACGTGAGAATGCAATGCTTCGAACAACAGAAACCAATAACCTGGGTCCAATACATTGGATCAATACTCTTGAAGTGCCAAACATGCAACAAGAAAAATTACGGGAGCCGGCGTTTACCCCCACGGAAAATAACCTCCCTCTTCGGAATACCTCCTTGGGAAATACCTACCCTCCGCCGCTGGTTGGTCTCCAACCACTTTTGTCTTATAAAAAAGGACTAACTCTCAATTTCTAGCGTAATGAGCACCCTCTCTAAAAATTTTCTGCGATCATGAATGAGGGGCTTTTGTAGCCCCCTCCCAAGTCCTGGATATCGCCCCGAGGATTATATATCAATTTCAACATCTTTCCTCCCCACGTCTCTCCCTTAGAAATTTTGTATTTATCTGAAGGCTCAATGAGAGTTGGGATGTTATAGCATAAAAACGCACCCTTTGAGGCATCTCACTCCCTCCCTTAGTACAAACAATCAGAGAATCTCTTTGTAGAGGTTTAAAGCCCTTATATGCAAATGTTTGAAATCATGAAACAACAGGGAATTCACCTAAGACAGTGAAATTCGTTAAGACATTAAAAATATTCCATGTAGGGGTGGGACTGCCCCTTCCTCAACCCAACTTCCGCCTCATGGCCTTAAAAACTTTGGAGGATGATCAGTCGATCAGAAATTGAGAATTGCAGTCCTTTTTTTAAAGTGATTTGAGACCCACAAGTCGCGGGGATATTTTCCAGGGGGCTAAACCTCTAACCTCAAAAATTACATGAGGAGCAATCCTAGTTGAGGGAAAGCAGTTTTATCGCTAGTACAGGTGCTGAGTAGTCTCCATAGCCACACAGAAAATATTTCAGCTTGCCACCGCCGCAAAGGCTTCGGTGCACCGGCACACCGTGAAACATTTCTAGCACCGAATTTCTTTTTTTCATTACTGAGAGGCAAATATAAGGCAAAATCCACTATTCAAAGGCACATGCAAAAATTTTGGATTTCCCTCAAAACGTTTTTGAATTTACTCGTCTACTATAGACTTTAGAATACTTGTTTCTGTTCTCTTCACTACAATTTAACAATTTCTAATTAAAACGAGTTTCGATTACCCCTGATATTCATCGAATACCTTCTTTATAAACGTTTTCTTCTTTTGGTTGAACAAATATGTGTAAACTCTTCACCGAAATTCTAAGGTTAATAGCATTCAACCGGCCGGCCCGCACTATATATAACATCGGCTAACGAGCTAAGTCGCACTTTACTCAAAACTTTTATTACCTTACTCCTAGGTAAGAGGATTCAATTGTGAAGCAATGAAAAACAATAAGTCACTGTAGCGTAAAGAGTGATGTGTTGGGATGCATCAACCCCCTTATTACGTAGATGAACTATTGATTATTTAAGGTCTAGTGTTATTCTCTACGTCAACACATTTTTTTATATTTGATTTCCATTCAATTTTAATAACATATTCATTTTAATCCACCTTTAGCTTTTACACCAAAGATTAACTTTTGTATTTACAATGCTTTGGAACTAAAAAAAAAGAAAAAAAAAAGAAAAACACTTGTCCTCTTAATATTTTTTAAAAGGGGACCTTAAATTCCAACATCATCATTTTTATCCTGTTCTGCATCCTCAGAAATTTAGTATCAAAAGCTCTAGATACGTCTAAACCAGCAAAATATAATACCTCACTATTTTCTTGAGCATTTAGAAGTAAATTAGCAATCAAATGGTGAGCACGGTCCTGCTCTTCTCCTTTCTTGAGCCAAATTAGTTATCAGTGTTCGTCAGATATCTCATCAATAATTAGTAACTCAAAAACTTTGCACAAAACCGGTGACACCATAATTGGCCTGAAAGAAGAACATTCGTCCGAGGGCTTTCCTCTTTTTAATACCGGGGTTATTACTTCAGTACTGAACAAATCAGGAACTATACAGCAACAGAATATCATCTGAAAGAGTAAGGTCAGATGCTCAATCAGGAGAGGGAACCCATATCTTAGATGCTTTGCACAGAGGTCATCAACACCACGAGAAGTTTTCTTTTGTAGCTTGGAAATGCACTCAGTAACCCCAGATCGAGTAACAATAAAACTGGTCTCATCAATTGAATGGCCTAAGCAACCATCAACCTCCCTTTCATAGTGATTTGACACTGGTACTGGTCACTGGTAATTTTGGAATTATCTTATAGGCTTTTGAATTATCTCTTGAGATAAAAAACTCCAATCAATTGACGGCATGCCATTACGTCTGCTACCGCCGAATTTTATTCCAGCACGGCTTCGGGGATTAGGTCTGGGGATTTAGTACCGATTGTCATTGACGGGGCGATTCTCCCCTCTGTTTTGAGGGGTCACTATCACCTGCTTAATTAAGGTCTCAAGCTGGTATGAGGGGTTCTCGGGATGGAAGAAAAGAATGTAGAAAACAAAGAATCAGTCAAGGAAGATCCTTCTATAAAAAAAAAGAGACAGATAAACCCCAACTCAAAATACAACACTAGAGGATGTACTAATAGCTCCGTGGTGTTTTATGGAGGCAATGGGCATTCATGGCTTTAGTATTGACTTTGTCATTCCCATTTGTAACACTAGTGATAGTAACGATGTTTGAACTTTTCTTCTAAAACACAATGCGTGAAAACACTAAATATATGCTGGTCTGATCTTTGGGGGTAGGGTTATTATTTTGGGGGGTAGGCCCATATTTTCAAATTTTTCCCGAGGTGTACACCACATCCATTTTGAGATGAAGAATCCTCCCTTCTCTGTGCATTTGGTCGGTCAGTGAAAAAGATATACAAAGTACGTGCATAAATTTCGACACAAAGCACTAGATTTTACTGTAGATTCAGTGATTTGTACAAACATCAAAATCTTTCGGTAAAATCCCTTTCTCTTTCCAAAAAATATTTTGGTAGTAACGTATTTGGTCACAGCTAGGAGATAAGCCATAGAGGCAAATATGAGGCATTGTCATAAATGCAATTTATGGTTCTATGATTCTATATACAGACGTAAACCGCATAATTCTCCTAGATCAATCATATTTTTAACTGCCCTCTGCTAAAAGCTAGTATCCGCACAAAAATACGATTCGCAGTTGAGGATGGACCTTCCATTTCCTAGTAATGTGAGTCCAATAACACAGATTTCTTTCTATCATCTATAGTTTCTAAGACATGAAATATCACCTACAGAGGGTAAAAAGAAATTTTAACGGTATTCTACAGCCGAGACCAGTTTTTTAAAGTATACAGACATACCAGTTTTCGGACATACTAGTTTATAGGTTTTATAAAAATCAAACAGATATACCAGCTTTCCATAGCCACAAAAAGTTTTCCAAAGTGTACAGCCATACTAGAATGACACAAATGTATATAAACGACTTTCTGATGAGTTTAAAATACTTATACCCTCCCCCTGAAAGAAAATCTGGATACGCCCTGACATTCATCTATTAGTCCCATTGAAAAAAAAACAAAAAACAAAAACAAAAGAAAACATGTTTTTCTTCAAAACTTGAAAAGTGTAGCTAATTGGTTTTTGAAGAGGAAATCCAATTAGATACAGCTAATAAACAATCATATCTAAAATTCGGATTTACCTCATCGCCATGTTTAAACAAGAGTTCAATTTTCTTTTTGAGGTCATCTTTATCACTTTCAGCGAGCATCAACGAATTCAAAGCTTCTTCCATAAATTCTCGCTTCAATGTTTCACTTACAACTTCTCCTGGATCAACCATCCCCTGTAAATTTCATATACGTTAATTATATTATTTGCATTATGAGAAGGATATAATACAAATGTACAACTTAAAATCTAGCTTCGTATACAACACAAAATAGAAAGCAAATGAAAACAGGATCGGAGTTTCGTTTTCTCTCGAAAAGAACTCGAATTTGAACGGATTGAGGAATTGTTTTTATGTAAAAATAAAAATAAAATTAATTACGTACAAATCGTTGTACGTAAATGTGCCATACCTAGTTTCAATTTGCTGAAACTTCTTTTCACCATTGCTAAAGGTGGTGAAACTACCATATTTCACTGATAAACTTACCAGAGTCCGGAATATATATTTAACTGTATAAATTTGACGGAATAGGGTCTCAAGGATTATGGGATTAATGAATTAATGGGTTTCGACCTCAGTAGTGGCCGAAAGCTCTAACGTAAATTCCCTGGAAATTCCGAGTGAAAAGCTTAAAAGAATTTTACAAAATAATGGCTTAAAGGTAGCTTTAAGAGGTAGTAATACTTTGGCTAGTTTTTTTAAATTCTGGAAAGGATCGAACTTCCGTAGAGCAACAATTAGCTATATAAAATAAAGTGCAAAAGAAAACAGATTGAATGTAGATATAGGTGAAAACATCCCCGCAAATGGATGCGGTCTTACTAAAGAGAATGGATACAAATCGGGGATTTACTATAGAGAATG
The DNA here is from genome assembly GCF_032884065.1 of Artemia franciscana. Taxonomy (NCBI): domain Eukaryota; kingdom Metazoa; phylum Arthropoda; class Branchiopoda; order Anostraca; family Artemiidae; genus Artemia; species Artemia franciscana. The sequence continues at coordinate 50,741,231 of NC_088867.1, forward strand.
GAACAGAGATCCCCATCCAACATGAAGTTTTCATCTTTCATCCCTCTATCAACAGAAATAAAAAAATTTGTGTTTGAAGTAAAATATATTTGAAATAATGTAAAACATATTATTTGCAATATGAGAAGAATATAATACAAATGTACAACTTAAAATCTAGCTTCGTATACAACACAAAATAGAAAGTAAAGGAAAACAAGATCGGAGTTTCGTTTTCTCTCGAAAAGAACTCGAATTTGAACTGATAAAAATTAGGTAAAAGTATCGAATACTTGGAAATATACGTTTCAGCAGGCTAGGATAAATATTGCAACAACAAACTTTTACCCAAGAAATAATGGCAGACAAATGACCACCGAGGTCATGCACCAAAGTCCTTCTTTTCCAAAGATAAAAACAGTGTTTAAGTAGAATGTAACAATGTTCATCATTGCATGCATTGCATCATTAAATCATATTACTCCCAAAAATTGATGCACTTACTTTTCTGTAAAAGATAGCCCTCCTCCCCACCTTATCCATGTCGAAATCCCAAACCCAATTATCATAGCTATCGTTTTCATTTTTGACATGTTTTGACTCTCGCTGTCCAGGTTGAAAATATGTTTTCAGGGAGGCAGTCGAGATAAAAGCACATACAATGAAAGGTTGCTCTCAATAGAGAGATTGGAGACACTGGAAAAGTCCCATTTATGATGAAATTATTAATTCTGATCGTTTTCACATGCATCCACAAAATTACATTGTGCAATCAACTGGAATCTCTGACAATAATATACCTGGAAAGCGATTAGCCTTTAAGAGTGCTTTACGTAAGATGAAATTGTGAAATGCTGTTTAGACTTGTGTTTTTATTCAGTTACCCTATCACCGTTGCTAAGAAAGGGTCATCCTATTTTAGTTTTGTGTTTTGTTTTAAGTTTTTTTAAAATTTTTATCAGTATTATTTGTACTGAGGACGGTCAAGTGGAAGTCTTGACCGAAATATTTGCATAATTTTTCAACCTTTTCACTGGCTGTTTATTGTCCTCGTTTTCTTCCTTTATTTATGATTTTATGTTTTATTGTGTCTTTGCTCTCTATTTTCACGCTGCTGTTCTTCTAACCACATGTGTATTTGTTCTTCATTTTCATTTTTGACTCGCTCACATGCTCGGTGTCGCATGTCTTCTAACTGCATGTGTCTTTGCTCTTCATTTTTATTTTTGACACGCCGACGCTTCTCTTTTAACCGCGCGTGTCTTTGATCTTAATCTAATTTTTGACACGCTGTAATTGTGGTTTTCGCATATCTTCTAACCACCCGTATCTTTGCTCTTCATTTTCATTTTTGACACGTTTTTGGATTTTGATTACTTTAGACAATCTAGCAATGGCCTTTGCTTTAGCTGCCCGTAATGGTGTTGTCGCAATTGATGGTCCAGGTTGTCAATCTTCACATCTTATCACGTTTCATTATTCAAGTGTTGGTTTCAAAGAATCATCATTTATAGTAACTGCACCTGCAAATTTTCGTTTTTGGGCCTTCCAACAGACATTATATGTATTAAATAAATAATTGAAGCGTTGGAAACTCAACAATGTTATTCATGCTATGTATGACACCATATAAGAAAATACTTATATGATTTCATAAGAAATGCTTATACGATGTACTAACATAGTACATGACGTCTATATTTTATAATATATAAAAACCAAAATTAAGGGTCTTAAAGAATTTTATCCAACTTCTGAAATATATAGATCATTTTTTTATGCAACAATATTCCAAGATACCAATTTTCCCGAAAATATCGAGCCCTTTTCGAGAAAAAATACATACATAAGCAAATACACAATTATTGCTTACTTAATATATATATATATATATATATATATATATATATATATATATATATATATATATATATATATATATATATATATATATATATATATATATATATATCAAACAGTTTGGGGTAACGAACTGTAGTAAGGAGCGACCCGGCTCAATAAAAACCGAAACTCTAACAAATGGAATTTTGTTACCAATAATTACATCCGCATTTTAATGCTGATTTTAAATATATAACTTTCATCAAGATCAGTTACACCCATCAAAAGTTACGAGCCTGAGGAAATTTGCCTCATTTTAGAAAATAGGGGGAAACACCCCCTAAAAGTCATACAATCTTAACGAAAATCACACCATCAGATTCAACGTACCAGAGAACCTTATTGTAGAAGTTTCAAGCTCCTATCTACAAAAATGTGGAATTTCGCATTTTTTGTCAGAAGACAGATCACGAATGCGTGTTTATTTGTTTTTTTTTTGTTTTTTTTTTTCCCAGTGGTGATCGTATCGACTGAGTGGTCCTAAAACGACGCGAGAGGGCTCATTATAACGGAAATTAAAAGTTCTAGTGTGCTTTTTAAGTGACCATAAAAATTGGAGGGCACCTAGGCCCCCTCCCACGCTCATTTTTTCCAAAAAGTCACCGGATGAAAATTCTGAGATAGCTATTTTATTCACCATAGTCGAAAAACCTAATAACTATTACTTTAAGGACGACTTACTCCCCCGCAGTCCCCGTGGGAGGGGCTGCAATTTACAAACTTTGACCTCTGTTTACATATAGTAATGGTTACTGGGAAGTGTACAGACCTTTTCAGGGGGATGTTTTTGGTTTAGGGGGGAGAGTTGAGGGTTAGAAGTAGAGTTTCAGAAATCGTGGGTTGTAGGATACCTACAAATGCTAGAAAGCATACACCGTAGAATACACTGAAACGACTTTTCTAAAGACAAAGAAGTAGGAATTAAGGAAAAAAGGCTACCGCAAATTAGAATCTACTTGACAATTATACTTATCTAAAATGAGCATGATTATGTTTTTCATAAACATATTACGAAAAAATGAGCTATTTTAAAACTCGCAACTCCGAGCTTTGACTGATATCCCGATTTCGACTTCACTTTCTTATTTCATCCTCGACTTACAGAGGAGTCTTGACCATAATTACATTTTTAAAGCGCGATTTTGCAGCATAAAAAGCTTACACCAAGTAGAACCCATTCACCAGTATCCGCTCTTTGCGTAGCGACAAACCCGCATTCAATTTTTGTTTCTTATTTCGACCTCATACCACTGAATTCAATCTCAATTTGAAGAGCCTTTAGTCGAAGTCCGTTTTTACAGCAAGATTTTGTCAACATAAACAACTTACACCAGGCAGAGCCCATTCACCAGTATCTCCTCTTTGTATAGCGACAAACTGAAGTATTCTTTTCCTTGTAGTTTCGTCCATTTTAATATCACCGCCATCTGTGCATGCCCATCTTGTAACAACAGGATCTGCAGCATGGTTTGGACCCCATTTTCCCAGGACACCACGGCCTTGTATACCAGTCCTTCCAATCGGATTTCTATTAAAAAAAAGAAACATTTAATATACCCCAGCTGGATTTTACCCCCTCCCCTCCTCCGACAATAAAGACATGGCTGATATTTCAGTTTTCGGAATTAAAGTCCTTGTTTAAGTGGAATTACAGACAAGATGAAGAAAAGCAGAGTCTCCCTACAGGAATTCTTCACATTTCTTGAGAAATAACAAAAGATTCACATAAAAGAAATATGGCATACAAGAATTCAACATCGTTCTGGTAGAATTCCCATTTATCACATTACTAATGGCACCTATAAGAATGTTTTGCTTTTATATTTGCGATATATATTTGTTTTCCTTATTAATTTGGTCTTTGATTTTCATTAGAGCTGGGTGAAATAAACAATTTTAAAAAAGCTTTCGCAAATGTGGAATTTTTTACACTGCCAGGCAATCAATAATCTATTCGAAGTTTCTGCAAGTGATGAAAAATATCGCACAATGCAAAAATTTAAATTTAGTTTATGATTTTACTGAATCACATAAAGCAACTTCTTGAATCTTGCGAGACAAATAAAATCTACGACAGTTTAGCTAGGGTCCCAGCCCTTTCCGACCCCGTTTTTCAAGATACCTCTGAGTTGAGTTCTGCATCTAATAATATTTTTTTGCCCAAAGTTTATCCCCCTCAAAATTTCACCATTTAGAGCCAATAACATTTTTTTTTTTACTTTTTTCTTCGTACTTAAGTTCTTAAAGGGGACTGAAAGCAAATGCATGAAGTTTACTGTTGGTTTCATTATGACAGTGTTTTCAAACGTGTAGTACATTGACCCCCAGGGATACGTGAAGAATTTGGTTGGGATATGCACTGCACTAGAGTTTGGTGAGGATATGCACCTTCACAATGTAAGGAACAGGCTATTGGACGAGGAACAGTATCTCAGGTTAAAATTAACATCAAAATAAACGGAACTGTAACGATCTGTGATCTCGCCAACAATTATACCCTTCTCAGTGAATAAATTATATGTTATATAATATAGCTTTGATTTATAATTTATTAGCCTATATTATATTTTATTATGAATAATTGTACTTCTCTTTTATTACTATTTTGTGTATATGTTACCGTGAAAGACTGAAATCTGGTGAATTTCGACATTCACTGGCGAAAGTCCGAAATAAAAATATTTAACAAATATTTTGAATATACACCGAGCAACTACGTGTTTGTTGACCAGTCAGCTTTGTCAGTCTTACGTAAGGTTTGTTGGTGACAAGTTAGGTCAGATTATAAATCTCAGAAATGGGTTAAAAATTAGGTTGGAATCTCAGAAATACAAATTTCAGAAATACTCAACATTCATCATTAGTCCATGGTGAATGCCAACAAACACAGAGTCACTCGGTATATGTCCCAAATATTTGTTAAATATCCTTATTTTGGACTTTCACCGGTGAGTGTCGACATCCACTGGATTTCGGTCTTTCACGGTGACATATATGCCAAACAAAACAATATTGTGATTTTTATTAATACACATCCATTTTACAGGAGGGACACTCTCTACTACGAAAACCATTCAAAGGGGTAAACATGTGTTGAAAGTTCGGAGAACAGTGCGATTCAATACGGCCTTAAGTTTTTATCTTAAAATCCTTGTATCGCTGATTAATTTCTGCCAATTTTTTACTTTTTAGCTTGTTGTGATATGTTTACCAGTTTTTTTTCATTTTCTACCTTTCAGAGGTTAAAATTGTAAGCTTTACAGAGATACTAATACACATCTTTACGGCACTACTTGTTGTTCAAAAACTCAGTTTGAAGTAACAGTTCCTTTTCTTCAGGTCTTTGAATAAAATAAATACTAGTACTTTAATCATCAAGCTGCATCTAAGATACTATAAGTCAAATAAGTGAATGTTGGCTTATTACTACTTTGATTGATAACGCATAAACCAATATATCCCCTTAAAGGAGTACAATATACTTAATATATATACAAGTACATATATTAAGGCTTTTTATCAGTGTATAATGTTTATTTTCACAAATTCATCATATTGCCGTGTTCACAAAAAATTCACATAGCTAATTAATAAAGAACTCTTGTTACTTAACTTGATTCATAGACTGTACATTTACTAAATGTTCAAGGTAAACTATACCGTATGCTATACCTAAGTGACTCTTGTTACTTGATTCATAGACTGTACATTTATTATGATTTATGATTTTTTTTTGTCTATTTTTCCTTGCTTTTTAGGGGAATCCATTGATAAGATATTTGTTTTGTAGTTTCGAGGATGGCCACACAAGCAATAAGGGTTTTTGGCAAATTTTTCTTTTTTTGTATTTTTTGTGTTTTTTTTTAATAAAAATTATCTCTCTCAAACTAAATCTTTACGGTGAACTATACCGTATACTATACCTTATAGTATATACCGTATGCTATACCTATACCTTTGAACTGATTTAGAATCATCATTTGAAGAAATGAGTTTAGAAACTGGGATATGAGACTAGATGGCCAAACCGCAAATTTTGGAACAGCAAAATTTATAAGCTAAGGCCACAACGCGACAAAATCCAAAGTCTCAATCCATAAGTGAGATCCTGGATTATCGAGCGTGATTGTTGAGTTCCAAATCCGATGTAATCAATAAAACGGTAAATTTATAATCCAAGTTCTGATTTTGCAATCGGATTCATCAGCAGAAAAGGCTTAAGGGTTGTCGTGGTTTTATTATTTGTTTTGAAAGAGTCCAAATTTCATTAAAAAACTTCAATGATTGGATGGTATTTGAATACATTAGCTTCGTGGCATATTGTTTTTTTTATTTTGATTAATTTTTAGTTTAAGTTATCCGTAAACAAAGTTATTTTATTTCCGTTATCTTAAGTAATTTTACGTAATTGAGTAAAGCTTTTCAAAGTGTTTTTCTAAGAAAAAAACTAAAATAGTGCAACAGCCAACGTAATTTCTTTCCTATAAAAAATTTATTTTACTTCATTTCCTGCCAATAGATTATATATCCTTGTTTTACGGTGTGCGTTTAATTTAACCCAATGCAATCCAAAACCCATTCAACTTACCGTGTTCAAAGGGTTGAACTGAATTAAGGTTAAGTTGAGTGAGCGTTGAGCTGCTATGGGACTAAAAATCTTTCTTTGATGAGTAATTATCAACTATCGTGTTAATTATTTTATGGGTGTAGTTTTTTTCATAAACCAATCATATCATTCCTTAAGTGTAGGCTATGCCACAAAGGGAAATAAAACAAATAACTCCGCCCATTAAAAATATGATAGGTTACTGTGTGAAATTTATAGCCAGTAAAAAGAAGAAAGAGTTAAATTCCACCAGATTGTTCACCTCTATGCGATTTTAAGCCAGTGAAAAGAACAGCAAGATTTTGAGTTACAAGATTTTCTACGAGTAACTCTCTATTTCTCGGGGTTTAATGGTGTATAAAATTGTAAAAATGACAATCAAGGAGGCACACTCGTGCCTCTATAAAGAGGCGACACACGACAATGTTAAGCGATCTTCGGTTCCAGTGGTCGCAGACGGATGGGGAGGGATGCATTTCGTAGCCCGAGCTCCAACTAAGAAACCTGCAAAATTTCATCCCCCTCCAACTTTTTCTTCATGGGGAAAATCTGGCCGAAAATTCGACCTGTCAACCCAAGCCCCCCTTTAACGTTGTCCGATCGGGCTGAAATTCACAAGTTAAGGTCCCCTAGGGCCCAGGAGCTTATCCGCGAAATTTCAGCTTGATCCGATAACTCCTTCCCTGTTTTCCAGAAACCACGCATAGCCACTTAAAATTCATTTACTTTTTTTTTCTAGACGCCTACAGGTCACATCCGACATCGGATCTGGGTGTACGAAGACTCATTCGATGCGGAATTCTCCGAGTAAGTGCCCATGAAAGTTTCGTAGGAAAATCTTAACCCCCCGAAAGTTTCGACCCTCCAACCCCCCCCCCCCCACCCCTTTTAACGTTGTCCGATCGGGCTGAAATTCACAAGTTAAGGTCCCCTACGGCCCAGGAGCTTATCCGCGAAATTTCAGCTTGATCCGATAACTCCTTCCCTGTTTTCCAGAAACCACCCATTAGCTATTTAATTAACGGATTTCTCTCCATAAGAGCCCATGTTAATTTGAAATTTTTAAAAGCTATTGAGAAGTTATATTTACACACATGCAAGTTATTAGCTCAGTTGGTAGAGCGTGAGACTTTTAATCCTCGGGTCAAGGGTTCAAGTCCCTTACGGGCGGTTTTTTTTCACAACATCAAAAAAAATTTTGATAACACCTGGACAGCTTATCATTTGAGAGATAACAGAATATTAGCTTCTTATGAGCAAAAGAAACATTTCGGTCATTCTATCTATTTTTTTTTTCTATTTTATACAATGATTTAAAAGCGGGGGGGGGGGGGGGCGGCAGCCACCCAAGTTCCTCTCCTAATTCCTGTACGAGGAGTACAGGAATTATTAAATTACATCCACCATGGATTGTAGAAAAACGTACAGAAATAATATGAAAAAAACTTCGTTTTCTTAAAGAGTTAAAGAGGCTGCGTCCCAAAGTCGAACCTTAAAACGTACAGGAATTAGAAGAGGCAGTTGGGGGGCTGCCGCCCCCCAAACCCCCAGCTTTTAAAGACTCTTTTGTACAGGTTGTTTTTGTGGGGGGACTTCATTGTTACTAATTACTAGTTTCGGCGCAATGGTTCTCCTGTCCTCTTGTGTTTAACATTTTTCGAAGTTATTCCATTATTCATTCATTTCAATGTTTTGTTAATTAAAAGAGGGCCTTTCCCAAGCCAAGAGCGGGGGGTTAGCAAAAAAACAAAAAATCTGTACAAAAGAGTCTTTAAAATCTGGGGGTTTGGGGGGCGGCAGCCCCCCAACTGCCTCTTCTAATTCCTGTACGTTTTAAGGTTCGACTTTGGGACGCAGCCTCTTTAACTCTTTAAGAAAACGAAGTTTTTTTCATATTATACTTACAATGGGCGGCCGCTCACAACTTGATAATACCCAATAAAGCTTCGGCGATCCACATTTCCATCCTTCTCATTCCACCGTGGTGCAAAAGACTTGTCACTGTAAGCAAAGAAAAGAAAGTCATTAGTTTTCAAAACATGAATTTTACTTGTCGTTTCCATAAATTGCAATATGTAATTGAAAGTGAATAGAATATTTTAGAAGAAGCAGGGAACGATGAAGCCTTTTGCATTTTAACACAAATATGTAGAAAAAAGAATGGTTAGCTCAACAAAACTTGAAGAGCAATCTTACTCTCACAATATTCTAGGAATACTGGTTCAACAAAAATTTTCTCTAAAAAGCAAACAAATAAATAAAAATCTGTGACAATCCGTGTCTTAATATTTCACAATTTTTTTACCTGGTGTTTTTGCATTAAATACTAAATCAAGCATACCAGAAAAATTTACAAAAATTATTTGTTGTATTTTTCTCGTGGATGAACTTCTGTTAAATCCCAACATTCTCTTGAGCAGGATTTTACATCTTTTTTTTTATATCAACTAGCTCGATAATGCCTTATTTCCTCTTGAAGGCCAACATTAACTTCACTTGAGCTGAAATCTTCCTTTTCTTTTTGGGAGTATTTTCCTTAATTTTTATTCTTTTTTCTTTCTTGTCTAATATTATCTTTTTTACTTCTTCGGAAAAGCGTCATGAACTTCAATGGGGAGAAATATTTCTTTATGGAGTTTCCCTTCAGTTTTTTTTTGTTGGGGTGGGGTATTCCTTCACATATTAATCTTTTTTAGGCAGAGTGCTGGATCCCGTCACTAGCACAGATAAAACTTGCAGAGATTAGACATTCTGGACTAAATTTATAATGACACACTAGATATAACATAGAAAAAAGAGAAAAGATAAAGTAGAGACAGCTTTAAACTTTCTGTTTAAAACAAACTTTTATTCCCTTTCAAAAAGAAATAAGTTTTTGTACATATTTGTTATTAAATTTCCTGATCCTGAAACATGATTGATTTCACTGTTGTCAGATGCTACTCAAAACGTTGGACAACTTACTCTTTCATTTCTTTTATTATTATTATTAAATGAATGCTTTTTTGATCCTGAAGCAGTTTTTCCGTAATTCTCGCATTTCTAGATTTATATAGACAGGTAGGTAATTTATTAGCACACCAATGACCTTGCTTTGGCTCTCAGATCTATTGAATTTGATAGTGAAGCTATGTATCATTTCTCGTATTTTTGATTGCACCTCTTTCGCAGACAGCTTAATTTTTGACAAAAAATTATACCATCAGTCTCTTAATTTTTCCGTGACGATTATATTTTAATCTCTATCTTTTATTCTATATTCTATACTATATATACTATATAGTATATACTATATTATATACTATATTCTTTTTATCAAAGTGCCGGCTAAAATAATAGCTTGTGGAAAAGGCTACTTTTCCTTCTTTTTCTATGCAGTGCGGTATATGACTTTCAGCTTAGGCTATTAGATTTGAACTAGCGGTTTGAAACAACGGATGCTACCCGAGCAAAGCCATAAGTGACGGAATTAAGAAAAAAAAGCGCCACGCAAGTTCTGTTTTAAACGATTTGGTATCTTCAAAAACCATAATTTTTTACTTTTAGTTCACTTCTGTCAAACATTGGAATTTGTTTTTAATGATTATTTTTTTTTTTAGTACCGGCATTTTTGAGGTAAAAATCCATATAAAACTGCGGCATTGTTTTCTTATCCTGTGCGTTTTTTTTTTTTTTTTTTTTTTTTTTTTTTTATCAAGTCTTCCTTTATAAGCAGAAAAATAGTCTTAGCAAGAGTAAGGCACATATACAAAAAATTCCTACCCTCGATAAATCATAATAAATATTAGCTGCATTTTTGTCACCAGTGACTAGCAGTCACTGGGTAGTCAAAAACTCCTGGGCTTCTGGTCATCCATTATAGGCAAGCCTGTCCACAAACGAACTGTCCTACATGAACTGACAATCCTTTGCAAGTTGATTAGTGAGCTCAACAGACTAGTCATCAACTAGTAACCCAAGCCAGCATCGCCAGCTTTCCTTCACCTGACCCTGCTCACCGGGTCTTCAGCCATCGCAAATATAGATTGACGTAGCCTCACTCCACTCGTTTCACTCAGGACCGTCAGCAGTTAATCTAATCGGCCATCGCATGCTGATATATTTAGGAATTGATTAAAGGCACGAAATAGATGCTAAAACTGCCTCAACCTTTAAAATATTTTACAAAGTCGTCAAAATAAGATTAAATATCACGAAGCCATAGACTATGCTGGAAAGCCTCTACAAGAAATGAACAAAAAATTATAGATTAAGAAACAATTAGTTATCAACCAAAACATAAAAAGTTATACAGGGCCGAATGGGGGAAACATTTGCTGATCTATCGCTACTGATAAACAGAAAATTTTTCCAAGCGAGGAACACCAAGCAACGTTACTATATGCATTCAATCTAAAGCCTTTCACACAGAAAGGCTTCTAAAGTCAGATAAAAAAAACAGTACTATCACTACTACTACTACTAATAGCTCACTGCATCACCAAGCCGCCTGAGGGCAGCACAGCTACACACGCTCCTTCTCCATCCTAATCTATTCAAAGCCTCCCTCTTTACACCCTCCGAGGAAGTTCCCATTTCCCTTAATTCTTTCTTTATGACATCTTCGATTGCTTCGAATACTACTACCACTACTACTACTAACAGCTCATCGCTTTACCAAGCCGCCCGAGGCCAACACAGCTACGCACACTCCTCCTCCATCCTAATCTATTCAAAGCCTCTCTCTTTACACCCAGGAAGTTCCCATTTCCCTTAAATCTTTCTTTACGACATCCTTGATTGCTTTCAATACTTTTCTGAACAGAAATGTCAACCATTCATTTTTACCAATTCATAAAAAAGAAACTTTTAGTTATTTTCGTCATAATTTTACTGGTCGGAGCCTACATTGAAGTAGGTAACTAGCACTTGCGTTTTCAGTGAAGGTCATACTCTTGTTCTTTAATATTGAATATTAATTATAACTTGATATTTAATATACCTTATATTTGATGCTTAACAACTAAATATAACTTAAACTTTAATATTTAGTTATAAATGCTTTGAAAGAGACACTTTATCCTACTACTCAAAAAACGTTTCAAGCCCACTGCAAGACCAAAAGAACGAAACCGTAAAATACAAAATCTCATAGCGGTCAGAAAATTTGTAAACGACCGAAAATGTGTCAAAGATTACAAACAACAGTACATTTATTAATTATTATAGTCTATTTTGCTTTCTAACAAAAAGGAAGATACACCTACTACACAAAAAACATGTAGTTTCCCAAACATGTAGTTTACCTAGTTTCCCAGGTGCAACTAGATGTACATCCCGATCAGCACCAACGCTGGGCTATAATCTAAAGTATAGGTGTCTTTAACGGTTTTAAGCTAGGAGTTAACGAATATTTCACTCGGGTCCTAACCAAAGAGCGAGGCAAATATTTGATTATAAGAAGAAGACGTTTTTCTTTCATGAGGTGAAGTTGAATCCAGCAGTCTAGAGGTAAATTTGCCTCTTGTCAGAACCAGGGTTAAGAACCTAACACTAGAACAAGTCTTGAGTAGCAGATTCTCTTACTTATGAAGTGAAAAGCTTACCCACTGTCTTTGTCAGCCCATGGTTTATTAAAGAGAGATTCCGACGTGTAATCAGGTGGATTGTAATCCTTTAATGGGTTTTCCCATGAAATCTGATCAGGCTCTAAATGGAATCGCTGGACCTATAAAAAGAATACAAATTGATATGTTGCCAAAATGGTAAAACCTTCAAGAAACATGTGTCGTCCCAATTCAAATCCTCCAATTTACACGAAAAATTAAAATAAACACGTCCTAAAAGCGTCTAAATAAAATCCTCTTAATGTGAGGAATATCTGTGAACCATTTTATGTTATGTCGAAATCAGAATCATATAAAGATTTTTAGTCTGCATGATTAGATGTCAGGCACATCTATTGGAGAGGGGGGAGGCAGTTACTTCATCCCTCATACTTCCCTCCTAAATTTTAATAAATCCCGTATTTGGTATTTCCATTGAAAAATCCTATTTTTGTTACCTCCATTGAGAAAATCGACAAAACAACAAACACCCCCTCCCTCCAATAGGCTTTAAAAAACACACTTTGCACCCCTCCTGGAGTTCTGCAAATTGATGTGACTGTGTAGCGCACCAATGAGGGTCATGGAGTGCAATTCCCTCGCCGCCTTTCTGTTTTATTGGTACATACAGGCATGAAAAGTCTATGTCAACACTTGAGCATTCCAAGATTTGTTGGGTAGTAGTCCTCAATGGCCAAATATTACAGATGGAAAACAAATCACATTAGTCTACAGTTTGAATTTTAATGAAATTTAGGTTTACAGAAAGTATCCTACGCATAGAAATGAAATTTCTATGCGTTGGCATGAAGCATCCAACCCTAACACTACACCAAAGGAATTTATTTATGACCTGTTGTAAATATAAACGACAAACGGAACGCAACCTAAATAGAGACAGGCGGAAAATGACAGATAAAACACACAAAAAAAGAAATCCATAACACACTACATACAGTCATACAAACACATATACAGTCACGACAATAACGGAATTCCCAATGGATAAAAATCCCAGAAAAACGTTACGTTTACTGTTTTAAAAAAGGACACATCGTGTTTGTTGATTTGGTTATTGTATGCTTCAATGCATCTGCCGACGGCAGCATTAATGTCTATGATGCCCTGGCTCAAGTCGCCACAACTACAACTACTTCTACCGCCGCAGTTTCTATTAATGTTATCTTAAACTAACTACTCTAACCACAACTGCTTCTACAACTAATATTTAGACTAGAGCTAAGAAGGGCAGCCCTACTCCTTCCAAGGCTGCTACAATCAGAATTAGTAAGTAAGACGGCACTAGACCCTTAAGGTCCAAACCGGCGGTGCTGATCTCCGTTTCATGGCTCTTCAGCCAGGAAGTGCAATGGGGGGTTGGGGGCCAACCATCCTGTGCTTTCACACACCCTTCCTGCTTACCTTCCCCAGATTTCTCCAGGTACCCATTTAGAGCTGGGTCGACTCTGGCTGAGATTACAGTCACACCACTGACCCCCGTCCCAAACTAAATAACTGGTCATAACTGGGATTGAACCCGTGGCCCTTGGACACAGAATTCCCACGCCAGCGCGCCAACCACTCAGCCAGGACGGTACTATCAGAATTGTTCTACCATGAACACCCCTACTACTTCTACCACCATCTCAACCACGACACTCCCAATACAACTGTTCCTACAGCAAGTATTCCTTTCAAGACTGTTACTCCTCGGATAGCTACTTCTTCTACAAATAGCCCTGCCAGAACTACTTTCACAACGGGTACTTGCTCATTTTTGGAATACTTTAGGTATATACTAACAAAAATAGGAGTTATAAGCTGAAATTACTATTATTAATACTAGCAGAATCTACTAAAAGTAAAAAATAAAACTATATTGAGATAAAAAAACAATCCACAAAAAGTAAAGAGTGAAATAAACCTTTAAATGGCCACAAACTACCTTATATCAAATGTTAAACTTAAACGAACAGAAATAACAACGAATAAATAGATCTTCAGTGCAAAGCCCCACGGAGCGTTGCTGCATCCGTGATCCATGGGTCACAGCATGTGTCATAACTATATCTCCCGAGTAATAAATATGTATGCTACCGTGTCATGCTTGCAGATGCATCCCGATTACTATGACTTATTGTTTGTAAGGTCAACGTGCACCTTAAAATTTCAAGTGTAAACTCAAATGTGGCTGTGACCCATCTCTGTGACTCATGGGTCACAATTGCGGAGCAACACAAAATGCTATATCTCGTAGGTAATAAATATGTATACTCCCCTATAAAGTTTGCCGATGCTTTAAGATTATTGTAATTTTTATTTGTAAGGTCAACGTGTAATTGAAACATTTGAAACAAGTTTTGTGTGTACAACCTGTATCAAGACTGTGTACTATTTACCCCGGTCAATTAACATCCATGAAACGGCACATAGTGTAAAATTTTATATTTTAGTACGTGGCTCATATCAGATATAGAAGGGCGCATGTCTTCTTGTTTACTTGTATGTCATTAAACGTCAAAAATATAACAAACATCAAAATCGAAAATTTTCGAAAATAAATGAAATTCAAACCTCTTATTGGAAATCAGGATTTACGGTATTATTTCCCGAAATTTATGAAGAATGCAGAAATTTTGCTTAGGTTTTGAAGAGATAGTTTGATATTCTATCAGCATCCAAAGTTATTTGATTTCTAAAAAAATTCGCTTCGAAGCTAGCGCTTCTTATTTCAAAAATATATAGGAAATTTGCAAACTTAAAACTTTAAAACAGAAAAAGTCCCTGGAGAAATTTTAATTTAGGAAAAACACCGTCAGCTCCAGTCCTATATCAAGATCCGGGCGGAGGAAAAATTCTACCTTCTCTGGGAAAACAGTTGCCTCTAGGATATCAAAAACGAGAAAAAATTCGGACGTTATTTCTAAGTGAACAAAGCAATTTTGTATATGGGTTGAGTACTTTTCGTAGAATTATTTGACTGAAATACAACAGGAAGCAAATCAAAGACTTCAGAAACCTAGAAAACCAAAAAAACTAGGATTTGGCATTTGAAATTGACTTTTCCAAAATTATTTCAAAGAAATCTATAAAACATACGGCATTTTGTTATCCAGGACTCACTCTGAGATATAATTTAATGTTCTGCAAGAGTAGGACATAAAATTGTTCTGAAAACGTTTAGTGTTTTGTTTTCGCGCCATGCGTAAAATGAGGAAAAAAGAATTTTTTTCATTTTTCTTTTTCTCGAAAACGAAGTGAAATTTTTACAAACTTTAATAGAATTTTCTGCCCTATTTCACAATTCCATACCCAGAAAAATTTCAACTTTGGATATCTTATAACTCCTGAACTACAGACCACAGATCACGGGAGAATAAAAGGTGCAAATCATGCTGCTCTGCAACACAATGGATATAAACTGAGGTGCATTGATTACTCAATTAATTTTCTATACATTTGGGAGGAAAAAAGCAAAAAAACAAAATAACAAAAGAAAAGGAAGAAATCTGACGTTTAGTGCTACATTAGATTAGAAAAAAAGTAACATTAATAAAAGTCACAACACATTTGGTCATTTTTATGTTAAAATAGATTCTTTTTTTAGGGGAAGGGGCATAAAATATCCCAGCAGCTCATAGGACCAAAAAAATTCCTTTACTCCACCAACATTCAGCACAATTTTTCTGTTATACGGATATTTGTTACTTGTAACGTATAAATGTTATTCACTGTTTTAAAGTTACAAAATTACAAATATTAGACTAAACATACAACATGGGCATTCTAAAACAAAAACAGCATGAAGCCTAGATGTTTTACATATGAATTTTAGTTTCCATCACAATTTATTTTAAAGGATATCTGAGCTTGTTGATTACAAATCAGGTGCTAATGTTGCAAAAAAGTGCGTGATCACCATGGTCTTATCAGTTAACTGATGTCGTTATCTGGATAACGATAAATTCTGATCAAGATAAACTAATTAGTTTTGTTTACCCATTTTCATTGTTCAACCTGGCAACACTGACGTAAATGTGACATTTCCCAAAAAATACACCCTAATTTCAAAACAATCAAAAGATTTTTTTTTTTGTATGAATAGAATACATACTTTTCAATATCCATAGTACTTAATTTTTTTTTCAAATTTAGCTGATGAAATTATTCAACTTTAGTTACTTCAATCATTCCTAATACATTGAATTCATTATTATTGAATTATAGTTTTTATTGAAATGCATGTCATATTGAATTTTAAATAGTAACTACTATCCTAAACATACTAGCACAAATCATTACATAGTGTAACACTGTCTAGCGAAACAAGCTGCTTTCATACTATAACAGATAAGAATAATTTAGTTAAATAGGTGAAACTGTAATGATAAATTAACAAAACACAAAATCGCAAAGAAAAGAAGAACGAGGACAATTAACAGCCAGTGAAAAAATTTTCACAGTGAAAGAATTTTCACTGGCAGTTAATTGTCCTCGTTCTTCTTTTTTTTTCGCGATTTAGCGTTTTGTCATAATTAGCCAGTGTGGTCTCAGAAATTATTTAATGATAAATTAACCATTATTATTAATGTGTCTTTATTTTTAATAAGTCTTTATATTAGTAACTAATATAGTTATAGTACTATCTATCACTGTCTCATCAGATCGATTAGAAAAGTCCTCGAAAATAACCAATGTATGGACTTTCTTACCAGATCAAGAAATAAAAGTACTATAAACTTCATTTACGAATTAAAATTTTGTTGAGATTTTTTAGATATATTAAATTGTACTTAACTTGCTTCTAGGATAAAGTTGATTTACACACTTCTCATGATTCATCTTTAACATTTTCTTGAACATGAGCCAAATATAAACACAAAAGAACATACAAATTATTAGTTCGTAGTAAATGTAGATGCTGTTGCTATTTTTTGACAGTTGCAATCACCCAGTCCATTCCATCCTGCAATTCAGATGCAACAATTAGATAAAATCAAAACAGCCACCAAATCTATAATTTAATTTTCTTAAAATATAACTAATTTTCATTCTTATCTTCTTTTCATTTTTCTGTCTTTTCATGGTTATATTTCCTGTATATGCTATGACTAGTACAGGTTTGCACAATACAGTACTCTGGTATCCAATTAAAAGGAAATAGAAGTTTAAGTTGTCTTTATCAGAGAGAAAGAAGAGAGAGATAGAGAGAGAGCGAGCGAGAGTCAAGCGAGAGAGAGCAAGCGAATCAAATTCCAAGCATTCCAACCTTTATAAATATTCAGTTTTGTTTAATTGTTTAACTATCTTGAATTTTTTTACATCTGTTTAGTAGCTAGTATTGTACGCCACATTTATTCAAGTTTCAGTGCGAACTATCAATTTGGGTCATAAGTAAGTTCCAGGTATAAATTTCGAATATTCGTTTTACTCTTGATATTTCTTACAAGCACTTATCCTGTGTGTGTTCGGGAGGGGGGGGCGGTATTGAGTCTGAACTCCGCCTACTGCAAATTTTTCCTTGACTCATATAATGAACTAGAAAATGGAGGTAAAAAGCCCCCCCCCCCACAAAAAAAGAAATTCCCTTGGTACTTCTCCACCACACCCTGGACAAAAATCCTGGATACAATCCCGGTTTCTTATCAGTTTTGATGAATTGTAGTATTTCTAGTTTGTCCTGCAGTGTCTAAAAGAATATATCACAATTATTTCTTCGTTTTACTGTTGTAAAATATGCCTTAATATGCCGAAGATACATGTCTAATCTTTATTTCAATTTTAGGTGTTTTTGCTGAGATAAATTTTTTCTCTCTAGTTGATTATGCATAAGATATGCATAGTAATGAGAAACATAAAACTCTATTTACATAGTATCTGTGGACCAAAACGACCTCAGGATGGATAATTGGCACACAAAGCTACTGGTTTTATCAACAAATTTAAGAAAAGGAAAAAAAAAAGGAAATTGCTATCCTATATTTTCGTGTTAAAAAGTGTTCTGTAACTCCAATGACTTATTACCAGTTTCCTACACTCTTTAAGACCAGCTCTAAGCTATCCCACAAAGATGGATGAAACATTAGCGCGCAAGACCATTCATTTTCTGTTGCCTCAAACCTTACTGGAGGCACATTTAAAAGAATGGCTGAAAGAGCATAAATCATACTAGCAGGAGGAGGAGGGGGGTCAGTACAACACAAAAATAGATTTTTGTATGTGTTCTATGAATCTAAATGGATCATCTACAAGTGAAGACTAAGAACTTACCTTTATGCCATCCCCATTTACAGCACAACAGGCTTGAATTTGCCACACACGATCTGTTATACGATGAAGACCAAGTCCCTGAGCGATAATGCTTGCTTTCAAAGCTTTAGACAGGTCTTGCTTATTAGCATAGATTAGAAGAGGCACCTCTTTGAGCTTTTCTTCGTTTATGAGCTCGAACAATTCTTCACCGCTTTCTTCTAACCGATCAGTGTCGCTGCTGTCTATTACATATATCTGAAAATAATGAATGCAATTTTTAAAAGCCCTTTGTTATTTATTCCGACGATTTAAGCATATTCTAGTAAAGTGCATGTCTTTAAGTTCCCAATTCAAACCTGTCTATTGAATCGTTAATTTGTCCAAGGAGTCACAACTCTTATAAGGTCGGGATTACACATACAAGGAGTCACAGTCAGTCAGTAATAACAAAATTACTAAATTTCAATCACAACTAATGCATAAATAAATGCAATCAACGAACAAGTGCATCAATCAATAATTAATAGGACGTTCAGATTCGGCTAATACAACAGGTAATTAGGCTCAACTTATAATTTATTTTAAAGGGTTCGTAGGGTAGCACATATAATTTTTTTTACCCTTATTTAGGGGGAGGAGGGAAAGAGGGAGGAAGTAAACTTAATAAAAAGTTTAAGTACGATCTATCGCCATGTCAGATGATAGTCTAACATATTTTTTTGTGCGTGAGTCTCACAAAAAAATGATCATAAAAAATTGAAGTTCACAAGGGCGTATCCAGTATTTTTGTTAAGAGGGGGGTATCTTTTTGAAGGCATGTTTTGCAAAAAAAAAATCATTAAAAATCAGTTTATATGTATTTTAGCTACGATTTTACGAGTCAGACAGTTTTTTTTTTCTTTTTCTTTTTTTTTTTTTTTTTTTTTTTTTTTTTTTTTAGAGGGAGAGGTTTCAAACCATGAAACCCTCATCCTGGATACAACCTTGATGGTCTATCTTAGGTTTACAGCTGCCCTATTTTGAAAATATTAATGTTTCGCGTTTCCTATGGAATTTCACCTGTGCACATCGGTGTAAGAACATACGTTATGGCGGTTAGGCGGGAATGCTAAGTTACATACAACTGATGATAAGAACAAAACAGACTTGAAAGAGATAGATTTAAAAGGAAGGAAGTATTGTTGAAAAATCGCCATATTGATTAATTAGTTATTAGAGCCATGAGAATATAGATGAAATTTAAAGCCCCATTAAACCTCTGAAACTGAATGGATAGCAACAGCTACTACGGTGATATCAAAACAAAGCTCCTACTGTTGAAACGAAACTTTCAAAAAAGCAAAAGCGAAATTCTAAGCTTTAAGCAGTAAAGAGAGGAAGAAATACCATCCTTGTTTAGGATAATTTCTGTTTTTTCAACTCCTAATTCGTGGTCCAGACGTTTGACTAACGAGTTCATTTCTGCGCATTTTCAATCAGAGAATGACTCCTCACTATGCGATAAGAATTTTACGTTTGCGTTTACTTTATTTTTACGCTCACTTTACGTTCTTGTTTTTTTACTTCACAATAATAAAAAAACGATAATGTTAATGACTTTACATGTCTTTGACAAAAATAACGACTGAAATAAGGATAGGGATTCTGTTTTCAAGAATGAAGAAAAGGTTTCATCAGACCTTAAATATCACATCGTTTCAAATTCAATCTAGCATTAACTGAAATTCAGTTTCAATCTCAACTTCGATAAACACTAAATTTCGGGGAACACGAAATAAATTATAGAAAATTCACGTTCAATGTTTCATAGGGGACAGAATGGTCAAAAAAACGCTCTCGTGTGGAAGTGCCAACTTGCGCTATTTTTCTGTTCACTCATTTTTACTATGTATTTCAACACTTACTTACTTTTTAATGAGATATTTCAATACTTACTAAAACATCCGTATTTTCAAAGTAGTTCCTCCAGTATGGTCTGATCTTTTTCTGTCCACCAATATCCCAAACATTCAATTTAAATCCATCAGATTGAACAGATTTGATATTAAATCCTTGAGTTGGAGTAACTTGGGTAATATCCTCTAAGGCCAATTTTTTCAGAATTGTAGTTTTTCCGGCATTATCAAGGCCAAGCAATAATATTCTCAGTTCTTTTCCTTGACTTCCCCGGAGCTTCCGGAAGAGAGAAAGTAGTCCTTGGGTGAACTAGAAATAAAAATGGAAATTAGGCTAAGACTAACATAACAGACAGGTACAGAAGTCATAGTACAACTTAGGCTTAGATGAAAAGTTGTAATTATAGGTTATCATTAATAGATTATGCTTTAAATTTGAATTGCATTATAATCATGACAAATTACTACTAATAACACACTGCAGCACCAAGCCGTCTGAGGCCAACACAGCTACGCACCCCAACCTAATCTATTCAAGGCCTTCCTCTTTACACACTCCCAGGAAGTTCCCATTTCCTTTAAATCTTTATTTATGACATCCTCTCAACCCAGACGAGGACGACCTGCTTTCCGTGTAGCCCCAGACGGTTGGCCAAAAAGGACAATCTTCGGCAATCTGTCATCTATTCATCCGCAGAACGTGGCCTAGCCATCTCAACCTTTCTTTCATTATAGCCCTAGAAAGCGGGATTGAACCACATTTTTCGTACAACCTACTGTTTGAAATACGGTCAGTCAGCTGGGTACCTAGAACAATCCGTAGGCAATTTCTCTGGAAAACATCTAGAAAGTTTTCGTCTGCTTTTCGGAGCACCCATGCTTCAGAGCCATATCTGACCACTGCCATCACTGTAGCTTCAAATATTCTAACCTTGGTTTGCAGACTTATCTTTCTATTCTTCCAAACTTTTTTTTTGACTGTGAAAAAACACCCTGAGCCTTAGCAATTCTACTTTTAACATCTTCACTGATCCCACCGTCTTTACTAATAATACTTCCAAGGTAAGTGAAGCTGCTAACCTGATCAATCTTTTCGTTACCCAACGTCACCTTTTCATCTTCACTTATTCCTAGTCTTAGTAACTTTAGTCTTCTTAAGGCCGATCTCCCATGCCGATCTCCCTGGTTGTAAGTCAATGCCATTTTCCTTTAGCATTGAAATGCGTATTAACAACAGAAACGAGCAGATTCTTTGATGAAAAAATTACTGTGGCTTCATTGAAAGCTTTAACATGAATAGGCCGAACAAATTTGCATTTTTTTTTCTTTAGAGCTTCATAAAAAATTAATTAGTGGGGACACTTCTAATTTCTAAAAGTAGTAATAAAACTATTTTTATTAGGCGTAGAGTATTGTAATATAGCCCCTCGATTTGCCACAAGATTCCAAAATTTTTGGCCGTGAATTTTTTTTTATTATTATCAGTTTTCTTTAAAATTGGCCATTTAAGATATGCTTCCTTTACTATTTATAAGGGTTGTACTAATCACACAATTTTAATTTTTGTGTTGTTTTGTAGATCTTATACCAATAAATAATCCCAAAGATTCTTAAGTTTGTAGTTATATGACATGATTTTTAGCAATAATTTTTAATATCCAAGATTTCCATATTTCTCATTGGCTTCAGTTGGCCAGTTAGCTTAAGTCAACAGCCTTCAGATATTCTGGCACACCCCTCAAGGAGCAATTGAGCCAATGAAAAAGGAGGAAATTTCGTTTACGTTTTGAGAAATCTTGTTCGCTTTCAACCAGGGAGATTCGCGACATTTCCAAGCCTATTCTAGCACCCTGAACTCGCAAAACCTCTAAAAATTCATTCATTTTGATCATACTTTCATCTAATATGCTTAAATCATCAGCATAATCTAAGTCCAGGAGCGTTTTTCCTCCCCATTTTGATTCCATGGTCTCCAATTGCCTCTCCTGTGCTCTTTAAGACGAAGTCCATCAAAATGATCCATATAAAGGGGGATAGAACACAACCCTGCATAACTCCTGATTCAACACAAAACCAGTTGCTAACCTCAATTCCTACCTTAACCGCAGCAGTATTATTCTCGTACATAGCACATATCACCACTTGCACATGGGCGCCGGCAGGAGGGGGCAGGCCATGCCCCCCTGATAATTTGGGACTATAAAGTAATTATAAGGAAATCAAAGCCATGAGAGCAGAATAGGGAAAAACGAGCGAAAAATTTGTGTGGCCCCATTGTTGGCTGTCTGCCAATAGATTTTGACCATTAATAAGGAAAATAAAAATTCTAATTTGTGACAGAGTGACCCCTTTCGAGATTTCGACAAACATTTTTCTAAATAATTTGGTTGGAGCAAAAAAAAAAAAAAAAAAAATCAAATTCTTCATAGTAATGAATGGTAAACAAATAACGATCCTTGTCAATAAGGAAAGTAAAAGAGCCTAACAATTGATAACATTCAATCAAAGAATCAGCTTTTTCTGGTGATCATAAATATGCATTTGTTCATTAGTAATTAATGCAGTTATTAGTACACAAGAAAGTTCGTATAATTATAGAAAACACAAGGGAAACCACTTAATAAGGAGCAATTTCGGTAAAAATATGCCGTCAAATTTTGCTTGCATTGTGAGAGTACCTATATATGAAGCCAGTACAATCAGAAATGTTTCCCCTGAGCGGAATGCAGGGAATTTCTGTATTTTCCCCCTGACCGGACATGTTTTTTAAGTTTTATTATCATTTTTTTTCCCAGAAGTAATTGTATTTATCTAGTTGCCACTTAAAAAAAATCAATTTTTTACAGTTATGAAGTATAAAGGTGCCAGACATATTGATTTTTGGTATCCAAAATTAAATTAAAAATATTACCTTAAAAATTTTTCTCTGATTTTATTAATCTTAGTTTTAATGTTTTACTTTGAACAAACTACTTTGATAATGCGTTACTTTTTATGAAGACTGAGTCTAAAGGCATTAGATATTTTGGTCTTTGGTAACCCAGTTAAAAACTGTCGATATTGTTCAAAAATATCCGTCCAACGCTTCGAAATCAAACAGTTCGTGGTAACGAACAGTAGCAAGGAGCGACCTGGCTCAATAGTAACCAAAAATCTAAAAAATGGAATTTTGACACCAATAGCTACATCAAAAGAATTGAATTTTAATGCTGATTTTAAATATATAGGTTTCATCAAGATTAGTCTTACACATCAAAAGTTACAAGCCTGAGAAAATTTGTCTAATTTTAGAAAATAGGGGGAAACTGCCCCCAAAAGTCATAGAATCTTAACGAAAATCACATCATCAGATTCAGCGTATCAGAGAACCCTGTTGTAGAGGTTTCAAGCTCCTATCTATAAAAAAGTGGAATTTTGCATTTTTTGCCAGAAGACAGATCACGGATGCGTGTTTATTTCTTTTTTTGTTTCTTTGTTTTCCAGGTGTGATTCCAGGGCTCATTCTAACGGAAATGAAAAGTTCTAGTTCCCTTTTTAAGTGACCAAAAAAAATTGGAGGGGAACTAGGACCCCTCCCACGCTAATTATTTTCCCAAAGTCACCGGATCGAAATTCTGAGATAGCCATTTTATTCAGCGTAGTCGAAAAACCTTATAACTATGTCTTTGGGGACAACTTACTCCCCCACATCCCCGTGGGAGGGGCTAAAAGTTATAAACTTTGACCGGTGCTTACATATAGTAATGGTTATTTGGAAGTGTGCACACGTTTTCAGGGGGATATTTTTGGTTGGGGGAGGGGTTGAGAAGAGGGAGATACGTTGGGGAACTTTCCTTGGATGAATTTGTCATGGGAGAAGAAAATGTCCATGAAGGGAGCGCAGGATTTTCTAGCATTATAAAAAAAAAACAATGAAAAAATAAATATGATAAAGTTTTTTCAACTGAAAGTAAGGAGCAGCATTAAAACTTGAGACAAACAGAAACTATTACGCATATGGTGGGCTCACCTCCTCCTAATACCTCGCTCTTTACACTAAAGTATTTTTAGTAATTTCAACTATTTATTCTACGGCTTTTGTGATTCAGGGGTCATTCTTAAGAAATTGGGACAAAATTTAAGCTTTAGTGTAAAGAGCGAGGTACTGACCAGGGGGAGGACCCTCTCATATACGTAATAAAAACACGAGAATACAGAAGTTCGTTATGTAAGCTACGTATATTTTTTTTACTAATAAAAACATTCATAAAAAATTAGAAGTTCTAGTTGCCTTTTTAAGTAACCAAAAAATCGGAGGACAACTAGGCCTTCTCCCCCGCTCCTTTTCCTCAAAATCATTCGATCAAAACTATGAGAAAGCCATTTAGCCAAAAAAAAATATGCGAATTTCGTTTTAATTATTCATCTGAGGAGAGTCAAGATAAAAACATGCATTGATTCAAAAACGTTCAGAAATTAAATAAAAAAAAGTTTTTTTTTAACGGAAAGTAAGGAGCGACATTAAAACTTAAAACAAACAGAAATTACTTCGTATATGAAAGGGGCTGCTTCCTCATCAACGCCCCGCTCTTTAAGCTAAGGTTTTTTACTGTTTTAAAAAGTAGAGTTAAGAGAAAGAGTCAAACTTTAGCATAAAGAGCGGGGCACTGATGAGGCAGCAGCCCCTTTCACATACGAAGTAACTTCTGTTCGTTTTAAGTTTTAATGTTGCTCCTTACTTTCCGTTAAAAAAAACTTTATTTTATTTAATTGCTTAACAGAACGCTGGGAGTTTATACGTTAGTTTTTGTAAGTAGGCTATTGTTTTGCGTATTTTTGTAGTTACTTACTTATTTGATTTTTGTATGCTTTTACTTTAATTGAAATACTTTTTTCCATTGCCTTTAGAAAAATGTTAGTCTCTAAGCTTAGTGAAATAAAGAAAAAAACAAGTTTTTTCAACTGAAAATAAGGAGCAACATACAAAAAGTAAAACAAACACAAAGCATTACGTATATGAGGGGGTTGCCCCCTCCTCAACACTTCGCTCTTCACACAACAGTTTTTCGGTACTTTGAAAAAAGTTACTTATTGTTCTAACTAAACAACCCTCATGTTTCAGGAGTCTTTTTTAAAGAATTCGGACAACATTTAAACTTTTTAGTGCAAAGAGCGATGTGTTGAGGAGGGGGCAACCACCCTCGTATTCGTAATAATTTCTGTTCGTTTTAATTTTTAATGTTGCTCCTTATTTTCAGTGTAAAAATTGTTTAATTTCTGATCGTTTTTTAAGTAACGC
Source organism: Artemia franciscana (assembly GCF_032884065.1). Classification (NCBI taxonomy): domain Eukaryota; kingdom Metazoa; phylum Arthropoda; class Branchiopoda; order Anostraca; family Artemiidae; genus Artemia; species Artemia franciscana. The sequence continues at coordinate 50,766,728 of NC_088867.1, forward strand.
CGGGATACCTGGCTCGACCTCCACGGAAAAATCTCCTCTTCATTAAAATATCCTCTAGACAATTCAATTCTGGCGAAAACTTACTCCGGGCAATGATCCTTAACATCTCGACGCGTAAAATTGAATCGGTAAAGAGAAAGCAAGACATATAAAGAAATTTCGTATAGGAATTCTGGCAAACTCACTCAGTGTAAAATTGCCCCTGAAAAGTTCACCCCCTGGATCGTTTCCTCTCCATGGAAAATTCTCCCAGCAGAAAATTCGTCCTCACCTCTTACCCGAAGAATATATGCATACTTCCAATTAAAAAATTAAACAATGGGCAAATTTGATAACTTAAAAACCTTTCTCCAGGGGCTTTAGGGGGTCATTTTATGTCCAAAAACATACTTATTGGGCCTTATTTTTTTTTGATAATTCGATGACACTTGTCCTCTTCCCAAATGACAGGTCTCCTATGAAATGATTTCCAGTGTAGGTGCCTAAGACAAACCATATCTTACGGTATAACATTACCCGATTGTTGTTGAAAACAAAAAAAAATTCTTTTGAAGCCTTTCTCCCCGTTCTTCTAAAAATATATTATCCGAGGATCATATGTTCTTTAAGTGATCTCAGGGCGTCTGGCTTGTAAACTGAACTGCGAAAAGAATTTCATAAGGGGTTTTTCTTTTCCTTTTTTTTTTAGTACAGACGGAGAGCTTACCATAAAAATCTTTAATCAGTCATTTCCTAAAATCACTCAACTCAAAACTAGCTTACTGCGTACGGAAACGGAAAAATTGTATACTAGAGCGTTTCTACGGGTGATATAAGTAAACAAACTGAGTTAAGAGATAGAAACACCAATCAATAATAACACAGCAAGTCAACACATAGGATTTCCTATAAAATGTCCATGAAAAGGGGAAGAGGGGTGCTTAAAGAGCGGGGTAAGCTCGAAAAATATTCCAATGGAGGAGGTTTTCTAAAAGAACATGCTTTTCCGAACACGTTACACAGACGCCCACCGTTTTTGTGTGTTTTTTGGTCTTGCGAAGAAGGTGTAAATGCCTGTTTTACACTCTTCCCATCTTCTGTGAGCAGCCACGAATTGACCGTCATGATCTCAAACACACAAGCCGATATTTAGGGAATAGGTGAAAGATTTTCCGACGGAGAGGAGAGAGGGCATGAAACATAGGAAAGTATCTGTCGGACCACAGAGACAGTGTTCAAAAACTGAAAATTTTCAGCTATTTATAGTCATAGTTCAATTGATGATTTATAAACAAGTTTGTACTTTTTGTTGAATCGATTACGTGTTTCAACCTTCAACTGCTTTAATTTTATTCTTGCAGACTTTCTTTTCTTGAAGCTAATCTAAGCTTGTGGCTTTTATGTGTAAATTTTTCTTGACAGAACCAGTTCGAAGCACGAGGAATGACTTAGTTGCGAAGTCAAATCAATGAAAAAAAAGGCCACGCTGCGATGTGGGCACAGTGTATTATTATTTTTTTTTTGTTTCTGACCAGCGCAGTTCGTATGGGAGGAGTTGTTGTAACAACTACGAAAGAGGCTCATTCGATTGGAAATTGAAAGGGCTAGTGCCATTTTTAATAGTCAAAAGTGATTGGAGGGCAACCAGCCCCCTCCCCATGACTATCATTCCTCCAAACTCATCCAATCAAAATTCTAAGATAGCCATCTTGTTCAGCACAGTTGAAAGCTATGTATGTCTTTTGACATTAATTAAGACGACAACCTCCCACAGCCCTCAAGGCAAGGGTTGTAAGTTATGCCCCGAGGGCATATAAGATTTTTATGGAAAGAGTGGTCGTATAAACTTCAAAAGACGCTCATTGGATTGGAACTCAGGTTCTAGTGCCCTTTTTAAAAGTAAAAGTGATCGGAGGGCAGCAATCCCTCCCTACGTCGTATTTTCCCAAAATGCATTTGATAGATATTTTGAGATAGCCATTTGTTCAAAAATATTCCAAAGATCACCTATCAAGGCTTTTGGGGTTGACATAACCCCCAGAGTCTGGGGGTTAGGGTTGTAAGTTAACCCCCGGGGTGTATAGGGTTTTTATGGAAGGGATGGTCGTGTGAACTTTAGAGGAGGCTCACTCGATTAGAAAAGTTTAGTTCCAGTTCTCTTTTAAGAATCAAACGTGATGGAGGATGAGAGAATGGATACATCCTCTCGACAACCTATCTGGGCTTAGTGTGTTTCGATTTAGTTTAATACAGTTTCAATAGTGCCCAACATTTTCGTCTTAATACCTTTAGCTTTAGTAGAAGTAGCAGTAGCACCAGTAGTTATAGTAGTAGCATTAGAGTTAAAAGTGGTAGTCTTAGCTATAGTAGTAGTGGTAGCAGTAATAATAATAGTAGTTGTTGTAGGAGTAAAAGAAGTAGTATTATGATGTAAATATTGTCTTTGGGTTAGTTCAATATCCCCCACAACAAGCTTTGTAAGTTTTAACTTCTACGTCAAACTGTTCCTAGATATTGCTGATGTGCTCTTTTGACAACCTGCATATGGATGGCGTGTTGTGATTTAGTTTACCTGCCACCAAAAAACTTCATTGAAAATTTCACCTCCATATCCTTAGGTATAGTTGCAATAGAAGTCATAGCAGTAGTTTTAATACTCAACTTAATACAATTATCCATTGCTATGACATTGTTGATGCTTAATTTTGATACCCTATATATTCATATACTTCTTGAAATTTTCACCTTAATGCTCTTAGCCTTCCAAGCAGTTGCAATAGAAGTAGTAGTTGGAGCAATACTGATAGTAGTAGTAGAACAAGTAAATGTAGCAGTGGTAGGAGCATAAGTAGTAGTGAGCACATATTGCCTTTTGGTCAATTGCTCTTCCCGTTTAAGTATTCAATGAGTATTCCAACTCCATACACAAATCAGTTCTTAAGATGTGCTGTTTGACAATCTTAATGCACAAAGTGTCTTTAGTAAGTTCAAATTTGCCATCAATATTCTCTCAAATTTTACCTTCACAGACTTAGCTTTAATTGTACTAGCATCACAGTAGTTGCAGTGGTAGTAAGAGAAGTAGTTACACTGTTAGTGTCATATTAGTAGTAGTAGTAACAGCAGTATTAATAGCAGTAGTAGCATATACATTTTGCCTTTCGGTCAGTTGAACATCCATTTCATGATCCCCTGGAAGTTTCATCTTGACACAGTAAGCCATTTCAAAAATATTGCTGATGTATGCTTTTGACCCCCTTTCCATCTTAATTACAAGTTGTGCGATCGAAGTAGTACTTGGAGTACTTTAGTAGCAGTATTAATATCAGTAAAAGTAGCAGTAGTATTAGTAGTGACATGCATATATTACCCTTTTGTCAGTTAATTTTCCCCTTTAAGTATTCTCTGAAAGTTCTAACTTAATCTACAAATTTATTCTTGAGACATGCCCTTTTGAAAATCTGCATGCACATTTGCATTGACAATCTCCATGCATTTAGTCCAAATTCCCCCTCAATATTCTGTAAAACTTTCGCCTTCATACATGTAGCCTTAATTGTACTAGCATCATAGTAGTAATGGTAGTAATAGGAATAGTAGTAACAGCAATAGTGTGTTATTATTATTAGTAGAAACAGGAGTAGCAGCAGTATTCACAACAATAGTAGTAGGTGCATTTTGCCATTTGGTTGACTGAGCATCCCGCTTATGACGTCCTTGAACTTTCTTCTTGATACAAAAAGCCGTTCCAAAAATATTGCTTATATGCCTATATCAGTAATCTGTATGCACATAGTATGTTCTGATTTAGTCTGACATTTCCCTCAACATTTCCTCAGATATTTATTTCAATGTCCTCAGCCTTTGTACCACTCACTACAGAATTAATAGATTTAGTGGTAGTAGCAGTGGCAGTTTTGGTAGCAGTAGCATAAAAATATTGCTTTTTTGGTCAATTGATCATCTCCCTTATCATTTCCTGGTAGTTCGAAATTAATTTGCTCAGTCATTCTCGAGTTACATCCTTTTGACGACCCATATTCACATAACATGTTTTGATTTAGTTCATCACTCCCCTCAACATTTCTTGAAAGACTTTTCCTAATGCAGTTTTTATTTTGGTAAAGTAGAAGTCAAACACGCACACCTTTTCTCAATAGCATATACTGTATGTAAAGTTCCAAGTTAATATAACCAGTCATTCCTGTGTGATGCTCTTTTGACTAGTTCTCCTGTCACTTTTGACTCTTAAAAGGGAACTAAAACTTCTAATTTTCAACCAATTAGCTACCTCTAAAGTTTATTCAACCTTATCTTCCATAAAATCTTCAAATGTCACCAGAGCATAAATTACAACCCTTGCCCTCAGGCTCTGATAGTTTATATCAACCTCAAAAGCCTTGTTATATGATCTTTGGACTATTTTGAATAAAAGCCTATCTCAAAATAATACAGCTATCTTCATTTCAGGAAAAACAATGTGTGGGGGGGCATGGATGCCAGCAGGGAGGGGGAAATGGGGCATGCCCTCCTCCTTAAAAATTTGGGATTATAAAGTAATTATAAAAAAATAAAGGAAAGAGAACAAAATAGGGAAAAACCATGAAAAAATGTGTATTACCCCATTGTTGGCTGCCTCCCGATAGATTTTGACCCTTAATAAGGAAAATATAAGTTCTAATTCGTGACTGAGTGACCCCTTTCCAGTTTTCCACAAACATTTCTTCTATATGATTTGGTATGAGTAAAAAAAAAAAAAAAAAAAAAAATCAAATTTTTTCATAGCAGTGAATGGTAAATAAACAACGATTCTTGTCAATAACGAACGTGTAAGAGCCTAACTATTGATAACATTAAATCAAAGAATCAGGTTTTCATAGTGATCCTAAACATGTATTTGCAAGAGTAGGTCTACCCATGAGCTGATATATGAAGCCAATATAATCAGAAATGTTTCCCCTGAATGGAATGCTGGGAATTTCTGTATTTTACCCCTGAACGGACTCATTTTTGTGTTTTATTATCATTTATTTATTTTTTCCGGAAGTGATTAAGTTCATAACTTAAAACACATTAAAATTGTCTGTATATAAGGGGGACTGCCCCCTTATATACAAGGGGGCAGTTGATTAGTACCATCCTATGTTTAAATTTGCAATTCCAAACTTGGATAAAATTTAAATATACTTAAAAAATTAGCAATGAATAGCAATTTTGGTAAAAAATCCGGAAGTCCATGTCAATATTACTACTAAAGAATTTTGATTGGATGAAAAGGAGTATTATTATCTGTATGGATGGAAATTCAGTGAGACCTTTGATCTTCTACATAACTAAAGCCATCACAACCTCTACAACAGTATTTTCTTATCAATAAATACATTACATATATTTTTTTAAATACATTGAAGTACTTCATATAAATTGAAAAAAAATATTTCGATTTAAAATTGATGAAAACTAAGTTCCTAGCAGTATTCATCTGATCTAGCACATTTATCTGAAGCCTCATGAAGAGTAAGCAGTTTGTCCAATAAAATGTGCTTTTATTAGTCATACCCTACCCCCCAAACAATGACTCCCCCCTCCCCATTATAGCTGATACGCAATTACAGATCACCAAATAAAGCCAAACAAACAAAGGGAATTAACTTGGTTGAGTCCAGTACTGCAACCATGTGGCATTACTTGTTTTGCAACTGGGAAGCCTAAAATATAGTTATTGATACTTTTAAATCAATCAGCTTGAATTTTAAATTGATTGCAAATTCGTCCTTTTTGGGGTAAAAGTCATAGTGTGGCGCCTTAAATGGCAGAAAACAAGACTTTCCCAGGCCCAGGATGTATAGTCACTTAAAAGAGAGCTTTAAATTTACATTTGAATGAACTCTGTCCAAATTATCTTGGACCTTCGGTTTGATACAATCACCACTGAAAAAAAAAAAAAAAAAAAAAAAAAAAAAAAAAAAAAAAAAAAAAAAAAAAAAAAAAAAAAAAACATGCATCAATGATGTTTCTTCTGAAAGATAAAAAAAATATTCAAAATTCCACATTTAGAAGATTGGAAGTAGAATTTGCATAGAATTAAAATCGAATAGTTGTGGGCATCAAGCCATGGCTAATTGTAGAAAAAGCCAAGACAGATAGTCTGATTGACCAAGAGGCAAATCTGGCATTAACCCCCATTTCAGGATTGTATAAAAATGGTGTTAGTTCATTTGTTAACAGACCAATTCCACATTTTGAAGATTGGAGCTTGAAACCTACAGTAGGGTTCTCTGATATAATGTTTCAAATAAAAGGATTTTCAATAATATTGCTTGCTTTTTTGGGGGTGTTTCTCCTTTTTTCAAAAATCAGAAAAATTTTCTCAGATTTTGGGTTTTGGTTGGTAACAGTTGGTAAAAGGGCAATCAATAGGCTATTGTACAAGGATGGTTCAAAGTCCCATCTTAAAAATTACACACCAATTTCAAATACATTCATCTTTTCCCATATGATGGAGAGAGTTCTGGAGAGCAGAATCCAAACCCATTTTGACAAAAATAATTTATAGCATTCAGCTCAGCATGGGTTCTGTAAGAGGCGTTCTTGTAACATGCAACTTCTGGTGGTGATTAATGATTTTCCATTGATGGCAGATAATGGTATTTTACTTGATTGCATTTACACTGACTTTTTCAAAGCGTTTGACAAAATTTCATTCCTGTTCTGATAAAGAAACGTAAACTATATGGTATCAGTCCACAAATTGAGGCATGGATGACAGATTATCTTAAAATAGAATCAAAGAGGTTGCAGTAGGTAATGATTTGTCATCACCTATGTCTGATATAAATGGAGTTCTGCAAGGCAGTTGTCTTGGGCTTTTACTCTTCTGCCTTTTTATCAATGATTTGCCACATGTTGTTAGGATGACAACCTTTAAAATGTTTGCATAGGATATGAAAGTTTACAGGTCAGCCATGAATGAGCATGAGATTTCTTTCCTTCAAGAGGATTTGATTGCTCTGTACAAGTGGTGTATGGTGAATTTATATGTTCATTAACAAAATTAAGTGCATATAAATATGTATTGGATATCACTGCAAGGCAAATTACCAATTATTATGTCAAAAGTGTACATTTTATAAGTTTAATGTTTATTCATTGATTTCACTTTATGTATCCACTGTAATAATAATAATAATTTATTTCTTACCCACTTACAAAAGGGAAAAGTGGAGTACAAGGAGAAAAACAAAGAACTACAAACAACACAAAGAACATAAAAAACACAAATACAAGAAAAAGAAATAACAATTTGGCAAAAGAGGCAGATAAGATGATTGTTAGGACCAAAACAGATTGGCGCTTCATCTATTAATTTTGAGCTTAGTTTTTCCACTGAGAGAACAATATCTGTTGCCTGATATTTACTAATTAACCTTCAGTTCTGAAATGATTGTGGTAAATAAAGTAAGAACTTACAATACTGATAGCAATCCGTCTTGAACCTCTTTACGTCACCTTTATTCAAAAGCATATAAAAAACCAGCACAAAATAACACAGAATGGTTGCAGAAACTCGAGTACAGCTTTGTAAGTGCTTGTTGCTGGAAATGTCCACAATTTCCAGCAATTTTAGAATACCCTAGTTTAAGCTTAAATTGAATATCCTGAATACTGTACATCCAATACTTGAGTATTGCTCATCAGTATGGTATCCCCTTAATAAGAGACATAGAGAAAGACTTGAGAAAGTGGAACATGGGGCCACCAAACTCATACCTTAACTAAGACATCTACCATACCACCAGAAAATGTAGAGGCTACAGCTGCCTAGTCTTCAGTTCTGATGTGATAGAGCCAATCTAATAAATATATTCTGCATTGTTAGGAATATTGATAATACCACTCCAACTCACTTCTCCACTTTTACAGAATACAGTAGTACCTGTCAATACTAACACAAAATATACCTACCATGTCAACATAAAGATTAAGCCAAAACTCTTTGTCTAGCCAAGTGTGGAAGACTTGGAATGCACTTCCATTGAAAATGGTTTTGACTATCACAGTCTAGTCATTTGAAAATAGTTTAGCCTCTACAGATTTCCATACTAGGTCTTATAATAATATGTTTTGAGAATGTTTTTGTTTTTTTGTATTAGTTGTTTTGTGACCTGTATGTTTTCATAGTGTGTTATTTTTCATAGATTAGTAGGCTATGTGTGTATTATGTTGGCAGCATTGCCATAAACCTTTTTATAGTATTTAGTGTGACAAGCTTGATAAAGCTTACAGTATTTTGGTATTAATAAATATATAAATAAATATGATTCTCTCGTGACAAATTTTTTTTTGAATCTCTTCATTTTATTTAGTTGAATAGGACTATAAAAAGAAAGAGTCAATTTGACAGTTGGGTAGTTAAGTTTAAACTTTGTTTTTCTTTTGCTCTATTTTTTTTAATGTCTGAATATATGAAAAATTATTCAATCTGTGAATAAATCTCACAATTTATTGAAATTAAATTTATTGAAAATTGCCTTGAAAATTCCTCAAGGGAGGGAATTTTCCTGTTTAAAACAGGTACATCTTACATGGCTGTTATAAAATTCAAAACATGGTATCCATGCAGGCATGATAATTTTTTAGTATCTCTACTCCTTCTGTAAACTATTCTAAGGTGTAGGAAATTGCATAAAAACAAGTCTATATCTGTTATAACCTACCAAAGCAATATATCTTTCTGTAATTTTGGTTTGAGTTTGATTTTCTTTTAAGATTAAATGCATAGTAATTAAAAACATTGATCCTTTTGCCAGGAATCCTTGTTGTTTAAAATTTACTGTATTTTGTTTCACTTTGCATGCAGTTTAATTGCTCTTTCTATTTGAGAGTTTTTTTCTAAAAGTATTAAAAAATAAAATTATTCCTACAAAAACATATCCTGAAATGTATTTCCTGTCATCCAGCCACCATGGCTATTTTGGTGTCTGCCCCCTGGAAAATTTTCTGCCAGCACCCTTGGGGGGGATGAATAACAATATTGTCTATTAATTTTCAGTTTTCACTTTCTTTTTCTCTGGTTTTAGTTTTGAAAATGCTATTCTTGTTATTGAATTTTAAGCCATATCAATGTTTTTTCTTCTAAATTTAGAAAATATACTTGTAGATTTTTTATATCTTATAAATTGGAATTGAGCAAAATTGTGAAGCTGAAAATACTCTTTTCATACTTTAATTAAGCTCAAGATCTATTTTAGTTTCACTTTTATAAAAAAAAGATTTTTTAAGGTCATTAAAGGTTGTTACTGTCTAGAAGGAGAAGAAGCAGAAGTAGGCACTTCAAAACACCTTCCTAGGGCATACTTTAGTCTGTAGATCTATCCCTGAAAGTTTCAGTGGTAAAATTCTAGTTAATTGACTTCTTGCTATCTCAGAAAGGGTTTAGGTTAGGAAAATGAAACTTTCAGGGATAAATCTACAGACTAAAGTATGTCTTGGGAAGGTATTTTGAAGCAACTACCTCCACTCCTTCTTGCTCTTGAGGGCCCTGACCTTTGATGACCTTTAAAACTATGTGTGTTAAACAGATCATCTGCTTAATTGAAGTACAACAAAATTGGGTAAAATTCTAGTCAATTGACTTCTTGCTATCTCGGAAAGGGTTTAGGTTAGGAAAATGAAACTTTCAGGGATAAATCTACAGGCTAAAGTATGTCTGGGAGGTATTCGAAAGTACCCACCTCCACTCCTTCTCCCTCTAGAGGGCCCTGGATTTTGCCTAAATGACAGGTCTATACTTATTGAAATTTTGACAAAACAACATTTTACCTTAATTTTTGGTTACCAGTTGCTTTTTCTCTGCCTTTAGTTCTGAAAATGCAATTCCTGTTATCTGAGTAGAATTTTGAGCCATATCAATGTTTTTTTTTCCAAAATTTAGGAAGTGTATTTGTATATCTTTAAAACCTTATAAAATGAAATTGAGCAAAGTTATGATGCTGAAAATAATTTTGTTGTGCTTCAATTAAGCAGAAGATCTATTTTGCAACTGTTTCACTTTTATAACACACATATTTTTAAAGGTCATCAAAGGTCAAGGGCCTCTAGAGGGAGAAGGAGTGGAGGTAGTTGCTTCAAAATACCTTCCCGGCACATACTTTAGTCTGTAGATTTATCCCTGAAAGTTTCATTTTCCTAACCTAAACCCTTTCTGAGATAGCAAGAAGTCAATTAACTAGAATTTTACCATTTCAGTTTCTAACCTAACCACTTTCTAAGATAGCAAATTTTAGGTCTATACCTATTGAAATTTTGACAAAACATCATTTTACCCTAATTTTTAGTTACCAGTTGCTTTTTCTCTGCCTTTAGTTCTGAAAATGCAATTCCTATTATTTGAGTAGAATTCTGAGCCATATCAATGTTTTTTTTTCAAAATTTAGGAGATGTAGTTGCATAAATTAAAAACCTTATAAATTGGGATTGAGCAAAGTTGTGAAGCTGAAAACAATTTTTTTGTAGGCTACTTTATTTAAGCAGAAAATCTATGGTGCAAGATTTCACTTTTATAACACACATATTTTTGAAGGTCATCAAAGGTCAGGGCCCTCTAGAGGGAGAAGGAGTGGAGGTAGGTACTTCAAAATACCTTCCCAGGACATACTTTAGCCTGTTGACCCATCCCTGAAAGTTTCATTTTCCTAACCTAACCCCTTTATGAGATGGCAAGAAGCCAATCAACTAGAATTTTACCTTATGCCATATGGTTGATGTCACTCAGTGTGCATTTACTGAATTAAGGAGGCTTCTTAACTAATATGGTCCTTACATCAATCCTTGCTAGTGTCTTCTTCCGCGTGTCTATTGTTTTAAATTTTGTTCTACAGTCGTCATCTATGCTGTATTCGCGCCGTTGAGAAATAGACAGCATTTTCGCTGAAAAATTCAAAAATTAAAAATGCCAGAAAGCCTGCAGGATCTCCAAAATCATTTCAAAAGGAATAGCAAAGTCAGGGACTTTCCAACGCATAAATCAAAAGTCCATTCTGTTGACTGGAATTCTGATGGTAGAAGACTTGCGTCTGGGTCTTTTGATCAAACAATATGTATATACAGTCTTTCAGGGGACAGGCTAGTAAGAAACAATTCAGTCTTGATCTGTTAGGCTTGCTATTACTTTAATTGTTTGGGATGCTAATGATAAGAATTTTGGTAAAAATTTTTGATGATTAACTATTGTCTATCTTGGAAAGAAGTAGAGTAAGGTGAATGGAGATCTCAGGAAATTGATCCAGATGTCAATTATTCACAGTGAATGTATTTGCAGTACACACATCTACCTATTCCAAGAGAGTAAAAGTGAAGCCTTGAGAAATAGATTTGGGTACTGGTCCAGCTAAGGGGTCATTAAGAAGGAATCATTCTGTGCAAATAGTTTTTACTTCATAATGTTTAGAATAATTATATCTAGCACATTTTCCATGCCATACCTCTTTACTTTACCCCCCTCCCTCAAATGTGTAAATATGTAGTTCAAATTATCCTATATATTTCTAATGTATTCAGCCACACTGTAACTCTTGTTTACTCACAGTTTGTTTAATTTGTGGATAGCATGCACAGGTTGAAACAAGAGAGATGCATTGGCACAGTATATTGTAAATATATAATTTGGACTAAACAGTAGAGGGGAGGGGGTAAAGTATAGTCAATCTGCAGTCAAAATATTAGCTGCTACTATTATTCTGCATTTATAAAGTAAGAATTGTTTTCTTAACATATTTCCTTCTGAATAGCTAATCTATAATTTTCCCTAGATCTCCTGCTGAAATTAAAACCAAGGGGTGTGCTTATAACCCTTTTCCTTTGCTCATTTCCGATTTGTTAAGTTATAAAAGATATAATAACTTCTTCCTTGAATTTTAATCAACTAATAATGACTTTTTCTTTGAAGAAAATAAATATTGCTGGCACCATTGTCTAAAAGGAATTATAAATTTTAAGAATCTCCAGTACATATACCTTACAAGAATGTAATTGTTCTACTTTAAAATCCTTATATCACTCCAAGCTGTGATTTAAGGTAATTTAAGATTTAAGGTCATTTAGATGGACTATGTTTTTTTATACTGCTAGTAATGGTACATTATCTCAGCCCTAGACTCTTTAAACATTTTTGTTTATTCATTTTTTTTTCAAATTTGTATCATAGCTATAAGCCTAGAATTAGGGCTGTTGAGAAGGAAACTTGTTTAGAAAACAATTCTTCCTTCATAATTTTCAAAATAATTGTAATAAATGTATTTTGACTTCAATTCTGCTATGCAAATACTTACATACATAAATAAATAAATGCACAATTATTGCTCACTTATAAAGATAATAATATATACTGTCTTTATAAGCAAGCAATAATTGTGTATGTATGTATATATTATATTTCTTGAAAACAGCTTCATATTTTTTAAAGAAAAATTGGCATCCTTGGATTCTGGCCTAAAAAAGTGCAGCTAAAGCAAAGGGCATTGGCAAATTGTCTAAAGTAAAGAAAATCCAAAATGGAGAAGAAAGAAACATTTGCATAATTATTGTATTATTCTTTAGTTTTCAGTCATGAGGGGGTAACTCAGCAATTTCAGTTGAGTTAAGAAATCTCAGCACAAGTTCAAGTCATTCTTCTTGTTTATCCTTCACAGAATCATATAGTTTCTAGGATTTTTTTCCCTGAGATCCATTGTGATTTTTGATATTTCTTCTTTTAGAACTATAGATTTTGTTTATGTTTTGATATGGTCATTGCTTGCCTTCTAACTGGAGATTTCATTGCTTGTTTATGTTCATCATTACCTTGGAAGTTTTTTTCCATTCCTTTTGCTTTAGTAGTTTGGATTCATTCATCATCTTATATAATTTTGCGTGAGCCAGAAATGCCAAAAAAACTTCTTTTCTGGCTTCTAACAGCAGATTCTTGTTTGCAATTCAATGTGCTTTTTGTATTGCTTGTTCTATATCTTTTGCTTTAGCTATCCAGAATCCATAATTGGCAGTTTAAATTGACATAAGGATTTCTACTGTAAATTTAATTCTTCCTTCCTCTTTATCCTTCACAGATGTTAAAATAACATGTTGTTCATTTCATTGTAATTTTTCTTCTAACCACAAAATTTTGTTTTGCCACATTTTATTTGCAACTTCCTATTGAAGTTCAGAAGCCCTGAAAGAGATAAATCAATAATGAAAAGCAAATTGTCTGTTGAAAATAAGCAATTGCATTACTTTAGTTGGTATTCCAACTAAATTAATTTATTTATTTTGTTAATGTTAAAATTAATTTAATTTTTTAACTGCAAGGATTGGCGATAAGAGATGGTAAAGATTTCAAGTTATTTTGATGAGTTTTGCCACTAATGAAACAAGAAAGTTCACTTCGCTTAATTTTATAGGAGTGACTCCCCTTTATATAAGCCATTTTCTTCAAATTCTTTCTACAACCAAAGACCTATGCCAACGAGAAACCAATAGGGATTGTTGTCCCATATTTGCATGTTAAAAAGTTTTCGTTAATGCCATTGGCTGATTTCTGTGACATCTTCGTGAGACAAATCACATTATTCCGTATTTGTTGACAGACAATTGCCCCCCTTTAAAAAAAAAACTAAGTCTATATGATCAAAAGCCTGATAATGGTGCATGATACCATTTTAAGACTTCCTTTTATCAGTTTCCCATACTCATTGGTCTGTAGCCTCGTATCTATAAAGCTCTTGTTTTTAAGGAAAAGCCTGCTTTCTGCAAAGGGCATTTCAATACAGTTGATCAGATTAAATGGCATGCAACTAATCCTGATCTTCTTAGCTCTGCAAGTGCTGACAAAACAGTTCGAGTCTGGGACGCTAGGCTAAACAGAGATGTTGCCAAAGTATCCACAAAAGGTAATAAGGTTTGATTCATTTTATGTAACTATTTGAAAAGAGCATTGAATGATTGGCTAAACAGAAATGTTTCCAAACTAGCCACAAAAAGTAATAGCTCTTGATCTTTCGTACGAATTATTAATTTACAAATCATAAACTGCTTTTTTTCTCACTAATTAAATAGTAAGTATAAGTTGATGTGCTCTTTTGAATGAGTTTGTATCAAAGAATAAGGTGCCCGAAAATTTAGTTTGGTCCCACTTTTTAAGGCTACAATGAAAGAAGAATTAAGTTGATATAATAAGTTGATTATGAGTATAAGTTGAGGTGCTCTTTTGAATGACCTTCTATCAAAGATTAAGGCGTCTGAAAACTTAGTTCAGTCCTACTTTTTAAGTCTACAATGACAGAGGAATTAAGATGGTTAAGTCACATTTATAAGTTGATTGTAAGTATAAGTTGAGGTGCTCTGTTGAATGACTTTCTTTCATAGAATAAGGCGTCCGAAAATGTATTTCGGTCCCACTTTTTAAGGCTACAATGAAAGAACAATTAAGATGGTTGAGTCACATTTATATGTTGATTATGAGTATAAGTTGAGGTGCTCTTTTGGATGACTTTCTATCAAAGAATAAGGTGTCAAAAATGTAGTAGGTCCCACTTTTTAAGGCTACAATGAAAGAAGAATTAAGATAGTTAAGTCACATTTATAAGTTGATTATAAGTTTAAGTTGAGGTGTTCTTTCGAATGACTTTCTATCAAAGAATAAGGTGTCCGAAAATGTAGTTCGGTCCCACTTTTTAAGGCTACAATGAAAGAAGAATTAAGATGGTTAAGTCACATTTATAATTTGATTATAAGTATAAGTTGAGGTGCTCTTTTGAATGAGTTTCTATCAAAGAATAAGACGTTGAAAATGTAGTTCGATCCCACTTTTTAGGGTTACAATGAAAGAATAATTAAGATGGTTAAGTCACATTTTGTGCTTTTGTGTTGACAAACGATGTATTTTTTTTTGCAACTCAGCTGAAGCGAAATGAACAGGAGGATATCCTTGTTTGGGGAGGTGAGAGGTCATAAGTAAGGTTTTAAAGGAGTAGGAACTCAGTGGGAGTGAGTAAATTGTGAATATTCGAACTAAGTTGGGTGGAGGAGGACCTTTGATATCTGTGTCAGCCATGTTTTGTGACAATTTAGCGGTAGTAGTAGCTATAGTTTTACCCATGCTGTAGAAAGAATGACTTGTATAGAAATAAATAAAGAATTTTAGAAAGGCGAAAGTGCATAAAATAAGGAAGATAAAAACATTCTTGACTTTGGGAACTACTAAAATAAGACCAAAACAACAATAAATTAAAATAAATTCAAAACATGAGGGAGGTGTAAAAAAATACATAAGTAGAAACAATCCAAATACACAGTTCCAGAATTTAGATATTGTTGTGAAGTTCCTAACTTCAACACTGTCATTAAATTATTTCTTTTATCATTTATTTTCTTCGACTGTATTCCTTTAATCCTGGCTCAGTATACAGGCAATAAGGGTAGTCGTGCTCAAGGTACAATCAGCTTATGAACTCTAGGATTTCCTGCTAGCGTTCTACTTATTAGTTCTGTCTTAGGAGTAATCTTTTCTGGGTGGTTTCTAGAGAGTTCGTTAGACACAAGCTTAGAAAGAGAAGAAGGGTTTAATCATCATGTGAAACGTTGCATCTTGAGGGAGGTACCACATATATTGCTAGATTTGTATTCCTCCTTAAACCCTTTTTAGTTCGTGTTAGCTGAACTAAACTAATTTATTTAGCCTACAAACTTCTATGAAATTAAGATCATTAAAAACAACCGCAAAGGAAGGCAACAAAAGCACTTGATAAAAGGCGGCTATCATTTAAAAAAGAAGAAAATCAAAATTCTCCCTCTATCATCGCCCTATCATCCCTCTCCCTCTACCTCCCCTAATCATCGAAAAAAGAAATATAAAGCAAGAAAAATTATTACAAAAAAAGAAAAAAAAAATAATATTTCTCCTCCTTGTGACAGTGCAGTGGGTAAAGCCATACCTGGATACTATGAGGACTTCGCTTTAATCTTACGTGTTGTAAGCCGTTCTCATTTGAGAAGCAGCAAAAAAGGGGTTTTTGCTCTGCTGGCCTCAAGTGGCTTCGTCGTGTGATGAGTCAATGCACGTCAGCCATTATGGAGGAGGGCCGACAGGTTTTCGTGAACAATACTTCATATAAGGGCTTTTTCTCGAAGCGTTGCTGTTCAAACGTCAAGTTTTGATTTAAAGTGTAAGGGATCGCAGGGGTGGTAGTCCTCCTCGTATTTAGGGTAAACCTTTCTATTCAAGTGAAAACGAACTGAAATTAGGTCTTGGAAAACAAGTTTTTCTAAATAAAAGTAAAGAGCGACATTAAAACTTAAATGGACGTAAATTATTTGGTATATAAGGGGCGGCCCCATCCTTGACACCTGCTCTTTGTGCTTAAGTTTGACTATTTCTCCTAATTCTTTGAGAACGTCTGCTCAAACACAAGGGCTGTTGTTTCAGATGTCAATTAGGACACATGAAGTTTTCTTTCAGATGAAAGTAATGAGCGAAGCTGTAGCCTGAAATTAGCAAAAATTAATGCTTCGCAGTTTATGCAACGTATTTTTGAAAAATTGTTTCAAACAGACTGGCTCGTGATATTTCCCTCTATTTGTAGAAGTCGATTTTTATAATTGTAAACTAGTGCTTTCCTGAAAACACAAAACCGACGCAACAAAACAGAAATAGAAACATGAAAACCCTTATGTGGTCTGCATAAACTAAATGAATTATTCATGAAGTCCTCGATAGTCTTTTACCGGCCATAAAATAAATAACCTTTACAACAAAATTTTAACTCTCTAAAAAACTCAAGAAAGCTTAGTTTTCAGAAAAGCAATAGTTTTTCAGAATTCTACAAATATACAAAAATATCACGATTCAGTTTATTGGAAACAGTTGTTCAAAAATATGTTGCATAAGCTTCGTAGCAGTAACTTTTGTTCGTTTTAAATTTCAACTTCAGTTTTTAGTTTCTTCAGAAAAACTTTTTTTAATTAATTTTTGCACGTGTTTTAGGTTTTAAAAATATTGACAGTAAACCTTATAAAAAATTTTTTCAACTTGGGCAAAGAACTAATGAAAATAACATAATTCTTTGCCAAACTAGGGTATTAAATATAGGTCTAGCTCCACATCTCTTCTAAACTTTACCTTAAAAATCTTAGATTTGTAAAAAGAGTCCTTGGGGAATCTATCCTTGGCATTTTTGAGGAGTTGCAAATGAAAAATTCAACTATCTATGAAATTACTAAAGGAATTTAAGATATGTCGCTAAAATAATTCAATATTTTTTTATTTTATTTTATTTTACATTATTTTAGTTTTCATTATTTTTGCCTCTTTGACTTTAACATTTATGGAGAATCGATCATTGGTAGTTAATTGGCGCTTGAAAGAGAACACACATCCAAAAAAATGTTCTTTCCAAGACTCGAATTTCTGTTACCAAAGCTACAATACATAGCCGTTGCCACTAGACTAAACGCCTTATAAATAAGTCTTCTGTATACTGTTTGCTTTTTCTAATTACGAGTTTGTTATTAGCCAGAAACTTAAGAAAATAATGTAATAATTTTCACCATAAAAACCTAATTCTTTGATGTATATTTTGCAATAATTTTTTTTTTTAGATTTTCATCTACTATCATCCTGTGTCGCTCCTTACCTACAGTTAGTAACTCTGAACTGTTTGATAATATCTAATGCTTGATCTTTTTTTATTACTATTTTTCTTTTATGAGTTCAATAAATAGTTTCTTGATTTCTAACATAAATGTTTCTAATTTACAACTTTCGTCACTATGTTTTACAAAAAAGGTGGAAAGATTAACACATACTTAGAATTAATTAGTTTAATCTAAATTAATTCAGAAAGAATTAATATCTAGGGAATACTAAGGAATATTTTTATCTTGAAAAGGGGGGTAAATAATTTCTTAGACCACACTGCCTCTCTATTCACATAATTTAACAAATGAAAATATACAGAGAAGAAACTGGTATAATATTTAAGGAGAGCAGTGGACAAAGAAAACAAAATAAACAATAAAAACATTAATTTTTTACTCAACATCCGAGAGCCTTTATCAACTGAAAAAAACTGAATTGCGCTAAATTAAACAGTGAAATATCTTAATAACTCCCAGAATCACTGAAATCAATAACCATATCACCTCAAATAGATTGATAGTTCAGATAGCACAATATTTTTGATTGAATCGTGACGGACAATGTCCCCTGGACTTGTAGGTGAAACGGGGGACTGAGATATTTTCAAACACTTCAAGTTCTGCCTATTGGGAAAGCCTAGCAGAATTATAGTGGGATAAGGAGACCAAGATCCTTAGGTTGACTCATGACTGACTATGTTTTGCCTAAGTTTGAGTAGGTGACGTCTAAAGTTAGAAGTAGATGTATTTTAAAAGTAAAATACATGTATTTTAAGTCGTCTCTGCGAGGAGAGGAGGTGGGATTTTAAATTAAAAAAAATAGCACGAATTTACAACACAAAATGACAAGTTATATTGTCTCTGGTACAATTGAATTACCAAATATAAATTGTAGCAGTGACAATCTAACTTGTCTTTCTGTGTTGCGTATTCGTGATACGTAGCACTATCAGTCTATTGGAAGTGATATTGAAATTGGTTCAGTAATATTGGAAGTTATTAATGTGGGAGTTTTATTTATTTGTTTGTTTTTGCTATATGGTTTGGGTTTAATTTAGCTTAATTAATTTTTTTCCCGTTGATAAAGACTCCCGGACGAGGAGTCTCTATTACATTTTATCAATAATAAAATAAAATTTTATTATTTACTTTTTTGTTTTTTTTTTGTTTTGTCCAATGCTTTGTTTAAATATTATGCCTTTTTTTTCTTTATATTTTTCATCGGTTAAATTCTGTGAAAAGTGTTGGCTCACCAGTAAGTGGTCTAAACTTTATGTTTTTGAAGGTGAGAACATTAGTTGGTCCTCTGATAAAACTACAATTGCCGTTGGAAACAAAGAAGATTTGGTCACTTTTATTGATACGCGTAACTTCAAAATTTTTCCCCCTATTTTTCATTGGTTAAATTCTGTGAAAAGGGGTGGTTCACCAGTACATGGTTTAAACTTTATATTTTTGAAGGTGAGAATATAAACATTAGTTGGTCTCCTGATGGAACTACAATTGCTGTTGGAAACAAAGAAGATTTAGTCACTTTTATTGATACGCGTAACTTCAAAATTCGAACAGAAATGCAATACAAGTTCGAAGTTAATGAAATCGCTTGGAACAAAGCTAATGACCTATTCTTCATGACAAGTGGCCAAGGACATATTCATGTTCTAAAGTAAGATTTTCTAATTGGAAACAGTGTCAATTGAAGTTATTTTCTTGTGTTTAGCAACCATTTCGATACACCTCGTTTCTAGGTAGTCAGTATTCTAGTGAACTAATCTATTTTCTTAACTAATTAAGATACGCCTTTTAATTCCGAAGTAATTTTTATTTGCTTTTCGGTCATTCTACGATGGAGGAAGGAGTGAGCACATCTGGAGTTTACTTCAGATCGCTTGTTGCTGCGATGAATTTTTAGTAGAAGAAGCGTTAGTATTTTTATGAAGTCAGCCCACATAACTTGCGTCGTGCTTGGTTTTTAATTTTGGATCATTGCCAAATCTTAAAACTTACTTAAATTTTTCACATGATGACCAAAAGTCTACGTTGCGCAGGTACCGACCTCCTGACTCGATGCCTTCGACTGGGAGCACAATGCGTGTTTGGGGGCAAATCATCCGACACTTCCCGTGTTTTTTCTCCCAGATTTTTTCTGGTGCGCATTTAGAGCTGGGTTGACTCTGGCTGAGCTTATCGAGTTCACACCATTGACTCCCATTCCAAACCAAATAACCAGTGACACCAGAACTCGTACCCCTAACCTAAGGATTTCAAGTCTGGAGCGCCAGTCACTCGGCTAGGACGGCTCATCATTACCAAATCATTTATTGTTAATGTATTTTCAAATAAGGGTGATGAACTCCTGAGTGTAAACTCTATGGTCTGCTATTACTACTATTAAAAATTCACCACCAAGCCCCGTGAGGCCAACACAGCTGCGTGTGCACCCCTTTCGTCTCGACCTATTCAATGTTTCCCTCTTTACAACCTCCCAAGAAGTTCTAATTTTCTTCAGACCCTTTCTTACGACACCTTTCCGCCCCATTCGGGGGTGACCTGCTTTTTGTTTTGCCCTGGATGGGTGGCTGAAAAGGATGATCTTTAGTAATATGTCATTCTTCGTCCCCAAAAATTTGTTCTAGCCATTTCAACCTTTCTTTTTCTTATAATAGCCCTAGAAAGCAGGATTGAACCACAGTTTTTGTACAACTCACTGTTTGCAAACACGATTAGTCAGACGGGTACGCAAAATAATGTGTAGGAAGTTCTTCTTTTAAACATCTTAAAATTCCTTCTCCGTCTTCTGAAACGTCCATGTTTCAGAACCATGCCTGACCACTGTCTTCGTTACAGCTCCGATATTATAATCTTAGTTCGCAGATTTGTCTTGCTCCGGCGTTGAAAAAGTGCGATAGCATGGTAGTCGTGCTACTTAGCAGTTTTCATGAAAATGTTAATGGTAATTCAGAAAACTATTGATATTTCTAACAACAGGCTATACTAAGTTACATTTGTTACTGTTCTGCTAAAATGTTGGCAGCTTTTGGAATTTTGTCGAACTTTGCTACTAGCAGCGTTGGAGCTTCTTCATACCTGATATTGCTTTTCTTAATAACTTTTCAACTGTGAAAATCACCGTGGACTGTTTTTACATTTTCACTGCACCCACTGTATTTACTAACAATACTACCGAGGTGAGTGAAGCTATCCACTTGATCGATCTTTTTAGTTCAGACCAAGAAAACACCTTCTTTTTTTTTTATTCTAACTAATGCAGTAAATGAAACAATAAAGAAAAGATATTCCCTAGAGAAAAATCAGAAATACTCCTAATAACTCTCAAATTGGCTTCAGCGCTATCTGTGATCAGTCACAGATAGCGTTGTAGTTAAAGACTACTATGCTTTTTTCTGTTTTCAAATCACTAAATTCCTTTTAGGTTCATGTTAAAAAACTCAAGTGTGGGTTCTCTCTATTTCTATGTGTACTGGTTCTTGTTAAGTTTAGGTTAGTTATATTGTTGTTGGACAAAATTTGATTCTGTCCTTGAATTTCTTGTTAAACCTAGCGACCCATTTTTCATGGAAAGATAGCTAGGTTCCATTCACGTCCTTATTCAGCTTACATTTCTAGTTATGTACATGGTTTACGGAAGGAGGAGAAGTTTAGATGTGTTGCTAATAATATCATTCATGAAAATTGTTTTATTGTTTTTTGTTTTCGTTCTAAAACACCTGATAAAGTGTAATTTCTTAGTATTGACATGGTGGAAAGAACTAGACAGTTAACAAATTTTGCTTATTATGAGTATATAGGGGGTTGAATTTGAATTATCAGTAATTTTATCATGAAGGTAACAATAACTAATTAATTATTATCGATGATAGTTGGCTGCTAGAACGCACCCTTAGACGACTATTTCATATATTTCACTTTCTGTTTAATCAAACTTTACTTTGCACATGTAAATCATGAGTTATAATCCCCACTTTTGCGTTGTACTGTTCAGTCTTAAACGAATTATTGCTATTATTCAAGTATTCTTTTTTCCCCTTTTGCTTCTTATATCGTCTTGAAACATACAGACTACCCTCAGTCAATTGTGAAAGAGCTAGATTTCCAATGAGATTTCAATCCCTTTTATAGCAAATGGCTTTAAACTAAGCTGTAAATTTGAAAACCTATTTATCTTTTTGCAATATTGTATGTTGAATTTTCCACGTTGGCGGAACCTCTTTCGTTTGTCTCTTGGACGAAGTCGTCACACTTTCCAATATCTTTATTCTTTATTTTTTTTTGTGTGTCTTTTGGCATTTGATAAAGCTTGTCTGATAATAAGTAGCCTTAGATTTGAGCTTGCTCTGTGTTCGTTTGTTTATTTTGCATATGAAATAAAGAATGTTGAATCTTTTGAAATATTAAAACAGAAACTTATAAACTAAATTCAGTTACCCAAAAGAACTTTCGGCTAGACGTTTTTATAATAGAATACATGCATAATACCCTGCGGAGAGAACTTATACTTTTTGTTTGGATTGGTATAGAGACGCTTTCGCATAATCTCATCGCTGAAATCAAATTCTGGTTCCCGCAGTGGGTTGCTCCAGCCGAGTTAATTATCGTCTCGTATTACCAACCATAGATCAATCCCGTTGCGCATTGCATGATGCTTTTTAAAAGCCTATTCTTTTTTCATCTTATTCTTTCTTTTTTTTCTTCTATTCTTTTTTCATCTTATCATCTTACTTATCATCGTGTTTATTATCTTGATTGTTATGGAGACGCTTCTGCGTAATCTCATCACATGAATAAAATTCAGAGATTTTTATTTAAGTATTTTCAGACAGTTTGTGGTTACGAAGTTTAAGTAAAGAGTGACCCGGCTCAATAGTAACCGAAAGTCTAAAAAATGGAATTTTGATACCAATAGACATATCAAAATAACTTATTATGTATTTACTTATTATGCTGACTCCAAATATATAAGTTTCATTTAGCTTAGTCTTATTCATCAAAGGCTATGAACCTGAGAAAATTTGCCTGATTTTCGAAAAAAACGGGGAAACGCCCCGTAAAATTCCAAGAATCTTAATGAAAATCCTATCGTCAGATTCAGCGTATCAGGGAACCCTACTGAAGAGGTTTCAAGCTTTTATCGGCGAAAATGTAGAATTGTGTATTCTCTTTTTTGTCAAAAAAAGATCATGGATGTATGTTTATTCTTTTCTTTATTTACGTATTATTTTTCAGGAGTTATCGTATCGACTCAGCGGTCGTATAATATCGGTAGAGAGCCCATTTAAATGAAAAATAAGCGTTCTAGTACCCTAGTAAATAT
Organism: Artemia franciscana; assembly: GCF_032884065.1. Classification (NCBI taxonomy): domain Eukaryota; kingdom Metazoa; phylum Arthropoda; class Branchiopoda; order Anostraca; family Artemiidae; genus Artemia; species Artemia franciscana. Next base: position 50,789,709 of record NC_088867.1, read on the forward strand.
CAACGAATATTTAACAGTTTTTCAAGTTCGGGGTAACGAACTGTAAGTAAGGAGCATCTCGGCTTTATAGTGACCCAAACTTTAAAACACAGATTTTTGATACCAATAGATACACCGAAAGAATCGGATTTTTATGCTGATTTTAAATATATATAAGTCTCGTTAAGTTTAGTCCTACTCGTCAAAAGTTACGAGCCTGAGAAAATTTGCCTTATTTTCGAAAAAAAAGGGAAAATCTCCTAAAAGCTATAGAATCTTAATGAAAATCACATCATCAGATTCAGCATATCAGAGAACCCTACTGTAGAGGTTTGAAGCTCCTATCTGCAAGAATGTGGAATTTTGTATTTTTTTTTGCTAAAACAAAGACTATGTATGCATATTTATCATTTTTTTTCATTTATTATTTTCCAAGAGTGATCGTATCGATTCAGCGGTCATAGGATATCGAGAGAGGGCCCATTTAACTGAAAAATTGTAGTGCCCTTTCAAGTGGCCAAAATAATGTGAGGGTAACTAGGCCCCCTCCCACGCCCTTTTTCTCAAAATTGTCTGATCAAAAGTTTGAGATAGCCATTTTGTTTAACATAGTTTGAAGGCAAGGCTAAATAACTATGCCTTTGGAGATAACATGACCACCCACCGCTTTTGGGGAAAAGCCTTTAACTTATAAAATTTGTTCATTATTTATGTATAGTATTTGTTATTGGAAAATATGCATATTTTTTTTTTTGGGGGGGGGTATTTTCATTGGGATAATTTTCCATGAGGGAGGGGGTTTGAGGGGGTAATTTTTCAGAGAAAATTTCATACTATGGGAATTTGCCAGAATTCCTACACGAAATTCTTCTTATGTCTTGCTTTCTCTTTGCCGACTCAATTTTACACGTGGAGATGTTAAGGGTAATTGTCCGTTGTAAATTTTCACCAGGATCGAATTGTCTAGAGGATATATCCAGGGGAGGAGGGACTTTTCCAGGGAGGTGGAGCCAGATTTCCTGGCACTATAAAGAAACGATCAGAAATTAAATAAAAAAAACAAACTATTTTTTCAACTGAAAGTAAGGAGCAACATTGAAATCTAAAACAAACAGAAATTATTAATTATAGGAGGGAGGTTGCTCTCTTCTCAACACCTCTCTCTTTACGCCAAAGTTCGAATTTTGTCCCAATTCTTTAAGAATGGCTCCTGAATCACAAGGTTCGTTTAATTAGAACAATAAGAAGCTAAACAACTTTAGTGTGAACCCCATATCATACACGAAATAATTTCTGCTCGTTTTAAGTTTTTACGTTGCTCCTTACTTTCAGTTGAAAAACTTATTTTTTTTATTTAATTAAACGTTTAGGGCTGTTTGAAACTATAGTTCTTATCTGTCTTTTGACAGCCAAGCTCAGAATCTCAAATTATTTCTTGAATGGATCTAAATTTAAAACATACATTATTTCTTTACTAGTAGTTCCGGGGGCTTCACAAGGCTTCAAGATATACGAAGAATATGGCTCTTTTTTTCGGTCAGAAAACCTCTTCACGCCCAAATGGTTTTTGGGAATACCCTCTTGGGGTTTTTGAATTATTTGCACCTACAGGAAGGAGATGGAGGAGGATCATTTTACTTGTTCTGAAAGTTCACGTTTAGTTATTTTAAGCATAGACACTTAAAACAACTGAAAATTTACTACTTCGAATTAGGAGTAATGACCCCCTCCCTCCGAGATATATTCTCCGACCTCCTCTTGGGTTTCAGAAAGCCAATTTATACGTGATGACATTATTAATTTTCTTTTTATCTATTTCTCTGTCTTCATGATTCCTCTTTTTGTCTTTTCTTTTGTTGTTGTTATAAACTTATTTTTAATTAACGTTATTGTCATTTACTTTTATATGGTAAATTTAATATAAAAAATTGTTTATTAACAGTTAAGTTTAAAGAGTATACACATTTATGTATATTATATTTATATACATATTATAAACAATATGTATGATTCTTGATAATAATTTTATTATAAATAATATTTATGTGTCTCTCTGTCTCTGTCTCTGTCTCTGTCTCTGTCTCTCTCTCTCTCTCTCTCTCTCTCTCTCTCTCTCTCTCTCTCTCTCTCTCTCTCTCTCTCTCTCTCTCTCTCTCCTCTCTCTCTCTCTCTCTCTCTCTTTCTCTATCTCTATCTATCTCTCCCTCCCTCTATCTCTATCTATCTCTCCCTCCCTCTCTCTCTATCTATTTGTCTATATCTCTCCCTCATCCCCTCTCTCTTTCTTTCTTTCTTTCGCTCTTACTCACCCTCTTTTTGTCCCTCGTATGTCCTTCTTGTCCCATGTCTTTCACATGCATGAAGTAAGTAAGTATGACGGCACTAGACCCTTAAGGTCCAAACCGGTCGTGCTGATCTCCGTTTTGTGGCCTTTTATCTAGGAAGTGAAATGGGAGGTTGGGGGCCTGCCACCCTGGGGTTTAGAAGAGTAACTATTTATGAACAGCTTTTGTTCTTATATATGGCAAAAAATTAATATATCGTTTTTTCCTATTATTTGCAAATTATGATGATATTTTTGTTAACTCATCTTTTCTAAGTCCACTAACTTTCTAACTAACAACTTATTTTCGTCTTTTCTAAATAAAATTAATTAGTAAAATCCAATAGTTTCTAGTAAACCAAGGGAAACACTAAGGTGATATTGTACAAAGGTAAAGAAAAAAAAGAATAAATTTTGAAATTACGAGTATATCACTTTTCTCATGTTTCTAGCTATCCTGAGCTGACCACTGTATATACCATTAATGCTCATCCTGGCAATTGTATATGTATTGAATTTGATCCTTCTGGGCAGTTATTCGCAGTCGGGTCAGCTGATGCAATTGTGTCTCTCTGGGACCTCAGCGAACTCGCTTGCTTGCGGACTTTCTCTAGGTTTGTTATTTCCAATTATTATGTTTATTATGGACAATTTTCTGTGTATTAATTGAAAAAAAAAATATAGAAAAGCAAAGAGCTTGTTGGCATTGGTGTAGCACATGGTTACCGCTTGAGCAACGGTCTTACCACTGACGGTCTAAGCATCCGTGCTATATTAAACCGAATTTGAACAACGGTTAAGTGATCCTATCCTACATAATAGGCTTTACCCTATACTTAGGAATAAAGATTTTAGTGATAATCGGGTAGCCTATTTCCGTTTTTGTAAATATCTTCTTTATCTTCCTCTTTGGTATAGGAATAGAAAAATTATAAACAAGTTTCACCTCCCAAGTATTACTGAAAAGCTGACTGGTTTACACAAAAAGATTTCGGAAACAACGTATCGATGTTTGTTGCCTCATCATGGTTTAATTTGGTTGTTTCATTAATTTTATTTATTGAATGTTATTGTTGTTTAATTGTTTTTGGTGATTTATTTTTGTTGTTGTAATGTTATTGTTGATTTTTGTTTGTGTTTACTCCACTATTTATCTTTATATATAAGTGGGTTATAAATATATATATATATATATATATATATATATATATATATATATATATATATATATATATATATATATACATATATATATATATATATATATAATATATATATATATATATATATATATATATATATATATATATATATATATATATATATATATATATATATATATATATATATATATATATATATATATATATATATATATATATATATATATATATATATATATATATATATATATATATATATAAATATAATAATTAAAATCTAAAACGAATAGGAATGAAAATGAATACTCTCATGAAACAGAAAAATTAAATTTGCTTCTATGGGGAAATAGATGAAATCTAAAGCGAACAGAGCTTACCAAATATAAGAGGGAGGATACTGTCCCACTAAAATCTCCGAGGATTGTAACCTTATTACAATTAATCGTTTGCTATGCTCGTTTAACTGGATGCATTACAATATTTATTTTATTTTCGTAAAAACAAAAGCTTTGTAGAGGTTTTATTTTTATGGTTTTCTTGCTTGACTCCAACAATTTTCTTTATTTCACACCATTTATTTTGATATTGTTAGATAGATTTCTACGTAGGGAATCTTTAGCCTATCAGCTGTGTAAAAGAAACAAAACATTTTCGTGTCCTATTTTATCTTACATAAACATGAAGTTATATTGGTTTTAAATTGTTCGTGTTTTATTTTATTTAATCGGATTCCCTCCCACACTCTTAAGCTGGCATTGTTCAATTCACTCAATTCTATATGATACTCAATTTATTTACAATATAATTAATAACCGTAGGTAGTTCATGACTAATAATCATCTTATTATATTAATGTAACATTTACTAATATTAGTTTATTTAGTACGTATCAACAGAATTAAAAATCGAATGAAAATTAATCGAAAATTAAACAAGACTGAAATCGATAAAATTGAAAATAAATTTATCGAAAAAATGCTTTCAGTAAAATTGAAAAAAACTAAAAAATTGATATGAAATAAGAAGAGAACTGAATCAGACGAGAGCATTATGCCTCGCTATTGATCTTTAATTTTATATTTTTATTAAAATTTGATCAACATCATAGTATTTTTTGTTAATTTAATGAGTTAATTATATATTTTTTCAAAAATAAATTTTAAAACTAATACCTATGACCTCAAAGACTGAGAATTCGTTGTATTTTTTTTTTTTTTTTGACTAATAACTCTGACAGTGGTTTCACATTGGCCTATCATATGTATACATACGGCCCTTAGAAATATATCTTTACCTCTAGCTGTTAGATTATCTTGAGGGAACTTGTGTAGACTGTTTTATATAATTAAGTCAAGTAGCTCTTGTACTGAATGGCAATTTGAAGGCCATTGCTTGCTTTATTTAAACCGAGAATGCAACATTTCTATTCCTCCATACTTCTTCCACTATGCTTCTTCTTCCACAAATCCGGCATAGAAATTAATGGCTACCACTGACTGTCTTGCGACGAATCAAAAGTAATAAGACCTAAATGAAAATCTCCGCGGGTGGCACTATTGGGCGTTGCTGTCAGTTGTACTAGTGATATAGGCTTCTTTTAAGATTTTTCTCGGTAATTAATAGATGGCGTTTCTCGGAGACCTGCTTGAATTTTGCTCTGATTGGTTGCTTGTACTCTCTGGAGGTAGTGGTAAGTTAGTTCAGCCATTAAAGGTGTTGGTTAAGTTTCTATTGAAAGGAGGAAGTCAAAAACTAACAGATGCATTTCTAAGCCATTGTTTTTCTAATTGTCCAGGGGAAAGGTTCATTGGTACCGTACAGTTTTGGTGGAAATCTCCCTTACCATAGAAGACAAATCTAAGATCTTTAAATAAACAGCAATGGGACAAGATATACGGTAGCGTTATAATTTTGCATATATTCCACTATTATATGGTTTGCTATTATTAAAAATGCAACCTCCAAATGTACCTAATATTATGCCCCTTTTATCAAAAATTTAGCTTTATTTCTCAAAAAAAGCTAGTATCATTATGCCTTGCTACTGGCACAAGTACTATGAACTGCTCTCACTGGGATAATCTGAAATAAGGGAATATTGTTGTATATATTATAAGCTTTATTAGGAAACCTATACTTTCTATGGTTATAACAAGGCTATATCTTCTTTCAAAATAGCTTTCTTAGAAAGGACCGAAAATAGCCAACTGTTCACTTATTACTGTTGATTAATGACAGAGAATTGAGTTGAGTTGTTGAAACGAGATTTTCTCTGTTTTCGCTACAGTTGCATTGAGTTGACTTTCACTATAGAAGTCATAATTTAAAATCTTAGAATTTCAATTAAAAGCCCTTGCTGATTTGAGTAAAGATATGGCTGAGTTGAGTTGACTTTCTCTATAGAACTCATGATTTAAAGTTTTAGAATTTCAAATACAAGCTGTAGTTGAGTTGAGTAATGACATAGTTGAGTTGACTTTCACTATAGAAGTCATGATTAAAAATCTTAGAAAATTCAAGTAAAAACTTTGGTGTGAAATCTTGTACTTTTATATAGATTATTGATTTGAATTTTATCCGAACATTTTAAACATTTGAGATAAAGTAGGGTATAAAAGCTAGAGACATGATTCTGTATAGCTAGGGTAAACAATCGCTTTCGTATAATATTTTCTTTGGTAAGAAAGTATTTTTAAAAATTGTTTAAATAGTTTTATTATTTACCCTACTTTAGGGTGTATCTAGAAAGAAGTATTTAGTATTTTAGGAAGTATTTAAAATAGTATTTTAGAAAGTTCTCTATACCCTACTTTATGGTATTGTGTCTAGAAAGTATTTAGTAGTTTAGAAAGAGTTTTAGAAAGAATTTAAAGAAAGTATTAAGGCCTGATGAATGAAATTTCAGACATCGAATCAGACATCAAGTCTAGAAACTATACGAAAGTTTTATTCCTCAAGCTCAACTACGGGTCTTTGAAATTTTCAAGAAGGTTCAATCTAGATTACTAATACTTTATTTTTCCTTTGCCCGTGTTTCTTTTGAAAAAATCTAATTTTTTTTCTGTTTAAATTTAGACTCTTATCTTTTATTTAAGATTGGAGTGGCCTGTTAGAACCATTAGCTTCAGTCATGACAGTCGGCTTCTTGCTTCTGCTTCAGAAGATCTGGAAATTGACATTAGTGACGTAGAATCTGGTGAGAATGTATCATCTGTGAAAATTGGTCAGCCCTGCTTTACGGTTGCTTGGCATCCAAAACGTTATTTGCTGGCTTTTGCTTGCGATGATCCAGGCAATGTCCAGCTCTATGGTATTCCAGATTAATTATTCATAAAAATAAATTTTTAATTTTGTCTATAGTTGGTGATTTTGCCCACATCTTAGTGGCTTCGGTTGGTATTTTCATGGATTGAGAGTTAAACGAACAACAAAACAATTGAATAAAACAACAAACAATCTTAATATTAGCGTTAAGCTTCTATAAAAGTGATATTATTGGAAAAACTCTGTCTAAGGGCGGGTATCTTCTATCATTACCGTTTTTCCTGCTTTTCTACCGTTTTCTGTCCAATGTATTCTGTTGGTATATTTTGATCTTAGAGACTGGGCCTGCTGATCTTGAAAATTTACTGATAGACAGATATCACAGTTCAAGCGATAATATGTACTATGGTTACAGCAATAGCTGCAGTCTAGTAAAAGACAGCATACGCGGATTTTGATGATTTCATACTGGTTGGATCTGTACGCGATTCATTTGAAGCCAATCCGGCTTGATTTGAAGTTCGAAGCTTGTCATAAATTTTGTTTTAGAGATGAGTGAAGAGTTAAGATGTAATTTTAATTGGCGGTGCCATAAATGTCTAAGTAAAGAGCGATGTGGTTACAATGTATTATTTGCTTTTTTTTTCACCGAAGCCCTTTGTATAGAAGGAGCTATTGTAAGAACTTTGGAGTGGCTGTGGGCTGTGGAAAAATCTCCAAGGGCTGTGGAGGGTATGACATTCCTAAAGGCATAGTTATTAGACCTTTTGAATAATTTGAAAAAAGTTACACGTGACTTTATTAGACTTGACTTTATTAAACAAGAAACGATATACACAAATCTTATACAAAGGAGTCAGGGAGGCAACTCGTGGCTATTCCTTTCATTTGGTTCATCGTCACCTGATAATTTATGTAACAAACCGGAAGTCACTAAACCATTGACGAACTTAAGAACGTGATCCGTAGTCATACTACAAGTAGTCATACTAGGCATAGTTATTAGACCTTTTGAATAATTTGAACAAAGTGGCTATTTAATAATTTTTATCAGTATTAATTGGGTCTAAAAGGGGGCCCTTTGCACTCCAAGCACTGTTCAATATGCCCTGGAAGTTCCAGCTATTCCTGAGATATAGCTGAAGCGCTCTTTTGACAATCAGCATGCATCTAGTGTCTAATTTTGTTCAACATCCTCGTCAATATTCCTTGAAAGTAGTTGCAAGTAGATATAGTAGCATTTGCTGGCCGTCGCAAACATAGTTGCAAGTTGTTGTTGTCGAAAGTAGCCGCAGTAGTCTTTGCAGCCGCAGTCGTAGCAGTAGTAGTGGCCCTGAAAGTTAATACCCTTACTCATTCCTAGGACATTTAAGATACGTCGTTTTTGTCGGAAGTAGCCGCAGTAGCGTTTACAGCTGCAGTCGTAGCGGTAGTATTGACCCTGAAAGCTAATACCCGTTCCTAGGACATTTAAGTCACGCCTTTTTGATGAATTGTATACAAATAATTTCTTGTGATTTAGCTTAACATACTGTACAGCATTCCCAGAAAATTCACCTCAATGCCTTTAGCCTTTACAAACACACCCAACATCAAACATCCCCCCCTTTTCCCAATGATAAATCCTGTATGTAACAAATGGAGAAATTATGAAATTTATATTCATTGCCCCGGGGGCTGTGGGGTCATGGCATCCCTGGAGGCATAGCTATTAGACTTTGTAAATATTTTGGATAAAATGACTATCAGTATTAGGGGGGCAACTAACAGGACAAGTGTGATTGCCCTCCGTTCCTTTTCCGAAACCACTCTCAATATGTCTTTAAAGTTTCAACTTAACACCCTAAGCCGTTCCTTAGATATTGCTGTTATGCCCTTTTGACAACTCCTTGCATACATTGTGTTTTGGTTCTGTTCGACATCCCCCTCAACACTTTCTAAAAGTTTTACCTTAATATCCTCAGCCCTTCGGTAGCTAAAAGTAAGGAATGGAAGGGGGCTGGTTGCCCTCTGACCGCTTTTTAACATCCCCCTCAACTTACCCGGAAAGTTTAATCTTAATACCCTCTGCCGTTCTAAAAATATTGCAAATAAGTTTTAAAAAATAATTTTTTATTTGTCATTAAAAATTTTAAACGAAATCACTTTTTAGAAATTTCGATGATTTTTGAGGGGAGGGTGTATCTAAAACTTCAACGAGGCTGGTTACCCTCCGGCCACTCTTCACCCCCCCCCCCCCTTAATATACCCTGAAAGTTTCGACTTAATACCCTCATCTGTTCCTTAGATATTGTTGATACGCCTTTTTGACAACCAGCGTGCACACATATTTTTCGATTGGGTTTGGCAGCCCTCCCAAAACCAATGGGGGTTATATCATCCCCAGAGGCATAGCCATTTGAGCTTTAGACTGTTTTGATCAAGATGGTTAATTGATCGAATGTTTTTGGAGGGACAGCAGCTAAAAGGACATGAGAGGGAGGCTTATCCCCCAACATCCCCGTCAACATGTCCAGAAAGCTCCCTAAGAAGGAAAAGGATCGGAGTTGCCCCCCCGATCCCTCTTCAACATACCTTAAAAATTCAAATTAATGCACTCAGCCGTTTCTTAGATATTGCTTTTATTCCCTTTTGACAACCAGCAAGGAAATAGTGTGTTTTCATAGTTTTCAGCATCCCTCTCGACATTTCCTTAAAATTTCAGCTGAATCCTTTAAGCCTTTTTGGAGACCCAGGATCAAATTTACCCTCTCCTCCCAATGAAAAACCTTCTATGTTAATAGTCGGCAACTTGCATAACTTAAAACTTTTGCTAGTGTCTATGGGGGATATTGTCAACTCTGGAGGCATAGTTATTTGACCTTTGGACTATTTTTAACAAAATGCCTATCTCAAAATTTTGATCGGATGTACATAGGGAATGAGGCATGGGAGAGGGGGCTGGCTGGCCTCCAATCACTTTTGACTCTGAGAAAGGGAACTAGAACTTTTGGTTTCCAATCTAATGAGCCTCCTCCGAAATTTGTTTATGCGATCACCCCTTCCTATGAAGTTCCTCTGGGGGAAAAATGATACATGGAAGATTTGTTGCCATTAAATCCAGAAGGTGCTATAGCGTTACCTTGCTACCAAAACTTGCGAGCCTTGATTTAGAAGCATTTCTCATTACAAAATGAATTCCCGATTTTTTCATAATTTTTTAAGGCATATATGGTTGCGTAAAATTCCACTCACCAATCTAAACAATGAGGTTTCGTTTTCAATGTCCTTGGTGCTTTAATAATTGGGTAGAAATACGGTCAAAAATGTGCCGTTTAGTAGATAAATATGATACCGTAAAGAAATGTCGAATCACACAGTGTGTTTTGAATGCGGTTGGCAGCCTCTCAAAATCTTTGGGGGATTATGTTATCCCCATAGGCATAGCTATTTGAGATCTAGACTATTTGGAACAAAGTGGCAATTTCAAATTTTGATCGGAGAGACAGCAGCTAGAAAGGACATTGGAGGAGGGCTTATCCCCCAACATCCCTGTCAAAATGTCCTGAAAGTTTCTACTTAATACTCTCAGTTGTTCTTAAGATATTGCAGATCCTCCTGTTTGGTAAACGGCACACACAATGTGCTTTTTCATTTAGCTTGAAATACCTCTCAAAATTCTCCAAATTTGATGGTAATACCCTTAGTGTTTTTCGATACATCAGAATCTTTCCTCTTATCCTAATTATAAATCTTATATGAAAACAATGAGCAAATTTCATATTTACTATCCATGCCCGGGGATTGTGCGGGGCATAGCATCCCTGGAGACGTAGCTATTAGACCTTTTTGACTAGTTTGAACAAAATGACAATTCCAAATCTTGATCAGTGTTCAGCAGAGGGGGCACCTAAGAAGAAAAAGAATCGGAGTTGACCTCCAGTCCCTGTTAAACATTCCTCCAAAAAGGCTTAGGACGTTCAACTGAAATTTTAAGGAAATGTCGAGAGGGATGCCGAACAGATTCAAAACTCACCATGTACCCTAGCTCTGCAAAGGGTCTTACGCTAGATTAGCTTTTATTATGTCTTAGGAAAGTCAATATAGTAGCAACAAAATTGAACTTTTGGATAAGCAGTCAATAAATTTTCAAATTAATCATTGCTAGAAGTCTTCTCAGGATTGACCAGAACTGGAACCTCCATCTCAATTCCACATTTTCAAATTTTGAATAGTTTGCTTTTGTTGATTTTGACAATTTTAGACGATGATTACGAATATTTTATGATTTTGACATTACCCTAGTATGAAAGGACGTGTTTAAGTGTAAAATTTTAGAATCAACCCCTTGGCATAGGACATTAATTACGTTGCAGGAAAGCCTTTTGTTTCCAAAAGACTGGCAACAGCCTAGGGAATTAAATGCGTTCCCATTTTAAACATTATCTGTCCAATTATATTTTGTGCCAGATAAAGAGAATCTAAATCTCCAAAAGTTGGCTATAGTATCTCTGTTCATCTTAAATATTACATCTGGGGAATAAGAAGATGCCTTGCAATGCTCTTATTCGAAAAAAAAGAAGCTGTGTCTGATTTTCTAATTTGAATGAAACCTCTTTGGGGCCCACTCATAAGGAAGGACTTCGAGAACAGAAGTGTCCCTAAAGAGGACTTTTATCTCAGAATAAGTTATCTTTAAATACTGCTCAATAGGGTTGCTATTTATTTTGTTTTCCTCAATGAAAGAAAAAAAAAATATTAGCACTGGACTGGTAGGAAGTCAATTTTGATTCTAGTTTCTCTCGCTCCAAAATTTCGGGATTTTTGTTTCGTTGCGCTTATAAACTTCTTAAATTGCTATTCAAGTATTGTATTGACTTATAAAAAATTAATCACTTTACGAAAACTACCACAGCAGAGGTGGAATTTTCAAATGGCCTCTTCAATATTACTACCATTTGGCCAACTGATAAGCAAGCCAGCTCATGTTCCATTCATCATTCACTAGAACTTAATATACCATCGATGACACAAAGAAATCGTGATGGCATGACTGGTACGAACTAAAAAAGAGACTTAATTATAATCAATTTAGTGAAAACAAGAGTTTAACAAGACCCATGTTCCTGATCACGTGAAATTCCAGTTTGACAGCATCGTTTATCATCAAAGATAGAGTTAATAAAAAAAAAAAAAAAATTCTTCCAAGATAAAATCAATATGTGCGGCGATTGATAAATGTGTTTTGGTCTGGTTTTAACTGATCATCAATACTACTTAACGAATTATCAAGGCTTCCTTAGTAATGACATTTATTTATCATACTTTTTCGCCTTTTTCAATTTAGACACAATACTATTATACAGCCAATCAATTAAGAAGGAGAAATTAATTAAAGCTCTCATATTATAGTTGCAGGCATGACTGTTCTTTTCTTACAATTTTTTTTATGCATGTTCCAGTTTCTCAGATACGCTTAGGTGGACGTTTTGATAATATTTAAACATTAATAATAATTAGTAATAGCAGTAGGTTTTTCTTTCTTTTTTGGCCCAAAGCTACGTGTTCAATTAAGTGAGGCGCTTCATGGTGTGATATCTGGCCCCATAAAACCTACATTTACTATATGTAGCAGATATACAAAAGCCCCCATGTCATTTTGGGGAATTGGGGGAGGTGATGCCTGGTGAACTCCTCCTTCTCCCATTGCCAAAGTATTCGGATAAGGGTATAGAAACAATTGAGTGATTACAAAGTTGTGATTGCAAATTTGTGGCTAGTTATGCAATAAACGTCCTAAATCAAAACATGTTGAGTAACCCCACATATTTCACAAATGACTTGTATGTCATATCTTGTTGAAATCAGAGTGTTTTGCGAATGATTGTGTATCCTAAGTAGACTCCTCGGATCCCTACCGTCTCGATTTTCCCCTTCTCTCTACATGTAGACACATTGCACCTCTTTCGACTACATATTTCAGAAATGGTGGGTATGTTCCATCTTGGTGAAATTAGAGTCTTGTAAGGATTTTTACTTAGCAGGATTGTAGGTCCTAAGCAGACTCTTGGGATCCCTGCTGTATCTCCTTACATATAGACATTTTGTACCTCTTACGACTGATTGGTTATAAACCTTATCTTGCAGATGAAATATATGAGAAAATATTGAAATACTAAGTTATAAAATTAAAACAAAGTCAAACATACAATTAAATGTGTGTATCGCGTCAATGCTATAGATTTTTCTGAGGTTTAGGAGGTAAGAAACCCCCCTCCCCCCTTATTTTAGTTATTTAATTTTCGATTTATTCAATTTGGCTGCTTAGTACATTAGGATATCTAGCAGTTTTATACTTCATTTCTATCTTCACGGGAATTTTGCTAATTTAGCTCTGATTTCCTATATAGGCTAATTCCTACTCCATTTAAGCTTTTAATTCTCTTTTTACTTTTATTGAAAACTTTGTTTTTATTTTCACTTTAATACTGAAATTAAATAGATTTTCAAACGTATTTATGTCAAAAAAACCTTTTATTCTTGGAAACTATGTTGGTATTTTATTCCTATCTTTCTTTCTCTAATTGGTAAGTTTCCCTAATACCTGGCAAGGTAGTAACAGGTAGTCTGTAACAAGTAGCAAGCGCTAGTATTTCTTAGAGTCCTTTTGCAGTTAGTGTCATTTTCCTCCTGATAATCACAAAAGAGTTGTGATTATCGGAGAGGCGTGATCTTGTTGAATAAACACAGCAAGAGAGTTTTGTCTCATATAGGGGCGGGGTCTGGGGGTTTGACTTCAAACCTTCATATTTTTTTGGGTGGGGGGAAGTAAAGAGACTTACAGTTTTATTTTCGGAGGAAAGTGCAAACTATTTTGTCTCCATCCTCATAAAAGAATATACGAAGCTATTTTTAGTTTTTTATGCCCGACAGGTTCTTTGGCTGGTATAGTATAATAGAATATATTCAACAGTGCAAGACAGTATAATATAATAGAATATATAATAGAATATAATAGAATATATTCAATAGTGCAAGACAGTATAATATAATAGAACTAGCTGTTGGGGTGGCGCTTCGCGCCACCCCAACACCTAGTTGGTGGGGGCGCTTCGCGCCCCCCCCCAAGCCCCCCCGCGCGCGTAAGTCGTTACGCGCCATAATAGTTACGCGCCATTGTAGTTGTGTCCCTATGTCCCACCTGTGAATATAGATATATATATATATATATGGTTTTAACTACGTAAAACTTGCGAATATACAACATTCTTTGCTGTCCCATTGTCTTTGCATATAAATAGATTGTCAGGTTATCCCCCTGTTTCCCCCGGTGTCCCCGTTGTAGTTGTGTCCCTGTGTCCCGGTCGTCATTTATATTCCCTGTGTCCCGGGTCCCGGTCATCATTTGTATCCCGGTGTCCCGGTCTGTATATACATTCGTTTTTTAGTTTTGTTTTTCTCCTTTATTTTTTTCCTTTTTTTTTCTTTTTTAGCTTATTTAGATTTTTAGATTTTTTAGTTTTTTTTATTAGTTTTTAGTTTTTATTTCTTTTTAGTTTTTTTGTCCCGGTCGTCATTTATATCCCCCTGTTTCCCCCGGTGTCCCCGTTGTAGTTGTGTCCCTGTGTCCCGGTCGTTATTTATATTCCCTGTGTCCCGGTCGTCATTTGTATCCCGGTGTACCGGTCTGTATATACATTCGTTTTTTAGTTTTGTTTTTCTCCTTTATTTTTTTCCTTTTTTTTTCTTTTTTAGTTTATTTAGATTTTTAGATTTTTTAGTTTTTTTATTAGTTTTTAGTTTTTTTTTCTTTTTAGTTTTTTTGTAGTTTTTACCTTCTTTTTAGTTTTGTCCTGGTCGTCATTTATACTCCCTGTGTCCCGGTGCTTTGTTGATTGCTAATCGAACATTCCTTTTGTCCTGGTCGCTTTCTCTTTGAGTGTCGTCATTTATTTTTTTCTTTTTTAGTTCTTTTAGTTTTTACCTTTTTTAGTTTTTTTTTAGTTTTTAGTTTTTTTAGTTTTTAGTTTTTTTAGTTTTTTACCTTTTTTTAGTTTTTTTAGTTTTTTAGCTTTTTTATTTTTTTTATTAGTTTTTAGTTTTTTTGTAGTTTTTGCCTTTTTTTTTAGTTTTTTGTCCTGGTCGCTTTCTCTTTGAGTGTCGTCATTTATTAGTTTTTTCCTTTTTTTTTTAGTTTTTTATTGGTTTTTACCTTTATTTTAGCTTATTTTTCAGTTTTTTCCTTTTTTTTAGTTTTTTTTTTATTTTTTATTTTTTTAGTTTTTTACCTTTTTTTAGTTTTTTTAGTTTTTTTAGTTTTTTAGCTTTTTTACTTTTTTTATTAGTTTTTAGTTTTTTTTTGTAGTTTTTGCCTTTTTTTAGTTTTTTCAGTTTTTTTTTTAGTTTTTTATTGGTTTTTACCTTTATAGTTTTTTTAGTTTTTTAGCTTTTTTATTTTTTTTATTAGTTTTTAGTTTTTTTTGTAGTTTTTGCCTTTTTTTAGTTTTTTCAGTTTTGACGTCACCTAATCCAGTTTTTTCAGGTGACGTCACCTGACACATCCATCCACACATCCATCCACACATCCACAGACAGACAACTTATTTTTATATATATAGATATATAATAGAATATAATAGAATATATTCAATAGTGCAAGACAGTATAATATAATAGAATATATAATAGAATATAATAGAATATATTCAACAGTGCAAGACAGTATAATATAATAGAATATATAATAGAATATATTCAATAGTGCAAGACAGTATAATATAATAGAATATATAATAGAATATAATAGAATATATTCAACAGTGCAAGACAGTATAATATAATAGAATATATAATAGAATATAATAGAATATATTCAATAGTGCAAGACAGTATAATATAATAGAATATATTCAATAGTGCAAGACAGTATAATATAATAGAATATATAATAGAATATATTCAACAGTGCAAGACAGTATAATAACAGCATACTGTAATAGAATAATAATAGACAGTCTTCACGATATATTTAACTTTTCTTTATTTCATTTTTTTCTCTCAAATGAAGAAAAACAGTTGAGGACTATGACTTAAAGCTCTCACCAAGTTTTGAGGTCAATGATTTGGTCCTGAAAGAAAAAAAGGCTTGTCCCTCAGTGGTCTGTATATAATCATCGTCAAATAGAATCAAAAGAGAGAAGTCATCTCCCATCTGGCATAGTATACAGCTTAACATACAAAGTTAGGTCTTATTAATAGAATAATAGCAGCGATCAACTCTTCATTGGTATGAGCGTGTCAACTCTATTGTGATTTTAACAATACTTTGATTTATCTAGGTTTACAGTTGAGTTGTTGAAGTCTTTAGGAAATGGGAGTAATCCGCTTTGTGATTGTTCGTTTCGGAAATCCTAATTGGGTTACATTCACAAGTCAGTTGTCTTGATAGACTCGATGACTTTCCATCGAACAAAGGTACGAGTTGATTTATGGAAAAGTAATGCTCTCTAACTAACAGCTGGCCTAATCACAGATGCTAAAGAGGAGGAGACTAGAGCCTGTTTGTGATAATCATTAAATAAAAAAAAACAGGTTTTTTTTTTCAACTGAAAGTAATGAGCAACATTAAAATTTAAAACGAACAGAAATTGTTTCGTATATGAGAGGGTTGCCCCCTCCTCAATACCTAGCTCTTTGTGCTTAAGTTTTTAGAGCTTTTTAAAATGATTGTTGTCCCAGTTAAACGACCTTTGTGTTTCAGGAGTCGTTCTTAAGGAATGGGACAAAACCTCTAAGCAAAACATTTTTGGCTCATTTTTCCTTATTTTTGCAGATTGGAGCTTGAAACCTCTACAGTGGAGTTCTCTGATACGCTGAATCTGATGATATGATTTTCATTAAGATTTTTTGACTTTTAGGGTGTTTCTCCCCCTTATTCGAAAATCAGGCAATTTTTTTAGGCTCATAGCCTTAGCTGGGTAACACTAAACTTAATGAATCTTATATATTTGGTATCGACATAATAAGCCATTTTTTTTAATCTCTCTATTGATGTCAAATTTTTTTTTGAGTTTTGGTTACTTGTCGTGTTGCTTCTTACTTACAGTAATAATAATAATAATAATAATAATAATAATAATAATAATAATAATAATAATAATAATAATAATAATAATAATAATTTATTATTACCCTCTGCATACAACACAAATGCACGAAAGAGGTGTATAAAAAAAATGAAAAGAAAAACAAAATGGGCACAGAAAAAAAAGAACACGTACAATTCTTGACAACTTCAGACAATTTAGAATACTTTTTTTTTTTAAAACAAAATATCCTCCGATCAGCTACCAAAGGGTTCTCCTTATGAAACTACGTAATTCTAATGAAGTGTAGTTGGAAGTGCGCGTACTTGAGCTGCCTGTCCCCAGCAGTTTGAGGCCTATAGGCCGGCCGGTACCAATACGGCTCTTCAAAATACTACAACAGTGCATTACTACAGAAAAAACAGCCAGAAAAAGTTTACTTGGTAATACGGATCGGGAAAAAAAAACTAATATGGGACAGGGTTACCACTCCCGTGGTTTTACCAGAATATTTTTCGATTCCGGTCTCGAGCTTAGGAACCTGAACAAAATATTTAAATTCAAAAATATCGTAAAAATTATTTAGTATATAAATTATTATTGTTATTATATAACATCTTTGGCTCTTCTTCCAAACATCGAGATTCGTTGAAAATTAATTTTTGGTGTTGTCGTATTTTCAGAGACAGCCCTGTTCATGATTTTGCTTTACACTTTAAGGATGTGGAATATAGACTGAGAGAATGAGTATGTTTTCAGGTCTATTTTTTGAAGTTACTTCCGGGATTGGTTACTTCCCAATAACCAATACTATATGTAAACAATGGGCAAAGCTCATAACTTGCAGCCCTTCCCCCGGAGACTCTGGGGGATTAAGTCATCCTTAAAGACATAGTTAATAGGTTTTCGACTGTACTGAACAGAATACCTATCTCAAAATTTTGATTGGATGACTGGGAAAAAATGAGCGCGGGAGGGGGCCTAGTTACCCTCCAATTTTTTTGTCACTTAAAATGGGCACTAGAACTTTTAATTTTGGTCCAAATGAGCCCCTCGCGATATTCTAAGACCATTGGATCAAGACGATGACCCTTGGGAAAAAGAAATAAAGAAACAGAAAACACGCATCCGTTATCTTTCTTCTGGTAAAAAATACAAAACTCGACATTTTTGCAGATAGGAGCTTGAAACCTCTACAGTAGGGTTTTATGATACGCTGAATCTAATGGTGTGATTCTCGTTAAGATTCTATCACTTTTAGAGGGTGTTTCCCCTTTTTTTGAAAATAAAGCAAATTTTTCCAGGCTCGTAGCTTTTGATGGGTAAGACTAAACTTGATGAAACTTACATATTTGAAATAAGTACAAGAACTCAATTCTGTTCATGTATCTATTTGTCCGTTTTTTAGAATTTCGATTACTATTGATCAGGTGGCTCCTTACTTACAGTTCGTCACCACAAACTGTTTGACTGTTCTTCATTATTTTTAGGAGTTTGTAAATATTGCTACTTTGATATAAAATTTATGCAAAGGCAAGAGTGCCAGCAGAAAATTTTCCCGGGGGGGGGGGGGCAATTGCTAAAATATTAACGGTGGCTGGGTGACAGGGAATATATTTCGGATTTTGTTTTGTAAGAATAAATTTATTTTAAGTACTTTTAGGAAAACCCTCAAATTAAAAGAACAGTTAAATTGTATACAAAATGAAACAAAATAATGAAGCAAAATGAAACAAATGAATATAAAAAGATTTGTTGCTTTGGTAGATTATAACAGATGTAGACTTGTCTTTATGCAATTTTATACGCCTTAGAATAGTTATTAAATAAAAAAAACAAGTTTTTTGATTGAGGAAGCAGGCTCATCAACGTAAAGAGCGGGGCTTCCTCATCAACGCCCCGCTCTTCATGCTAAAGTTTGACTCTTTCTCTTAACTCTACTTTTTAAAACAGTAAAAAACTTTAGCGTAAAGGACGGGGCGTTGATGAGGAAGCAGCCCCTTTCATATACGAAGTAATTTCTGTTCGTTTTAAGTTGTAATGTCGCTCCTTACTTTCCGTTAAAAAAAAATATTTTTTATTATTTAATTTCTGAAAGTTTTTGAATCAATGAATGTTTTGATTTTGGCTCTCCGCAGATGAATAATTAAAACAAAATTTGCATATTTATTTTTTTTGGCTAATTGGCTTTCTTTTGGTTTTGGTCGAATTATTACGAGAAAAAAGGAGCGGGGGAAGAGGCCTAGTTGCCCTCCGGTTTTTTGGTTACTTAAAAGGGCAACTAGAACTTTTAGTTTTTTACCAATGTTTTTATTAGTAAAAGATATACGTAACTTACAAATTGGCTTACGTAACGAACTTCTGTATTCTCATGTTTTTATTACGTATATGAAGGGGTTCACTCCCTCGTCAGTACCTCACTCTTTACACTAAAGCTTAAACTTCGTCCCAATTTCTTAAGAATAACCCTGAATCACAAAAGCCGTAGAATGAATAGTTGAAATTACTAAACATGCTTTAGCGTAAAGAGCGAGGTATTAGGAGGAGGTGAGCCCATCATATGCGTAATAATTTCTGTTCGTTTTAAGTTTTAATGCTTCTCCTTACTTTCAGTTGAAAAAACTTTTTCATCTTTATTTTTTCATTGTTTTTTTAAATAATGCTCGAAAATCCTGAGCTCCCTTCATGAAGCTTTTCTTCCCCCATGACAAATTCCTCCAAGGAAATTTCCCCCAACATATCTCCACCTTCTCAACCCCCCCCCCCAGAACCTAAAAATCCCCCAGAAAACGTCTGTACACTTCCAAATAACCGTTACTATATGTAAGCACTGGTCAAAGTTTGTAACTTGTGGCCCCTCCCACGGGGACTGTGGGGGAGTAAGTCGTCCCCAAAGACATAGTTATAAGGTTATTTGACTACGCTGAATAAAATGGCTATCTCAGAATTCTGATCTGGTGACTTTGGGAAAATAATTAGCGTGGGAGGGGGCCTAGGTGCCCTCCAATTTTTTTAGTCACTTAAAAAGGGCACTAGAACTTTTCATTTCCGTTAGAATGATTCCTCTTGCAAGATTCTAGGACCACTGGGTCGATACGATCACCCCTGAAAAAAAACAAAAAACAAATAAACACGTATCCGTGAGCAAAAAATCGTCACGCAGCCTTTTGGCAAAAAATAAAAAATTCCACATTTTTGTAGATAGGAGCTTGAAACTTCTTAAATAGGGTTCTCTGATACGCTGAATCTGATGGTGTGATTTTCGTTGAGATTCTATGACTTATAGGGATAATTTCCCCTGTTTTCTAAAATAAGGCAAATTTTCTCAGGCTCGTAACTTTTTATGGGTAAGATTAAACTTGATGAAACGTATATGTTTAAAATCAGCATTAAAATGCGATTCTTTTGATGTAGCTATTGGTATCAAAATTCAATTTTTTAGAGTTGTTGTTACTATTGAGCCGGGTTGCTCCTTACCGCGAACTGTTTGAACAGAAGGAATAGAGATGCTCAAAAATCGTCCTTCCTGCCTAGATATCGGGTTTTGATTTTATAACGGTCGTATCTCTTTCATTACTGGACAATTCTCCTCCTTGAACTTAAACCCCGTATATATTCAGACATTAAAAAATAGAATAGCGAAAGAAAAGCAAAATTTAAACTTACCATCCAGCTGTCAAATTAACGCTCTTTCTTTTTATTGTCCTTTTTATTTTATTTTTATTTATTTTTATTGTCAAATAAATAAAATGAACAGGTTCAAAAAATGTTTCGTCACAAGAGAATCTTATCAAATAGTTTGTGATTAAAAAACTGGAAGCAAGGAGTGACTTGGACCAATATTCACCAAAACTAAAAATAAAATCCTCATAACAATTTCTATACCGGCAGTATTGGCTTTTTGTTTTGATTCTAAATATATAAAATTCTTTCAGTTTATTATTACCCACCCAAAACCAAAAATATGAGAAAATTTGCCTGATTTTCGATAAAAGGGGAAACACCTCCAAAACAGCAAGCGATCTCATTGAAAATGCCTTTATTAGATTCATCATATCAGGGAACCCTACCATAGAGGTTTCAAGCTCCAATCCTCAAAATGTAGAATTTCGAATCTTTTTTTCAGAAGGAACATCGTTGATGCATGTTTATTTGTTTTGTTTTTTTCCAAGGTGTGATTACATCAAACCGAAGGTCCAAGATAATTGGGAGGGAGCTCATTCAAACGTTAAATTTAAAGCTCTTTTTTAAGTGACCACACAGATCGCGTTAGGGGAAAGTCTTGTTTTCTTGTTATTTTAGGACACCAAATTACGACTTTACACCGAAGAGGACAAATTTGCAATCAATTCAAAATTCTGAGAAGCTAATTGATTTAAAAGGATAAATAATAGGCTTCCCAGTCGCAAAGGAAGTAATGCCACGCGGTGGCAGTACTGGATTCAATCACGTTGATCCGCTTTATTTGTAATAAAATTAGGCTACGTTTGGCAATCTGTAATTGCATGTCAGCTATAATGAGTGGGGAGTTATTGTTTTGGTGGGGTAGGGTAGATTCCTAAAAAAGTACATTTTAATGGCAAACTGCTTACTCTTCAAGAGGTTTCAGATAAATGTTGAAAAAGGTAGGGCGGGAGTGGGAATTAATTAAATTGTTTTTCTATACAACTAAAATGTCACATTTCCATATCTACCAGCAGAGGGTTGGAAAAGTCAAGGCAGGTCATCATCACCCCGCCAGGAAACTTCTAGGGGATGGCAGATACTGCAAAGAACTTAGTTTTGAGCAATTTCAAATGGTGCTATTTTCTTTTTCTATTTATATGAACTAGCCTTCTTTAATGTATATAAAGAAACGCATGTAATGTGTTTATCGATAAGAAAATCCTATTGTAAAGGCTGTGATGGCTTCAGTTATGTAGAAGATCAAAAGTCTCATATAATTTCCATCTATACAAACAATAATCCTCCTTTTCATTCAAATAAAGTTCTTTACTAGTAATTAAAAAAAGAACAAAAAAAAAGAGCTAAGAGTTCATGTGGCCCTTGTGACGAGGTCGGAAGAGCCAAGAGCTCATATGGCACGAGCTCTAGCAACATTCTAAGAATCAATAGATTTATTCAAAAGGAAAATCAGAGGCTGAATGCCCGTCGGGATTTAAAATAAGAGCTCTGAGACACAAGGTCCTTCTAAATATCAAAATTCATTCGGATCCGATCACCCAATCGCTATTAAAAAAACCTAATTTTTTTCTCCTTTCTGCCCCCCAGATGGTCGAATCGGGGAAACAACTTTATCAAGTCAACTTGAGCAGCTCCCTGACACGCCTACTAATTTTCATCGTCCTAGCACATCCAGAAGCACCAAACTCGCCAAAGCGCTGGACCCCCCTAACTCCCCCAAAGAGAGTGAATCCAGTCCGGTTACGTCAATCACGTATCTACGACATTTGCTTATTCTACCCTCCAAGTTTCATCCCGATCTCTCCGCTCTAAGCGTTTTCCAATATTTCTGGGTTTTCCCCTTCAAACTCCTCCCAATGTCACTAGATCTGGTCAAGATTTAAAATAAGATCTCTGAGACATGACCTCCTTCTAAATATTAAATTTCATTAAGATCTGGTCACCTGTTCTTAAGTTAAAAATACCTCAATTTTTCTATTTTTTCCGAATTAACCCCCCCCCCCCCAACTCCCCCAAAGAGAGCGGATCCGCTCCAGTTATATCAATCACGTATCTAGAACTTGTGCTTATTCTTCCCATCAAGTTTCATCCCGATCTCTTCGCTCTAGGCGTTTTCCAAGATTTCCGACTTCCAAGATTTCTGTTTCCCCCCTCCAACCCCCTATGTCCCCGGATCTAATTTGAATTGAAAGTGAAGCCTCTGAGACATAAGATCTTTCTATATATCAAGTTTCATTAAGATCTGATTACCCATTCGTAAGATAAAGATACCTCAATTTTCACGTTTCCACCCTCAAACTCCCCCAAATGTCACTGGATCTGATCGGGATTTAAAATGAGAGCTCTGAAGCACAAGATCCTTCTAAATATCAAATTACATTAAGATCTGATTAACCATTCATAAGTTACAAATGTATCATTTTGTCTAATTTTTTCCGAATTACCCCCCCCCCCTTTCACAACTCCCCCAAAGAGAGCGGATCCAGTCCAGTTTTGTCAGTCACGTATCTTGGACTTGTGCATATTCTTCCCACCAAGTTTCGTTCTGATCTTTCCACTCTAAGCGTTTTCCAAGATTTCTGGTCCCCCCGACTCCTGCCAAAGACACTGGATCCGGTCAGGATTTAAATTAAGAGATCTGAGTTACGAGGTCCTTCCAAATATGAAATTTCATTAAGATCTGATCACTCCTTTCGCAAGTCAAAAATATCTAATTTTTTTATTTTTCAGAATTAACCGTACCCCCAACTCCCTCAAAGAGAGTGGATCCGTTCCGGTTATGTCAATCACGTATCTAGGACTTGTGCTTAGTTTTTCCACCAAGTTTCATCCCGATCCCTCCACTCTAAGTGTTTTCCAAGATTTTAGGATTCCCCCTCCAACTCCCCCCCAATGTCGCCGGACCCGGTCGGGATTTAAAATAAGAGCTCTGAGACCCGATGTCCTTCTAAATATTAAATTTCATTAAGATCCGATCACCCGCTCGTAAGTTAAAAACTCCTCATTTTTCCAAATTTTTCCAAATTAAGCGTCCCCCACTCCCCCCAGATCATCAATTCGGGGAAACAGCTATATCTAATTTAATTTGGTCTGGTCCGTGATATGCCTGCCAAATTTCGTCGTCCTAGCTTATCTAGAAGTGCCTAAACTGGGACAGACAGACAGACCGACCGACAGAATTTGCGATCGCTATGTCACTTGGCTAATATCAAGTGCCGTAACAAGTTTTTTTAATGAAAGTAAGGAGTGACATTAAAACTTAAAACGAACAGAAATTACTCCGTATATGAAAGGGGCTGTTCCCTCCTCAACGCCCCACTTTTTACGCTAACGTTTGACTCTTTCTCTCAACTCTACTTTTTAAAACAATAAAAAACTTTAGCGTAAAGAGCGGGGCGTTGAGGAGGAAGCAGCCTCTTTCATATACGGAGTAATTTCTGTTCGTTTTAAGTTTTAACGTCGCTCCTTACTTTCAGTTAAAAAAACAAGTTTTTTTATATATTTAATTTCTGAACGTTTTTGAATAATACTTGTTTTGATTTTGGCTCTCTGCACATGAATAATTAAAACCAAATTTGCATATTAATTTATTTTCTTGGCTAAATGGCTTTCTCATTGTTTCGATCGGACAATTTTGATAAAAAAGGAGCGGAGGAGTAGGCCTAGTTACCCTCTAATTTTTGGGTTGTAACTGGAACTTTTAATTTTACGAACATTTTTATTAGTAAAAATATACGTAACTTACAAATTAACTTACGTAACGAACTTCTAAATTCGTATTTTCTTATTACCTATCTGAGAGGGTTCGCCCCTCATCAGCACCTCGCTCTTTACACTAAAGCTTGAATTTTGTCCCAATTCCTTAAGAATGACCCCTGAATTGCAAAGGCCGTAGATTAAATAGTTGAAATTAATAAAATTACTTTAGCGTAAAGAGCAAGGTATTAGGAGGAGGTGAACCCCTTATATGCGTAATAATTTCTGTTCGTTTTAAGTTTTAATGCTGCTCCTTACTTTCAGCTGAAGAAATTTTTTCATATGTATGCTTTCATTGCTCTTTAAAAAAATGCTAAAGAATCCTGCGTCCATTGGAAATTCTCTTCCCCCATGACAAATTCCTCCATGCAAAGTTCCCCCCGCATAACTCCCTCCCCTCAACTCTTCCCCCCAACCAGAAAAATCCCCCTGAAAATGTTTATACACTTCCGAATAACCATTACTTTGTGTAAACACTGGTCAAGGTTTGTAACTTGCAGCCCCTCCCACGGGGACTGTGGGGGAGTAAGTCGTCCCAAAAGACATAGTTTTTACGTTTTTTGACTATGCTGAATAAAATGGCTATCTCAGAATTTTTAGCAATTAAGCTTTCAGCAATTAATATCACTACATATCCAATATTCAGTTTAATTTATTAGTTCTTATCAAAACTGTTAGTTTATTTTAGAATGAACAAAATATTTTGAAATAGTGAATTAAAAAAAAAAAAAAACTTTTGACAATCAAAAACGAACAGAAATTAATTAATAAAAAACTTTCCAAAAGAGAAGTTTACTGAAAACTAATTATATTACAAATATTTTCTTTTGTATTTATTACGACAGTGAAAATAAACATTGAAATTCGAGTAAAGTTGAACTTTGAATTTATGAGCTTTCAGCAATTAATATCATTAAATATCAACTGTTTAATCTTAATTTTAATATAATATAATATTGTTTCACTACAAACAAGAGTTGGGATACTGCCTCCTTCCCTAACTGTCCAAGTCTAAAGCCTAATACTTCATTGGTGCTTCACTGAAAACAAATTATATTACAAATATTTTCTTTTCCAGTTATTGCAGCATTAAAAATTAAAATAAAATTACAGTGAAATAAAACCTTAAACTGATGATCTTTCAACAATTTATAGCATTATACATCAAACATTCCGCTTGATTTTATTTGTACTTATCAAGATTGTTCAAGACACATATAGTGGAAATGATACAGTAGGTTTTAGACTTTTACAGTGAAAGAAGGAGGCAAAACACAAACTATTCTTTGTTATTTCAAGCTGGATTTGTATATTCAATTTAAGTTTCTCTCGTTTTAAGATTTATTTACTGATTTATATTAGTAACTATTGTTTGTTTGTTTGCTATGATTGTTTATTTAATTTCTGTTCGTTTTGGGTTTCATTTGCGCCTCAGTAGCAAAATATTTCTGTTTGTTTTAAGCTTGATTTGCATATTCAACTTTAGCTTTACTCATTTTTAGAATTATTTATTCATTTATATTAATACCTGTTGTATGTTTTTTGCTATGATTGTTTAGTTAGTTTCTCTTCGTTTGGGGTTTCACTCATTCTTTAATAGTAATTTTTGATTGTTTTGAGTTTGAGTTATTGTAGCTTTCTATTTCTTCTGATCTTAAGTTTAATATGGCCTTTACTTTTCTTTAGAAAAGTTCTTTTTCTGATTTTTTTAAAATTAATTTTACTAAAAACTGAACAGACCACTTAAAAGTTATCAATAAACTTTTTTTTAAATGTTACTGAGGAATCAATATTCTCTTTCTTTAGAATGATCTGAGATTAAAAAACAAGATGGTACCGAAAATAGCAAAAAAACTAATTGCCGCAAATATATTTAATCTAATAAATTATTGGTAAGGCTATTAAAAAAGTGTCTGTTGAAAGTATATAATAATTTGTTAAAACTACATATAATTTCATCTAGGATTACCCCCCCCCCCTCTCGCTACCCTCCCATCCTATCCTCTATATATTGCTGATGCTGTTACAGTGTACAGTGTGGCACAACAACAACAAAGACTAACATCAACTAATAGTGTTTCATAGATTAGTTCTTCTTGAAGCCATTCGGTAGTGATCCTTGAGCAGGAAAAGAACCCACTAAAAAAGAGGGGCTTTGTCTACATAATTCAAGGGGCTGAGAAGCTGAAAACCGGCTTATCTGGGATCACAGGCTAAGAGTTTCATTTTCTCCCTGGGCAGCGGACAACCCTGATACCAAGCAATAATGTGACTCTTCAGATATTCCAGAGCAGAACCCAAATTGCTATGTGTGTGGTCATTGCCTCCAGAGCTTCACACAGAAGGGTTTTTGGTCCTTTGCCCTTTATTTGACTGTATTAAAATGGGGTAACTGGAAATTGGGTTGGTTGGAGGTTGTGGCTAATCGGTGTCGATGAAAGGGATTGAGCCAGAAGTAGAGTAGTCGGACATAACCTTGACTTTCAAAGCGTTGGAATCGTCAAGGACATTCTCAGCTCCATGTCCAGCCTATCTTAGTTCTTCAGCCACTAGATTAATAATTTCCACTTGCTATGATTATCTCTCAATGTTTCTTATAATTCGCTCTTTGATAATCTTACTGAAGAAGCGAAGATAATTTATGCTTTTAATTTTGTTCAACTAATTGCAACATTTGATTGTGGGTCTGTCGTCGTAAGAGTGAATATGAACGATTGCTTGTCTGAAACATTTTTGGACTAAAGTTTTACAGCCATTAGATAATTTGCTAGAATAAAGAGCAGTCTGCCACTAAACTTGGTTACCTACTTTTTTCAACCGGTAGGTGAACTGGTTGTAGCTAAATTTCTTGGTTGAAGCTAAATTTGCTGTAGAAGGTGCACGGCAAGTTTGCTATTAGCTGCTCCCTAAGCTTTGACCCAACCGAATAGTGGCGGAAAGATCGTTCGTTAGTTAGATAAAGTTCCTGCTTAATAGTGTTACAGGCGTAGAGGGAACCAGACGTCAATACCAGTTGTCTGTCCTGGCCGAGGATTGGAGCTTCGTTGAGGTCAGTGCTCCCTTAGGTAAAGTGACTGCGGATAAAGTCCAGCGATATTGTGCGTGCTCCGGCGTTTTTAGGATAAAAAACACACAAAATCAAGGACTCTTTCTAGACTATTTTCTGCACTCCTGGTCGTTGTCTATCAATCACACGAACATATTTTTCCACCATCTATATTTATTCATGTTACATAAAAAATTGAAGGAAATTTGCCCTCCCCCGGACAACATAACTTGTGGAGGGAATTTTCCTCCTATTATTTCGGATCCTTGGGCGAGAAAAGGCATGATTGTCAAGTTGTATCGTAAAATTTTTGTGGTTGGATGGAAGTTACATCAGTTATATAAAGTAATATCAGAAGCAGTAATTGACTTTGCAAAGCATAAAAATTGGATTTAAAGTGCCTCTCCACATTTTAAGGTGTATATAGAGCCTAATGTCAAAAATAATTAAGTAATTACTAAAGGAGATTAATTAAATAATAATTATAATTAATAATGATTAATAATAAATAATATTAATAGTAATTAAATAATTAAGGAGAATTTAGATATAGTGTTCCGCTTACTTTACTGAGTATTTTGTTTAAAAAAATTGGGTTGTACTGGAATCAATTGCGGATTTGACCCCTTTTTTAGTCTTTCTACTGCACCAATTAGGCTATGTTTCACCCAATTTGGCTCCCATTAAAATAACTCTTAGGAGTTTCAAAAAAGTGCAGTATGACTTTTTTTTAACACGTTGGAGCTTATTATCATTGTAATCTTAATATTTCATAAAATTATTTAAGAATCGTGCATATAACTTGTAATTTGTCTCATGCAACCTTCCCATTAGCCACTATTTAAGAATGTTATTCTGGCGGCACCTTAGTCAACTTTTTTAGTATTTGCGAAAATTGAGTACATCTGACAGACAAATGAAAGTGATCTTTAGCTGTCGGTCTGGGTACTGCTTACACAAATACCTTCAATCTAATGGGCAAACTATCGGACCCTTAAGTCAATTGTTCGCACGAAATTCAGATTGACAGAACCAATTTGCATCTAGTTAGGATTCTCTAAGTCGATCAGCAAGGCAATGATAGGGGCATTATAGTCAGGCGATTCTGGCCATTATCATAGAGTTTATATCACGCCTTGTAATCACAATAGATTAATTGACAATAGGGTAGATGATAGGAGGGGTATTTCGGTTTAACTCAAAGCTAATCTCTTTCTTTTGAAAGCTGCTGCTACCTGTCAAATGACACAAGTAGAAATAGTTCATTGCCTAGTTATTTTAGATTGCATCAACGATAAGCGCAAGAAAACGGGGATGCCCAGAAATACAATGGGGTGGTAGCCCATCTTCTGGGTCAGCTCATGAGTTTTTCGGCCATGCAAGAAATTATTGCTAGATACCCCTCCACCCTTAAATTATTCAGCCACTAAACTACATTGTATTTAAAAAACTAGAGAAATCATTATGTTTTAAATTTAAAATTTATTTTGTTTTAGAATATTAATTTGTCTTGTAGTTAATTATATTTTGTCTTATAGTTAATTTATAGCTATTAAAATATGTTAATTTTAATAAATATAAAATCAAAATCATATATGAATCGTTCAAGAAGTATTTTGCGTAAATATACACTATGGATTAAAAAGATTCGTAAAAGTGAATTTTTGTAATCCCATTTGCCCTCTGGTTTAACCTTGAACACTCCTATAATCTTAGAATGTGTAATTGGGGACAAGGCTGAAACCCCTAAATTTAAATAATAAACCATGTTTAAAATACCTTATTCAGAGACTTTGAATAAGAGACGGTTTTGCGATTTTGCTTTCACGGAGACAATAATTCCTACCAACTAATTAACTTTAAAACAAAACTCAATGGACATCGAACACTTTTTCAAACAATTTTAACAATTTTTCAAGTTCGTGGTAATAAACTGTAAGTGAAGAGCGACCAGGGTGACCGAACTCTAAAAAACGGAATTTTGATAACAATAGATACATAAAAACTATTGAATTTTTATGCTGATTTTAGATATATAAGTCTCATTAAGTTTAGTCCCACTCACCGAAATTACGAGCCTTAGAAAATTTGCCTTATTTTCAAAAAAAAAAAAAAAATGAGAAAACAACCCCTAAAAATACTAGAATCACAATGAACACCATACCATCAGATTCAGCGTATTAGAGAACCCAACTGTGTAGGTTTCAAGCTCCTATCTGCAAAAATGTGGAATTTTGAATTTTTTGCCAGAAGAAAGATCACGGATGCGTGTTCCTTTTTTTTTTTTTTTTTTCCCAGGGGTAATCGAATCGAGCCAGTGGTCCTAAAATGTTTCAAGAAGGCTCATTCAAACTGAAATTAAAAGTTCTATTGCTCTTTTTGAGTGACCATAAAATTGGAGAGCAACTAGCCCCCCTCCAACGCTCATTTCTTCCCAAAGTCATCGGATCAAAATTTTGAGATAGCCGTTTTGTTCAACAGGGTCGAAAATTTTTGTAAATATGTCTTTGAGGACGACTTAATCCCCTACAATCCCCGGAGGAAGGGCTGCAAGTTATGAACTCTGCCCATTGTGTGCATGTAGTATTGGTTATTGGGAAGCATGCAGACGTTTTCAGAAGGGATTTTTTGTGGTGGGGGAAGGGGTGGGGTGGGTTTACATGGGTGAACCTCTTCCATTAAGGAATTTTTCATGGGGGAATAGAATTTTCCATGAAGAGGTGAGGGATTTCCCAGCATTATTTAAAAAACGATAAGAAATTAAATAAAAAAAATAAGGTTTTTCAACTGAAAGTAAGGAACAACATTAAAACTTAAAAGGAACAGAAAATATAACGTATATGAGGATACGCCCCCTCGTCAATACCTCGCTCTTTGCGCTCAACATTTTTTTAGTACTTTCGAAAGAACTATTTGTTCTACTTAAGCGGCCTTCGTGATTCAGGAGTCATTCTTAGAGAATTGGAACAAAGTTCGAACTTAAGCGTAAAGAGCGGGGTATTGATGAGGCGGCGAACCCCCTCGTATTACATATATGAGGGAGTTTCTTCCCCTCGTCAGTACCTCACCCTTTACGCTAAAGTTTGAATTTTGTTAAATAATGGCCGTTATAAGCAATAATTTGTTTGTGTTATTTTCCGGCCAATTTTAGCATTTAGTATCAGCTAAAGCACCTTCATAACTATGATTTTTATGTGATAATAAACCAAATATATTGTATGTTGTTGGCTTGTGGTTGTTATTAAATAAAAAGAAAAGTTTTTTCGAACTGAAAGTAAGGAACAACATTAAAACGTAAATAACAACCAAAAGAAAAATCAGAGAAAATTGCGGTTCAAACAGTTCATTGTAACGAACTGTAAGGAAGGAGCGACCCTGCTCAATATAGTAACGAAACTCTAAAAAACTTTTTTTTTCTAAATTTGATACCAATAGATATATTAAAGGAATGTGCATTTTATGCTGATTTCAAATATACAAATTTCATTAAGTTTAGTCGTGCTCATGAAAGGCTACGAGCCTGACAAAATTTTACTGATTTTTGAAAAAAGGGGGAAAAAACTCCTAAAAGTCAAGTGATCCTAATGAAAATCACACCATCAGATTCAGCGTATCAGAGAACTTAGCTGTGTAGGTTTCAAGCTCATATCTGGAAAAATGTGGAATTTTGTATTTTTTGCCAAAAGAACACGGATGCGTTTTAATTTGTTTTTTTTCCAGGGTTGATCATATCAACCCATCAGTCCTAGAATATTAGAAGAGGACTCATTCAAACGGAAATTAAAAGTTTTAGTGGCCTTTTTAAGTGACAAAAAAATTGGAGGGTACGTAGGCCACCTCCTCCGCCACTTTTTGCCCAAAATCGTTCGATCAAAATTTTGGCCATTTTGTTCATGATAGTTGAATGGTCCAATAACTATACCTTTGGGTATAACGTGACCCTCTCCCCTCACAGCCCCAGGGGAAATGTCTTTAAGTTATGAAATTTGCCCATTGCTTACGCATAGTATTTGTTATTGGGATGATCCATGGGATCTTATGTTATTGGGATCTAAAAAATAGATGTTCAAAGAAAGCAAGAACTTTAAAGGAGATAATCATGGAAGAAGTTCAAACTCAGTTAATACATTGGTGCATCTTAAATTCAGTAAGTCAGAGAGGCAAGAAATTTCCTCAAGAAATTATTTTTAGTTTAAAATATTCTAAAGAAATTTGACTTTCATTACAGCTGTGGCCAGACCTCCCTCGTTAACCAGGCATGGCTTGAATGTGTAGTTTTATCGTTGGACGACTATAGTCGTTCCGATTTGATCTGTAGCTGGTCTTTATCCCACAAGACCAAGATGAAAGCTGGTACGTGTATCATTTCATTTTCAATTAAAAGACCAGGAAAAGGTATTTTTCAAGATTTAAAGAGGATAAATAGAACACGCCCTTCTCGCAATTGCTGCTTCTACATCATAAATGATGTGCAAAAAGTAGATGTTCTCTGACTGGAAAACATATTTTCACGGAGAGAGAGGTATTCCAGTATTCTGGAAATTCCAGATAAAGCAATTTTAATCGTCAGGGTAATTGATCTACGGTCTGTACATAACAGTTGGTTTGGACTCTTCTGGAAGAACAAATGATTTCGTCAAAATAGCAAGCAATTTGTAAACCACAAGAACTCATTTTATAAATGGAAAAAATCACGTAAATCAGTAAGATGGCCTCGGAAGCATTTTAAACATGGTGCTGGAACATTGTGAAGAATCTTGAGAAAAAAGTTTGCAATCTCTTTGGTAAATGATCGATTATTTGTAGAACCTCATAAAAAACTTTTCTTCAAGCAATTTTTTCAGTTTGTAGTTTTGCGCAGATAATTTTTTCCTTTAAGACGAAAGGAAGTGAAATTATATTTTAAACCCATAGTGATGTAAGAAGAATAGGCATTTAAACATTTTTATCCAGGTCCTTTAAAATCTAGTTTTTGGTAAAAACAAAAAATTATGTTTAAACTAAGATTTTCTGAATTACAGCAGTTTTAGATAAATAAGATCTGTCCAATGTATTGTTGAGCTATTTTGTTGAATATGATTTATCTCAAGGCTCATTAGAGATACTAAAACTTATTTTTAAGTTACAAGAACAGAAATAAATAATTACATATTCCGTTATGCATTGATGTTAACCATGGAGAGTTAAAAATTGAATATTTACATGGTATAAGAAGGAAGTATAAGGAGTATGCATTAAGGAAGTATGTGAATCCAAAATCTGAAGTAACACATAGAAGGGGGGGGATTTGAAATCCAAGTTTAATTTAACTTGAAGTTTTTAGTGGTGCTGAACTTCCTTTAAAATCGTGGGGACAAAAATAAAACAAATTTTCATCGTTTTACAAGAGAGGGGCAGATAAATTACTGTTCTATACTTCTGGGGGGGGGGGCTACACAAATCTTTCCATGGACAAGTACTACATATATTGCATACATTCTTACTACTGTTGGACGAGTTGGGACAAAACTATCGGGTAAAAGAGTTCAAACTGGTTAACACCCTCTGGATACAGCCGTGGAAGGAATATTAGTCCTGAGTTCTTTATTTAACAATAAATTTCATAAAAAATTACTTCAAGACAATTTCCCCCATAAGGCTCCATGGCTGGGAAAGAACAGGGGAGAAAAAATATCAACACAAAAAAATATAAACAAAATCCTGAAAAATCGAGTCGCCCACCTTAATAATCCTAAAAATAACAATCTAGGCAGGGGTTAGGACAGGATTTCACCAACTCAATTAAATATCCAATTCGGTCCAGAGACATCAACCTCAAGGGAAACCGGATAAAAAATTATTTACTAGTTAGAAAATCTGTAACATAATTTTCGAACATACCAAACGAGCGGCAGCTTCGTGCGAACTCTGGGAGCGTGTTCCAGATCCTGTTGCAAACTGTCAGAGGGTTAAAGTCAGACCTCACTGATGGACTGTGAAGAATCTGTAAATCGTTGGAAGTGTGGAGATGATAAGTCGATTGATCAGAAACAAAAGATATATTATTACATAGAACAGCAGGAAGATGGCATGCAACTATAAAAGAATGAAAGAAGATCAAGAAAGAAAATAGAGAGATTTCAAATCAAGCAAGGGTTTAAGTGAAGATCGGTTAGTTTCCTGAATAAGAGTCCTTGCTTTATCATAAAGTTTTGAAAGTAGTTCTGTAGTTTTGGTAGTTCTGGTTTGAAATAGTAGTTCTGGTAAGTCAAAGCAGAAAAACATAGTGCACTTATTTTGAAGAAATTTAATATATTTTCCCTAGTTACAATTTTATCCTGGCGAATTAACATTTCTTGTCCCAGCACTAAGCACTCTGAGGCTACAAAATGACAAGTGCTTTCTTATACTTGTGACTACAATTTTGTCCAAGTCCAAATAAGTGAATGTTCGGGACCGACTGCCCTGAGACAAGGCTAGCGAAGACCATAGAGAAGAGTCACAGTCCATCAGCAGCATCAGCAACTATTTTCTGGAATAAGACTAGCTTGAATATAAAACAAATTAGACAAATGAGTATAAGAAATTTATAATGAGTAATTTGTGATTTAATTGCATTGGTTTATTTTTGTGACGGACGTCAAGCGTCATATTCTTTCGATCCAACTACATTATTTCTTATTTGTATGCCAGAAAAGAAAGCTGGATAACTTTATCTTTTTTACCCGGTATCAAACAGTTCGTGGTAATGAACTGTAGTAAGGAGCGACCCGGCTCAATAGTAACCGAAACTCTAAAAAAAGAATTTTGATACCAATAGCTACATCAAAAGAATCGCATTTTAATGCAGGTTTTGAATATATAAGTTTCATCTAGGTTAGTCTTACCCATCAGAAGTTACGAGCCTGAGAAAACTTGCCTCATTTTAGAAAATAGGGGTAACACCCCCTAAAGGTCATACAATCTTATCGAAAATCACACCATCAGATTTCGCATTTTTTGCCAGAAGAGAGATCACGGATGCGTGTTTATTTGTTTATTGCTTTTTGTTTCTTTTTTCCCAACAGGGGTGATCGTATCGACTCAGTGGCCATAGAAAGTCGCGAGAGGGCTCATTATAACGGAAATTAAAAGTTCTAATGCCCTTTTTAAGTGACCAAAAAATTGGAGGGCATCTAGTTCCCCCTCCACGCTCATTTTTCCCCAAAGTCACCGGGTCAAAATTCTGAGATAGCCATTTTATTCACCATAGCCGAAAAACCTAATAACTATGTCTTTGTGGACGACTTACTCCCCCACAGTCCCCGTAGGAGGGGCTGCAAGTTACAAACTTTGACCTGTGTTTACATATAGTAATGGTTACTGGGAAGTGTACAGACGTTTTGAGGGGGATTTTTTTGGTTTAGGGGGGAGAGTTGAGGGGGAGTTACGTGGGAGGATATTTCCATGGAGGAACTTCTCTGGGGGGAAGAGAATTTCAATGAAGGGGGCGCGGGATTTTCTAGCATTATTAAAAAAAATGCAAAAATAAATATGAAAAGTTTTTTCTACTGAAAATAAGGAGCAGCATTAAGACTTTAAACAAACAAAATTATTGCGCAAATGAGGGGTTTATCTCCTCGTCATACCTCACTCTTTACGCTAAAGAATTTTTAGTAATTTCAACTATTTATTCTACGGCCTTTGTGATTCAGAGGTCATTCTTAAGGAAGTGAGACAAAATTTAAGCTTTAGTGTAAAGAGCGAGGTATCGACAAGGGACGAACCCCCTCATATACGCAATAGAAACATACGAATATAGAAGTTCGTTGCGTAAGTTAATTCGTAAGTTACGTATATTTTTTACTAATGAAAACGTTCGTAAAAAATTAAAAGTTCTAGTTGCCTTTTTAAGTAATCGAAAAATTGGAGGGCAACTAGGCCTCCTCCCTCGCTCCTTCTTTCTCAAAATCTTCCGATTAAAACTATGAGAAAACCATTTAGCAAAAAAAAAAAAAAATATGCAAATTTTGTTTTGATTATTTATGTGCGGAGAGCCAAGATCAAAACATGCATTAATTCAAAAACGTCCAAAAATTAAATAAAAAAAAAGTTTTTTTTTTTAAATGAAAGTAAGGAGCAACATTAAACTTAAAACGAACAGAAATTACTTCGTATATGAAAGGGACTTTTCCTCCTCAATGCCCCGCTCTTTGCGCTAAAGTTTTTTCCTGTTTTAAAAAGTAGAGTTAAGAGAAAGAGTCAAACTTTAGCGTAAAGAGCGAGGTGTTGAGGAGGAAAAGCCCCTTTTATATACTGCGTAATTTCTGTTCGTTTTAAGTTTTAATGTGGCTCCTTACTTTCATTTTTAAAAAAATGTTTTTTTATTTAATTATATTTAGGCATTGGTGCTATATGAAATTAAATTAAAAAAAAAAAAATTTAACTGAAAGTAAGGAGCGACATTAAAACTTAAAACGAACAGAAATTACTCCGTATATGAAAGAAGCTGCTCCCACCTCAAAGCCCCGCTCTTTGTGCTAAAGTTTGACTCTTTCTCTCAAATCTACTTTTTAAAACAGTGAAAAGCTTAGGTGTGAAGAGCGGGGCGCTGAGGAGGGAACAGCTTCTTTCATATACGGAGTAATTTCCGTTCGTTTTAAGTTTTAATGTCGCTCCTTACTTTCAGTTAAAAAAACTTGCTTTTTTATTTAATTTATGAACGTTTCTTAATTAATGTATGTTTTGATTTTGGCTCTCCGCACATGAATACTTAGAACGAAATTTGCATATTTTTTTTTTGGCTGGATGGCCTTTTCTTAGTTTTGATCGGATGATTTTGAGAAAAAGGAGTGGGAGAGGAGGCTTTGTTGCCCTTCAATCTTTTGGCTACTTAAAAAGGCAACTAGAACTTTTAATTTCTTACGAACGTTTATATTGTTAAAAAATATACGTAACTTCCGAATTAACTTTCGTAACGAACTTCTATATTCATGTATTTTTATTACGTATATGAGGGGGTTTGCCCCCTCTTTAATGCCTTGCTCTTTACGCTAAAGCTTAAATTTTGTTCCAATTCTTCAAGAATGGCCCCTGAATCACAAAGGCCATAGAAGAGATAGTTGAAATTACTAAAAATACTTTAGCGTAAAGAGCAGGTATTTAGGAATAGATGACACCCTTATATGCGTAATAATTTCCGTTCTTTTTGTTTTATTGCTGCTCCTTACTTTCAGTTGAAAAAACTTTTTCATATTTATCTTTTCATTGCTTTTTGTTTTAAATAATATTAGAAAATCCTGCGCCCCCTTTATGGAAATCCTTTCCTCCAATGACAAATTCCTCCATGGAAAGATTCTCCCATGTAACCCCCTCCCTATCCAAGAAAAAATTCCCCTGAAAGCGTCTATACACTTCTCAATAACCATTACTATATTTATATACTGGTCAAAGTTTGTAACTTGTAGCCCTTCCGCCGAGGACTGTGAGGGAGTAAGTCGTCCCCAAAGACATATTTATTAGGTTTTTCGACTATGCTGAACAAAATGGCTATCTCGAATTTTGATCCGTTGACCTTGGGAAAAAATAAGCGTGGGAGGGGTTCTAGGTGCCCTCCAATATGTTTCGCCATTTAAAAAGGGCACTAGAACTTTTAATTTCCGTTAGAATGAGCCTTCTAGCAACATTCTCGCAATCCAATTCTTTTGATGTATCTATTAGTATCAAAATCCCACTTTTTAAAGTTTCGTTTATTGTTGAGCCGGATCGCTCCTTACTACAGTTCGTTACCACGAACTGTTTGATTTGAAACCATCAAAAAGAACATAAAACCTTCTTTTGCATGACATTTTATTAAAGTTTTTAGAATCCACAGAGAACGAAAACTTTTAGAAGTCACACCTATTTGTATAAGTAAACACTTTTTCCTTCTGTATTGAATAAAGAAAAAAGAAGTATCTTCAACTGAAAGTAAGGAGCAACATTAAAATTTACTACTATTAGTAATTATTACTTATATGAGGGGTTTTGCCCCCTTCTTAATGAAAATCTTTTCACGCTAAAGTTTTATAGTACTTTGGAAAAACTTCTTATTGTTCTAATTAAATGACCCTATTTCAGGGGTCGTTCTTAAAGAAATGAGACAAAAAGTCAAGCTTCAGCCAAAAGAGCAAGGCATCAAGAAGGGGGCAAACCCCTTTCATATACGTAATAATTTCTTTGCGATTTAATTTTTTTGTGTCGCTCCTTACTATCAATTGAAAAAAACTTTTTTTTTTGGTTAAGTTCTGATTATTTTTGAAATGATGCTAAGAAATCCGGATTTCCCTCCACGACAATATCCTCTAGGCAATTCGATCTCGGTGAGAATTTGCCCCAGGTGATTACCATTAACATCTCCACATGCAAAATTGAGTCGGTATAAGAGATAGTAAGACAATTAAAATAATTTCGTAGAGGAATTCTAGCAAATTCCCTCGTTGTAAAATTTTCTCCGAAAAGTTCACCTCTAGGAAACTTCCTTCCCCATCGAAAATTCTTCCGCAGAAAATCCTCCCAGCAGAAAATTTACCCTTCCTTCCCCAACCTTAAAATGTATGCATTTATTCCCAATAGCATATTATAGCCTAGGTAAACAATGGGCGCATTTCGTAACCTAAGAACCTTTCCCCAGGGGCTCTGGGGGTCACCTCCAAAGACACAGATATCGGACCTTTCAACTATGTTGAACAATATGACTATCACAAAATTTTGACCAAACGGCTTTGGTGAAAAAAGGAGCATGGGAGGGGCTAGATGCCCTCTAGACCTTTTGGTCACCTAAAAAGAATATTAGAACTTTTACTTTCCGTTTCAATGTACCCTTTCCATATATTTTAAGGCTATTGATTTGATACGATGACCCCTGGAAAAAAAAAAAAAAAAAAAAAAAAAAAAAAAAAAAAAAAAAAAAAAAAAAAGTATCCGTGATATTTCTTTTGGCAAATTCCACATTTTTGAAGACAGGAGCTTGAAACCCCTACAGAAGGGATTTTCTTATACACTGAATGTGAAGGCGTGATTTTCTTGAAGATTTCTTGACTTTTAGAAAATTAGGCAAACTTTCTCTGGCTCGTAGCCTTTGATGAGTAAAACTAAATTTAATAAGTCTTATATATTTGAAATCAGCGTAAGTAGCCAATTCGTTCGGTATATCTATTGATATCAAAATTACTTATTTAGAATTGCGGTTTGGTCTGAGTCACTCCTTACTTACAGTTCGTTATCCCGAACAATTTGATTAGCAATGGAAGCAGAATTCAGCTGCTTATTCATTTTTGACAAAACAATATAATATTCAAAGAAAACAGATAAATCATACGGTTTAATTTGGGAATGATTATTGAATATTTGGTGGTATCTAATCAGTTAATTCAAAAGAGAAACAAGAACTATCAAACCGACTTCAATAATTGTTCGGTTAAGGTATGAATATCGTTAGCAAACAGCCGTGGGCTGACACATATTATCGTCTCAGCCTAATTTATTGTGTATCAAGGCACGCCCCAAGACTATTTCTGATCCTTCGTATTTCGTCAAGTATTTATAGGTAATTACATTCTCGTGCCGTCCATAATTCATTATAGGCTGATCAAAGATCGATTACCAATTTGGCTACCTGGCTGTTTTGAAAGGAGTGTCCGAGGCAAAAGGTTTGCGAAAGTATTGTGGGTAAGCTATGTGGCGCATGCCTTGTCATCTTCAATAAACAGTTAGAGTGATCGAGATAACCACAAGGAAATTGGTTTCCACGTAGGAGCAAATTGTGCGGGGCACTTAAAAAAAAAAGACAAGCTGGCGCTAGTATTGTAAAGAAAAATCACCAGCCCTGTCCATATAGTGCTTGATGATTCTGTTCTG
This sequence comes from Artemia franciscana, assembly GCF_032884065.1. Taxonomy (NCBI): domain Eukaryota; kingdom Metazoa; phylum Arthropoda; class Branchiopoda; order Anostraca; family Artemiidae; genus Artemia; species Artemia franciscana. Next base: position 50,828,844 of record NC_088867.1, read on the forward strand.
TTTTTCTGCCTACCTTATAGCCCGTACAGTCGCATGGGAGAACGCTCAAAAACCGACCGGTATTCCCATAGTATTGTCAGTTTTGTGGCTAGGAATTTTTCCTAGTTTCACTGTGGTACCGATGGGTTTTCGGCTTGTCGTCGAAAATCGAATAATAGCAATAATAAAACATGATTCTGATCTTAGCACAGATCAAGGCCACGCAGTCAAATACAGCAAATTCCAGACGTTCATAAAATGACGATCATTTAGCAGTTGAAAACTTTTCCCCAAGCCACACATTAATCCTGCTGTTCATAGCCAGCGCAATAGCGCTGCCTAAGTAAATAGTGACAAGGCTTCAATGTACTATTTATTTTTGTATCTGGTCACTTCATATGGACGGGTTTGTCGCAAAAGACTTTTAAGAGATTCGATTGAAAATTAAAAGTTTTAGAGTCCTTTTTAAGAGTCAAAGGTGTGTGAAGGCCAACAAGCCCCCCTCCCATGCCTTGATCAGCTACCCTGCCCCCAAGGACATCCAAACAGAATTTTAACATATTCAATTTGTTCCAAATAGTTGAAAGGTCCAGTAACCATGCCTCCAGGGATGAAATGACCCCACAGATCTTAGAACAAGGGCTCTAAGTTATTGAAGTTGCCCAATATTTACATATAGGTTTTGTTATTTTAAAACGGGGGCATGTTTGATCCTGTGCATCCAGAAATGCTAAAGGTATTAAGATAAGACTTTCAGGGACTGCTGAGGGGTATATTAAACGTAATCAAAAGACTTTATGTGCATACAGGATGTCAGAAGACTGTATCAGGAATATCTCAGTTACGGTTTAGGGTGCTAAGTTTAAACTTTCAGGGCCAGTTGACTAGAATCTTTGAATAACCTCAAAATACTATGTGCATTCTACTACGACTACAACTATGTAGTAGTATATTTTATTATATATATACTTATATATGTATACTTATATATGTAGTTTTATATTTTCAAAATAAAAAATGAAGATGATATAGATATTTTAGTCGTGATTTTTCCTATGAGACAAATAATATTTGTAGTAACACTTTTTTTTCTTTTTTTTACTTTGAATTTTTCGACTTCAAATTTTTTGGACTGTATTTTCAATAAATCAATCGACTACTTCTAAGCATCAGCACTGTTTCTGCTTTTCAGAAAAATAGAAACGAAAAAAAAGGAAAACAGAACAGAACACAAACAAGTTCCGTCAAAAACAAACAAGTTCCGTCAAAAACAAGTGACCTGTTGCTACTTTCTGTTTTTTTTTTTTTGAAAACAAGAAACAGCTGTTTTTATATTCCCCAAAGGTAGCAAGCTTTAAGAATAACTTAAACCCAAGCACTTGGATAAACGAAGAAAAAAATAAAAACAGAAAACAGGCAAAAAACAGAAACAGAAAAAAAGGTTACCAAAATACAAACAGAAAAATAAACAGGTCCGACATAAACAGATGTCCTGTTTCTGTTAATTTTTTTTTTAAACAGAAACTGGCTAGACAAAAACAGGAAAAGACATAAAAAACGGAAGTAGCGTTATGCTTAAATAGGACTATTACGACTGCCACAGTTACGACTTCTACGTCTAATACTACTACGATTAAAACTACTACAACTGTTAAGGGTATTTTTTGAAAATCCGGGATACATTCTCAGGTTCATAGCTTTTGCTTGGTAGCTTTAAACCTAATAAATTTTATATATTTGGATTCAGCTTGAAAAGCCATTTCTTTTGATGTAATTATTACCAAAATTACTTTTTTAGACTTCTGGTCACTATTAGGTCAAGTCACTCATTACTTACAGTCCATTACCACCAACCGTTTGGTATCTATATTGTGTGGTAATTATAGAAATATTTGTTTCCTATATTGAGGAAACAAAGTATTTCGAAGCACTTCTTCTTGAGCCCTACAACAACGGACTAGAAATTAAATTTTTGCCAAAATTTGTATATTCCATCAACATTTTTACCTTATCAGCTGAAAATCTGCATGATTTCTTACCTCCTAGGTCACTGAAGCCACCATTACCTTAATCTTGTGGGAAACCTCTGGGAATAAACTTATTTAATTTTTATTTAAACAAACTTAGTAATAAACTTTAATAAACTTATTCAAGTTTTATTTTTGTGTTATCTTGATGCATTTGTTCAAGGTTGGACTAGTTTTTGTCAATTGCCTCCTTTGGCGTAGACTAAAAAAAAATATCGTGACGGGGGCAAAGTCATTTTGTTTTTGAAGAAACTAGACCCAGGTTAACAATGGAAAACTAAAAGAGGATGGAATTGAGCCAAATTGAGCGTTAGACAATTTCAGTTGTATGAATAGCAGGGTATCAAACACTTTATGCTACAGAACTGTAAGTAAGGAGCGACTCGGCCCAATAATAAGCCAAACTCTAAAAAACAGGATTTTGATAATAATAGTAATTGACACAGCAAAAGATTTGATTTTATATGCTAATTCCAAGTATACAAAATTCATTAAGCTCATGTAACCCATCAAAAGCTACAAACCTGAGAAAATTTGTCTTACTTTCGAACAAGAAGGAATCATCCCCAAAAATTTGAGTGACCCTAATGAAAAACAATGCCATCAGATTCAGCATTTCAAGGAACCCTCCTGCAGTGATTTAAAGCTCCTGTAAATATGTAGAATTTGTATTTTTTTTTTGCTAGAAGAATGATCACAGATGCCTGTTTCTTCTCTATGGTTGATCATATCGAGCTAATGGGCATAGACTATCGGAAGAAGGTTCATTCGTATGAAAATAAAAAACCCTAGTGCCTTTGTTTCTGTGGCCATAAAGATTGGAGGGAAACTAACCCCCCTCTCGCCCTCTTTTTACCCCACAGACATCCGACCAAAGTTCTGAGATAGCCATTTAATTTACCATAATTAAAAGGTTCAGTAACTATTCCTCTTGGGATGACAAGACTATCTATATTCCCTGGCTAAAAGACTGTGAGATATGCAGTTAACTTATTGTTCACACATTGCGCGTATTTCTAATTGGGAGATATAAGGAAGTTCTTGGGGGGGGGCTGCATGGGGAGTTTCCCCGAGGAGAATTTTCTGTGGGATGGAACGTTTCGAGGGGAATCTTTCAGGGGAAATTTACATGGGGGAAAGGAAAGGGAATTTCCTGGTATGGTTTGAAAAACGGTCAGGAAGTAAATTTAGTAAAGCAAATTTTTTTCAAGTAAAAGCAAGGGGCAACATTAAAACTTAAAACGAAAAGAAATTATTCTGTATATGAGGAGGGCTGTCCCCTCCTCTATCCCTCACTCTTGACGCTAAAGTTTGACTTTTCTCATATTTCACTAAGAAAGACTGCTCAAACACAAGGGCTGTTAAATTTGAACGAGAGGTATGTTTAAAGAACTTCATGACTTTAGCGTAAAGAGCAAAGGATTGAAGAGGGGATAGTCAACCGCATATACAGAATAATATTTGTTCGCTTTAAATTTTGATGATGCTCCTTACTTTTAGTTGAAAAAACTTTTTTTTTAAATGGCTTAATCACAGTTAAAAAACAATAATAGAGATTCTTTTTGCTTGAAATCGCTAGAGAGGATAAAAAGAAATATGTGGATAAAATTAGCTGTGAAAACGGCAAGTTGAGTTCTGAAAGATGAAACTACCCCAGCCTACCTCATAGTAATTTATGCCTCAGATGGGCCTATGAAACTGAAGGAGATCAATCATTCCTTCCCTGGATTTTCCCCTTCTCTAAATTTTGGAAAATACCTTTTTCGGCATTATCAGTGCAAGATACCGTATTTTTGGGTATTTTCGTTCTAATAAAATTGGAAAAGCAACTAAATTACGTCAAACAATTTTTTAAAATACATTCTTGCCCCTCCCCCTAATTTTTTGCAAGTTGGGATCCCCCGCGAATATGATAGCCCAAACTTCTATTGTCTGACATTTTACATCTACCAAAAATAAAAGCATTTCAGATGGCTTCTAGCCTCTTAATGACCATGAGAAACTTTATACCAGTTTTCAAATCAAACGCTAAAAAGATATAATGTTTTTTTCACGATTGTAATCAGCGACACAAATAACATTAAATAATGGTAAGAATTATAATGACACAAAAAGTGTCGTTCATTAATTATACTACACGACCAATTACCAAGTCTCTACATGTCGCTCGCGTCTTCCCTCCTATAGATCATTTAGATTAGTCTTTAGTTTCTTTTTAGTGAAATTACTACTGATTTCCATCAAAATGGTTAGTAAAAGAGTCTCAGATAGTCGTAAATGTGCAGTGTGATTTACGAAAAGACTTGTTAAGTCGCTATGCAGGTTGAAAAAAGCGACTAGATAATGTGATGTATTTGGTGACATTCTATCCCAAATTTATTACCATTGAATAGGTTTAAGGTTTATTTAATTTGTTCGTGGCTCCTATTGAAAACTATTGATACTTCATTTTAAATTTAATTTGTTTTGAATCAAATGACTAATTGTAGCAATATTCATAACGCTTTGATAAATCAAAATAGTCTATATTTTACTTTAGTACCTAAATTGTATGGTAACGGCAGGCAACTTGGGATTTTGTCAGAAACTGAGGCAAATTTTGACACTGAAAGCATAAAATATTGTGGGAGGCAAGAGTTTACCTTTCAAGGTCATACCTTTTCCGTTTCTTTTACCCTTACCTTTCAGAGCTTACCTTTTCCTGCTGCATTGCAATTACAGAGATAAAACCGTCTTAAAATTATGGCCATTTCTGAAAATTTGAAAAATAATTTGATATGATGACAAATTCTTGATAGGACCTCTTCTCCTGCTGCCTCATACACAGCTGCATATTAAGAGTTTCTTCTACAATTCATTGCCCTAAAACGATTGCAGTTACAAGTAGTATAGCCATAAACACTACAAAGCTTATAGTGCCCCTTTTTTGGGGCAACTAAAGCTTTTTCTACAGCCCCTTTTTTGGGGCACTAAAAATTGCCGATACGACTTGGGTCATTGACTTACGTAGATAGCCATACTAAAAGACAGATAATTCATTAGCATAATCGGTTTTTCTAGAAACCGGATCCGGTGAATAACCTACATATTTCTGTTAGGACATGGTTAACATATATTCAACATTTTAAGGGTAGAATCAACGTTGTCAGAGAAATGAGCACTTAAATAAATCGTTTCATTTGATTTCACATTGGACTAATAGAATTTATGATATAGTGTATCATCATATAATATAGTGTATCATCATATTCATGAAAATGAGTGCTTATATCAACACTTCTGCTAGAGGGAACTTATGATCATCCCATCTCCATGGGCCGAAATTCCTCTCCCTCAGCTTTTTGTCCCCCTTTTCTTGTACTTAATTTTTTTGAGCTTTTTGATTTTAATTTTTTACTCTGTTTATTTATTTTTTTTTACTTAGAACCATTTAAAACTTTTTTTCGTGTCTTAAAGTGACGTGAAACATCCGTTAAACAAAAAAAACCCTTGCGATATTTTCAAAATAAAAAATGAAGATGATATAGATATTTTAGTCGTGATTTTTCCTATGAGACAAATAATATTTGTAGTAACACTTTTTTTTCTTTTTTTTACTTTGAATTTTTCGACTTCAAATTTTTTGGACTGTATTTCCAATAAATCAGATGTATATTAACCGTCTGTGTTCTTATTTGTCAAAATTTAAACCCAAGTTTCTTAAATGATAAATATTTTAAATAAAATCAGCTGTATATTAACCGTGTATGCCTTAACCGTGTGTGTTTTTATTTGTCAAAACTAAAACCGAAGTTTTTCAAGTTATAAAATATTTCTAATCAGATGTGTGTGTTTCTTTATTTTTCAGAACTAAAACCAAAGTTTTTTAAGTTATCGAATATTTCTAATAAATCTGAAGTGTCTTAACCGTGTGTATTCTTATTTGTCAAAACTAAATCCCAAGTTTCTTAAATAATCAAATATTTTTAATTGGTCAGATTTATCTTAAACCACATGTATTCTTATTAGTAAAAAAAACCCCAAGTTTTTTAAATGATCAAATATTGTTAATAAAATCAGATGTATTTTAAACGTGTGTCTCCTTATTTTTCAAGACTAAAACCCAGGTTTCTTAAATAATCAAATATTTTTTCATAAACCTGATGCATCTTAACCGTGTGCATGTTCCTATTTATCAAAACTAAAACCCAATTTTTTAAATGATCAAATATTTAAAATAAAATCAGATGTATTTTAAACATGTGTCTTCTTAGTTCTGAAAACTATTACCCAATTTTCTCAAGCGATCAAACATTTTTGATAAGAAACATGTATCTTACCCGTATGTACTCTTATTTTTCAAAACTAAAACCCAAGTTTCTTAAATGATCAAATATTTTTAATAGATCAGATTCATCTTAACCATATGTAGTCTTTTTTGGCAAAATAAAACCAAAGTTTCTTAAATGATAAAATATTTTTAATAAATCAGATATATCTTTCCTGTTTGTACTATTATTTTTTAAAAGTAAAGCCCAAGTTTCTTAAATGATCAAATAGTATAATAAATTAGATTTATCTTAACTATGTGTGTTCTTATTTGTCAAAACCAAAACCCAAGTTTCTTAAATGATCAAAAATTTATGATAAATCTGATGTATCTTAACAGTGTTTGTTCTTATATATCGAAACTAAAACTCAAGTTTCTTAAATAATCATATATTTTTATTAAATCAGATGTTCATCGGTGAGTTTGGCTAGTCGAAGCTTCAATCCAGTTGATGGTTCATTTGCATCGCTGCATGTAGCTTCCACTGCTAAATTTCTGTTGATGTATATACTGCTATTACTAATTCCTAATGCTATTACTAATAATTATGAAAATTTGACAATTTCAATGAGTTTTATATTTGAAAGTGTAGATGGCAATACCATTTCCATAACTCAAGCGACATCCAATGTTCATCTGACCACCCTTTCCGTAGAAATTTTATGCGTTAACAATGTGCAACTTGCATAAGTTATTGTTCTTGCATCGGGAGCTAGGATTTGTCAACCCCTGAGGCATTTTTATTTACCGTTGGAGTGTTTTGAACAAAATGGCTATCTTGAAATTTTGATCGGGTAGACTTGGGAATAAAGAGCCGTTAGAGGGGGGGAGGAGCTGGCTCCTTTCCAATCACTATTGATTCTCAAAATGGGACCTAGAACTTTCAATTTACAATCAAATGAGCCCCCATTGAAGTTTATATGACCATTCCTTCCGCATAAAGTATGTCTGGGAAATAATAATAGAAATGAATAAATAATCATTGAAGCCATATCGATCTTTACTATAGTCAACACTATAGTTTTGCCCCTGATGTCTGAAGCTTGACCACTATAGGATTTGAACACTTTCTAACCATCATCAGTAACGTAAAGGGAACTTTTTCTAGTCGTAAAAGTTAATATTTTTATAAGTTTGTTTAATTTACCCGGTAGACTAGCTTAAGAAGCATTCAGATGTATATCTAGTACGACTTATATGTCTAGGCCTGTGATCTCTCCAATTTTCACTATCCAGACAGTTAATGTTCACACGGGGATTTCGGTGCTTGGCCAAAACATGTTATAAATAAAGATCTCTTTTTAGTGTCCTGAACTCTGTGTCTTGTATTCCAAGTTACGGAAATTAGGAAGCTTCTTTTCTCATTAACTTTATCATATACACATAAAAGTTGCATTCAAATGTATGTCTTTCTGCGCTTCCACCCTCAAGCAAGTCCATGGAAAGACATATTTATTTTGGCATAGACTTTTGGCTGGACATTCATTAATAGGCTAGACCTTAATTACTTAAATAGTTAATTTTGCTGGACATCTGTGAAAGCTACTTTAGGTTAAGAATAACTAACTCTACCTACTCACGCCATTTTTCCCTAACATCGTTGCTTTCAGAGAACAATAGCTTTTATTCAGAAACCCAGTGTTGGTTGGAATTTCTTATTTAAATTCCTTTCATAATTCTTTTATACGTTCTTATCAAATAGTTCGTGGTAACGAACTGAGTGACCTGGCTCAATAGTAACCAAAAATCTAAAAAATAGAATTTTGATACCAATAGTAACATCAAAGAACCACATGTTTATACTGATTTTAAATGTATAAGTTTCGTCAAGTTTAGTCTTACCCATCAAAAGTTAGGAGCTTGAGAAAATTTACATTATTTAGAAAATAGGGGAAAACACTCATCAAAAGTCATTGATTCTTAACGAAAATAACACCATCAGATACAGCGTATCAGAGAACCCTATTGTAGAAGTTTCAAGCTCCTATCTACAAAAATTTGGAATGTCGTATTTTTAGCCAGAAGACAGATCACTGATGCGTGCTTATTTGTTTTGATTTATTAAAAATATTTTATCATTTAAGAAACTTGGGTTTTAGTTTTGAAAAATAAGAATACATACGGTTAAGATACATATGATTTTTTGTAAATATGGGGAAGTAAAACAGTTCAAAATAGGGACGACCCCAAAAGGTCAAATAGTTATGCCTCAAGGGATACTATGTCCCCACAGCCCCGAGGTGAGGATGGTACATTATGCAGCTCATCTATTGGTCACATCTGGCATTTATCATTTGGCGAAGAGGAAGGTCTTAAATCTAGGTATATCTGAAAAAGCCAACGGTATTAAGATTAAACTTTGGAGCATTAATGGGTATCTTAAACTAAATCAAAACGCACAATGTGCGTTTTGATTTCGAATTATTTGAGTTTGAATTACTATAGGGATTTGTTTATGTTGGTCTTCATATTTCTTTGAAAACTACTGTTTCGGAAAGTCTTTTTCCTTCTTTTAATTAATCGAACAAAGAAATCAACCCATGTAACTTTGCTCAGCATGAAGTCTGAGGACATTTCATAAAAATGAAATGTGATGCAACAGGAAAAAGATCACAGTGTAACATCTCAACAGACAAACATCAAGTGTCCTCTCTTCGAGCTAGAAGTATTGAAATTTCTTATAAATGTACCAGCTTTCAATAACTTCTCATGTGGTGCATTGTTGTTCAGCTTGTAGTCTATTTAATGTACAAAAGAAAGACTATAAGCAGAGAAAAATATATATATTTTTAATCAATTTAATATGTATGAAGGTAGTAAGGGGGGTAATATTTACAGCGAAAATATATTCCGCTAATTATTTAGGGAGCTGCCAATTCCGTTGGTCTCGCTCCTTGAGCTATAGCTTAAAAAGCACTTTACTGAAAACTTGTTAGAATATGAAAAATAAGCTGGTTGGTAATTTCTAATACTTCATTTGCCTGCTGTTTAAATGGGCAATTTTTTTTATAATTGAAATGGTATTGTTACTGTTGGACTGACAATTTCATGCATTACTGCAATTGCGAAATGAGTAAATTCATTCAAAACTTCCAAAAAAAGATATTTCTTTTCAAACCTACCAATTGTCAAAGGGTGACTAAAAATCTTTTGTCTATTCATTTTTTGGTAAGAAACAAAAAAATGTGTTGTCTGTCTATTCCTCTTCCTTTTTAATAATTAAATTTTTTAAAAACAATTTTTTTTAACGGAAAGTAAGGAGCGACATCAAAACTTAAAACGAACAGGAATTCCTTCGTATATGAAAGGGGCTGCTTCCTCATCAACGCCCCGCTCTTTACGCTAAAGTTTGACTCTGTCTCTTAACTCTAGTTTTTAGAACAGTAAAAAACTTTAGCGTAAAGGGCGGGGCATTGATGAGGAAGCAGCCCCTTTCATATACGAAGTAATTTCTGTTCGTTTTAAGTTTTAATCTCGCTCCTTTCTTTCCTTTAAATTTTTTTTTTTTTTTTTTTATTTAATTTCTGAACGTTTTTGAATCAATGCATGTTTTGATTTTGGCTCTCCGCAGATGAATAATTAAAACGAAATTTGCATATATATATTTTTTGGCTAATTGGCTTTTTCATAGTTTTGATCGAATGATTTTGAGAAAAAAAGAAGCGGGGGAGGAGGCCTAATTGCCCTCCGATTTTTTGGTTACTTAAGAAGGCAACTAGAACTTTTAATCTTTTACGAATGTTTTTTTTAGTAAAAGATATACGTAACTTACAAATTAGCTTACGTAACGAACTTCTGTATTCTCATGTTTTTATTACATATATGAGGGGGTTCACCCCCTCGTCAGTACCTCGCTCTTTACACTAAAGCTTAAATTTTGTCCCAATTTCTTACGAATGACCCCTGAATCACAAAAGCCATAGAATAAATAGTTGAAATTACTAAAAATGGTTTAGTGTAAAGAGCGAGGTATTAGGAGGAGGTGAGCCCATCATATGCGTAATAATTTCTGTTCGTTTTGAGTTTTAATGCTTCTCCTTAATTTCAGTTGAAAAAACTTTTTCATATATATTTTTTCATTGTTTTTTTTTTTCAATAATGCTAGAAAATCCTGCGCTCCCTTTATGAAACTTTTCTTCTCCCATAACAAATTCCTCCAAAGAAAGTTCCCCCAACATATCCCCCTTTTCTCAACCCACCCCCAACCTAAAAATCCCCCAGAAAACATCTGTACACTTCCAAATAACCATTACTATATGTAAGCACTGGTCAAAGTTTGTAACTTGTGGCCCCTCCCACGGGGAATGTGGGGGAGTAAGTCGTCCCTAAAGACACAGTTATGAGGTTTTTGGATATGTTGAATAAAATGGCTATCTCATAGTTTTGATCCGGTGACTGTGGGAAAATAATTAGCGTGGGAGGGGGCCTAGATACCCTCCAATTTTTTTGGTCACTTAAAAAGGGCACTAGAACTTTTTATTTCCGTTAAAATGAGCCCTCTCGCAAGATTCTAGGACTACTTGGTCGATACGATCACCCCTGGAAAAAAAACAAAAAAAAAACAAAAAAAAAACAAACAAACAAACAAATAAACACGCATCCGTGATCTGCTTTCTGGCAAAAAATACAAAATTTCACATTTTTGTCGATAGGAGCTTGAAACTTCTACAATAGGGTACTCTGATGCGCTGAATCTGATGGTGTAATTTTCGTTAAGATTCTTTGACTTTTAGGGGTTGTTTTCCCCTATTTTCTAAAATAACGCAAATTTTCTCAGGCTAGTAACTTTTGATGGGTAAGATTAAACTTGATGAAAGTTATATATATGTAAAATCAGCATTAAAATGTGATTCTTTTGATATAGCTATTGTTATCAAAATTTTATTTTTAAAGTTTTGGTTACTATTGAGCCGGGTCGCTCCTTACCACAGTTCGTTACCGCGAACTGTTTGATTAAAAATCTTACTACTGTCAAACTGACAATCCCATACATTACTGCAATACCGAAATGAGTAAATTCACTAAAAAAAGTTATTATTTTTCAATCCTACAAACTGGCAAAGGAATACCTTAAAACCTCTATTTATTTATTTCTTGGTAAAACTGAATGGTTTCTTTTGTCCATCTATTCCCCTTCTTTTTTTAAGAATTAAGAACCTTATTGTTACTGTCTAAAATTCGCAATTCAGAAATTCCAAAATGCGTAATTCGCAATTCCGAAATGAGTAAATTCATTCAAAATAATAAAAAAAAAATTGATCCTAAAAACAGAAAAGATATCTAAGGACTCTATATCTGAGGACATATCTAAGGACTTTAATTTAAGTATTTTCGAGTAAAAAAGAACAAAATTTGTTCTATTTACTCCCCTTTCTTCATTTTTTTTTTTTTTTTTTTTTTTTTTTTTAGCAAAACACGAGACAATTTTTGGCTGCAAACCAGTCTGGTAGTGCGCATTAGCAATAATTCCAAATAAAGAAGAAAATGGGAAAAGAGCAGTAAAATTAAAATATAAAAAAGGTTTCATGCTTTGAAAATGTTTAATGACACCAATTAGACGGCGATAATAGCAATCACAAATAACTGTCTTGGAGAGCATGTTGAATTCTTAATGATTCTAATACCCATTTTAATGGCATAATCAAAATGAATAGCGCATTGCTACAAAGCATAAGCCTTTAAACACAAAACTAGTTAGCTGTAACGATCGTTTAAAGTTTAATAACTGCAATTTGTTATGATAAGAAAAACAAGCAGGTTCGAGGGCAAGATTGGCGCCAGGATTCATTATAGCTCCAGCATTTAATTTCTTGTCAAAAACAACACAAAGCCATTATTTAATTAACCTTCTCAAAACCCGTGTCGATGTATAAATTCATGACACGCTTCTATAATTTATGTACCATGCCCCTAGTGTTAAAATGAAATTTAAAGGGAAATATTCTTTTAGTCGAAAATGATTTTAAAGTGGGTGAGCTTCAAAAAAAAAATAACGTTCTGAATTTAACAGAGCACTATTAGAAACTTTACATCGGTTTATTCATATTTTGCAATAAACCGATGGTTTTAATAGACCAACTTTGTTCCAAGGAGCCTTTCTACAAATTACACCATGCCCCTTTCGTTCAATGTAGATTACATTCGAAATAACACCCTGATCACTTTCAATATAAAAATTATTGACCCTTGACAGAGCCCCTGGTTATAACCAAGGTTTTTTTGGACCAACCCTTTCAAGGTATTTGGCCCCCTTCAAATTTTAGCAATGGCCACGTCCCTTATCCCCGTTCTAAGTCTTTTTATAACCGCTCCCCCTCAGAAAAAAGAAATGCTACTGGCCTCAAAATTAGAATCATTTGAAAGTTAATAATCTGTATAGATTGGAGACCATAGGGCCACAGATTAGAGACCGAGACCCGTTCACTTCGACATTTTATGCCTCTGTTGAATAAGAATTATTCAGGAATTATAAGCGCTGGCAGGGGAGGCCTTAGCCACTCTCCATGGGAATTTCGGACTATATAGTAATTATAAGGAAACCAAAGGAAAGAGAGCAGAATAGGAACAAACCATGGGAAAAATGTGTGTTGCCTCATTGTTGGCTGTCTGCAAATATATTTTGACCCTTAATAAGCAAAATATAAGGAAACCTATAAACAAATATAATAATATTGTAATATAATATTCAAATATAATAAGAAAATATAAGTTCTAATTTGTGACTGAGTGACTGTTTTCCAGTTTTCCAAAAATATTTTTTCTATATGATTTGGCTGGAGTAACAAAAATAATCTTCGTTTTACTGAATGGTAAGTAAATAACACAAGAAAGTTCGTATAATCATAAAAAACACAGGGAAAACAACTTAATAAGGGACAATTTTGGCAAAATATGCCGTCAAATTTTGCTTGCATTTCAAGAGCACCCGTGAGCTGATATATGAAGCTACTATAATAGAGATGTTTCCCCTGAAGGGAGTGATGGGGAATTTCTGTATTTTCCCATTGAACAGATACGTTTTTTGTGTTTTATTATCATTTTTGTTGTTTTTTTCCAGGAGTTTTACAGTTATGAAGCGTAAAGGTTTCAAATATATTGGTTTTTGGTATTCAAAATAAAATTAAAAATATTGAATTAAAAATATTTATTTGATTGTCTTTTAATCTTAGTTTTAATGCTTTACTTTGAACAAACTACTTTGATAAGGCATTACTTTTTTTATATAAGCCCCGAGTCTAAAGGCAATAAATATTTTGGTGTTTCAATAACCAACTTCAAAACTGTCAATATTGTTAGTCCATCGCTTCGGCATAGCTCAACAGAACTGAATGCTGGGAATTTACATCTTAGTTTTTGTAAGTTGGCTATTGTTAAGTGTATTTTTTAATTACTTACTTTTTGTATTTTTATATACTTTTACCTCATGGACATAGTTTTTTGCCTTTACAAAAATGTTTTACAATAAATAAGTAAAAAATAAGTAAAAAACAAGTAAAGTCTGTTTCTTAAAAAGAAACAGAAATTATGACGTGTATCTGAGGGGTTTTCCCCCTCCTCAACACCTCGCTCTTCACGCTAAAGGTTTTTGGTGCTTAAAAAAAATCATTGTTCTAATTAAACGACCTTTGTGTTTCAGGAGTCGTTTTTGAGGAATTGGGAAAAATTTAAATTTTAGCGTAAAGAGCGAGGTGTTAAGGAGAGGGCAAAACCCTTCATATACATAATTATTTCTGTTCGTTTTAAGTTTAATGTTGCTCCTTAGTTTCAGCTGAAAAAAAAATAATTTTTTATATTTAATTTCTGATCATTTGGACGCCAGGATAATGACGCCAGGATATCTAGCTCCACCTTCACGGAAAAATTCTCGTACCCATAGAAACATCCTCTGGACAATTCAATCCTGCCGAAAATTTACCCCGGACAATTACCCTTAACATCTTCATGTGTAAAATTGAATCGGTAAAGAGAAAGCAAGACCTTTAAAAAAATTTCACATAGGAATTCTGGCAAATTCACTCAGTGTAAAATTTCCCCTGAAAAGTTTACCTCCTGGAGATTTCCCTCTCCATGGAAAATCCTCCCCGTGCAAAATTCTCCCAGCAGGAAATTTGTCCTCTCCTTCCCACCCGAAAAATTTATACATACTTCCCAATAACAAATACTATACGTAATGGGCCGATTTTGTTACTTAAAATCCTTTCCCCAGGGGCTGTAAGGGGCCATTTTATCTCTAAATACATAGTTATTGGGCCTTTCAACTATGTTAAACAAAATGGTTATCTCAAAAATTTGATTGGAGGGGTTTTGGGAAACAATTGGTGCGAGAGGGGCCTAGTTGCCTTCCTAGTTTTTGATCACTTAAAAAGGGCAAAATAAATTTTCATTTCCATTAGAATGAGCGTTATCCCGACGTTCTAGGTCGATTGGGTCGATATGATCACCCCCTGGGAAAAAATAAACACGCACCCGTGATCTTTCTTTTGGCGAAAATTACGAAATTTCACATTTTTGCATATATGAGTTTGAAACCTCTACAGTAGGATTCTTTCATACGCTGAATCCGATGGTGCGATTTTCAGAAAAATTTTATGACCACTAGTGGGGGGGGGGGGGGTCCTTCTTTTTTAGAACACCAGACAAATTTTCTCAGGCTTATAGCTTTTGATAGGTAAGACTAAAGTTAATGAAACTTTTATATTTGAATAATAATGATAAGACAATTCTTTTAATATATTTGTATCAAAATTCCGTTTCTAAGAGTTTCCACTATTATTGAGCCGGGTCACTCCTTACTTACAGCTCGTTACCACGAACCGTTTGATTACCCGTCAAAATCCCAACAAAGATCATCGAAATATTGATCTTTTTTCCGTGTTACCAAAAGTATTGTATTCATAAGACTTTAGGGTTTTATGAAATGTAATTAAACAAATAGAAACGGTTTTCAACTAAGGTAAGGAGCCAGTTTAAAATTAGAAAAATTGAAATTACTCTGTATGTAAAAGGGGTACTGCCCCCTTTTCATCACTTTGCTTGTTAAACAATTGTTTTTTAGTGCTTTGAAAAATCTGTTTTTTTCAATAGCAAATTTTCTATAAAAATTTGGACAAAAGCCAAATTTCACAGTAGAGAGTAAGGAGCTAAGGAGGAGACAGTTCCCTTCATATAAGGAATAATCTGTTCAAATAGGCTTCAAATCTGTTCCTTGCTTTCAGTTGAAAAACACTTTTATTTTCATTTAATTTCCGATTGTTTTCCAAATCAAACCCAGGCCTAACCAAGATATAATTTGAGGTACCGTTCCCTTAAATCCCTGGTTAATTGCTTTTAAAATGTGTAAATCGATAATTGCACGTGGATTAGTACCGTCCTATGTTTAAATTTGCAATTTCAATTTTTGAGAAAATTTGAATATACTTAAAAATTAGCGATGAATAGTAATTTTGGCAAAAAGTCTTAGTTTACATTACTACTGACTGAAGAATTTCAGTTAAATGAAATGGAGTAGTAATGTTTGTATGGTTGGATATTCTGTGGGACTTTTGATGTTCTACACAACTGAAGCCATCATAACGTCCACAATTGTCTTATCGGTAGTTACATTATAAACACTTGTTTAAATACACTGAAGTATTTTCAATAAATAGAAAAAGAAAAAGATTACCATTTAAAATTGCTGAAAACTTAGTTCCTAGCAGTATTTGCCACCTGGCGGGGCTGATCATGGCTTGCCTTGTCGTTTCCTACACTGTGTAGGTAGATATGGGAACGTGATATTTTAGCCGTATAAAGAAACATTTTACTTATATCCTACTCCCCCTACCTTTTTAAACATTTATCTGAAGCCTCATGAAGAGTAAGCTGTTTGTCCATTAAAATGTACTTTCTTAGGAATCGTTCCTACACCCACCTACACAATTACCCCCCCCCCTCGTTACAGCTGATACGCAATTACAAATCACGAAACATAGCCTAATTTCGTTACAAATAAAGAGAATCAACTTGGTTGAATCCAAGACTGCCACCGTGTGGCATTACTTCTTTTGCAACTGGGAAGCCAAAAATATAGTTATTGATAATATTAAATTAATTAGCTTTTCAGGATTTTGAATTGATTGCAAAGTCATCCTCTTTAAGGCAAAGTCGTAGTTTGGTACCCTAAAATGGCAGAAAACAAGACTTTCCCCTGGCCCAATCTGTATAGTCACTTAAAAAAAAGAGCTTTAAATTTATGTTTTAATGAGCTCCCTCCCAATTATCTTGGAATCTCGGTTTAATACAATCAACCCTGAAAAAAAAAAAAAAAAAAAACAAAGCAACAAATGCATCGACATGTTTCTTCTGAAAAAAATGCGAAATTTCACATTTTGAAGATTGAAACCTCTACGGTAGAACCACCATCATACACGGGCTGGAAGCCAGTATTATTGAAGGAATAAGCTTGACCCTTGACCCTTCTCAAAACTATTCCTTCTGTTCTTCCAAATCCTAGATTTTTAGCCAATTAGTAGGTAAGTTGCAACCTGTTTGAACAAGGGTGGCGCAAGGGTTTTTGTTATATATTTTGGGAAATTGAAAGCTGGGTAGTGGTCACATAGTCCTGGAAGCATGTGAAAAAAGGTCTAACACGAAAAAAATTGCTTGAAAAATGATTCTTCAACTATCAGACTCAGAAAAATATGCCGTTTCCAAGTATGCAAAGTTTGCTCTTCTAGCTATGTCAGAATTTTTTTTTTTGAGGTCGAGGTTGATTTTGAGGAAGTGAAATTCATGTTGGTAAATAAAGGCTTACAACATCAAAATTGATGTCTATAATAGGGTACGGTGATTATAAAAATTACTTTTGTTTGAAATTGTAATTAAAACTTTTTGAGATTGAAGTTGATTTTGAGGAGGAGAAATTTGTGCCTCCATATAAAGGCGTACAACTACAAAATTAACGTCTACAATTGTGTACTAGATCATGGTGGTTATACAATTCGCTTTTACTTGAATGTGAAAGTAAAACTTATATTTTTTTTTATATTGAGGTTGATTTTTAGGAGGCGAAATTCGTGTTTTCATATTAGGGCGTTTGACAACAAAATTAATGTCAGCAACTGGGTAATAAACTTCGGTGATTATGAAAATCACTTTTATTTGAACGTAAAATTAAAAATTTCATAGATCTTTTTTAGTTGAACAATGAATATATAGCAAAATACTATTAAACTTCAAATTGTCGACATGAAGTATCATTTGCAAGGAAGAAACAGTTTTGAGGATTTCGCAACAGTTATTGGGGGTCCTGTTCATATGATGTGCAGGTTTAGCTTCATAAACAGGAAATATATTGGACAATACTTGGCATTGTTGCCACAGGTAAAACAAAATAAGAAGCGAGAATCTTCTCGTTTATCTGGAAACTTCAACGTCAAAAGCGATTGTATATTATTTCCAAAATGTCTTGAAGACCAGAGTCTTCCATAATATGTGCAACAGCCCCAAAGTGACTGATGACTGTGTAGAAGCCACCGAGCCAGAGGCAAATCTTTTGACAAAACTTACATCCGTATCGACCGCAATAATGGGAAGGTCTCTCCAGTAAAGGGGCTGATTGATAATCAGTGCGGGGGTCACACCGCATCTGAAACACTGTTTGCAAACGAAGCTGAGGGCGGAGTGAATACAAATGGGATCCCTTGGTCTAATATCTATCATGGGTAATAAGAGAATGGAGGCAATCCCAGTATAAGAGTCTGAGTGCGTATCGACGTACATCTCACTCACAGCTCCCTGCCATCTAGGCAAGGATGTAGGAAAAAGTCTTGACATCTTCCATAGCAAGTCACGACATTTTGAGGCATCCAGAATCAAAGCTCATGATAGCGGATCATATAAAAGGTCAGGTTGTTCATGTGTCTGTCTGAGACACTTAATGGAAATTCGGTTCGGTTTAGTTATCTGCCCTGAATTAACAACTTTATCATCTCAAGTACTGTTGAAAACCTCAACAATGGCGTAAGACAAACAATAATGCGCATACCGTGAAAAGCGGTATTACCATCAAGGGTTCGGACATTGTGATCAACGTTACAAGCTGTAAGCAAAAAGTTTCTTCCAGTCCTTCAATGTTTACGTTCTTAGAAACCGAAGCTTTACGCTCCAGGAGCTTTGTCTCGTATTATGATGAGCTGACACCCATACCCCTAGGCATGTCAATTACAAAGCGACTGCTTCAACTGATGATGCAACTGGACAGGTAATCCAGTCTGAAGAGGTGGTATGATTGCCTTTGGCTGAAGGCTTTTAACATGCACTGAGAAGAGTGTTGAGAAAAAGCCACAAAGATGAGGATAGGTATTTGATGTGGTCAGCTATCTCCCCGAGGTTCCAGAATTGGGATGCACGCTCATCTATTGTTCAATACTTTTGCCATCACTATTGATTATACCTACTGTAGTTCGGACGATAGCTTCCTTCTCCAGTTCTACGTTGACATTTATTCGCTTTTAGTAACACTCGTTGAGAATGGCTTTAGCTGTGGCTCTTAGCGTAATGACAATCTGTTTGCCGTCTATATAAGCAAATACTGTGCTTTCACCAAACCTCTCTTGCATCTTCCTTTTCATGTATCTTTCACTATGTCTAGAGTCCTCTGAATCACCCATGAGCTCGTTCATCATACTAACAAGATCATTTAGTGTTAGTTGCTCATCAACGTTAGCCTGAAAAAAACTCGACAACTTTTTCTAACGCCTCGTTTTGATTCAAGTTCCGTGGGTGACCAGACTTTCGTTTTCCAGACTGTGAGGGAATTCCGCTATTCTTGTTGGGGATATTATTTTTTGTCAGAACTTTTGAGTAACAGGAATTTTGGTAAACTACATCAGCAGCGTTTAGACGGCAGTGGCAGTAAGATTTGTACTCATTACTGCTCCTGACCAGTCATCATTTTTCTTTCCACAGACCTTTCTTAGTGTATTTTCAAAGTCTCTCGTTCTAACCTGTCTTCTGTCTCCTTCGTTCTATTAAAGATAACTGGCGTAGAGCCAAAGAGACAATCGGATTTGGAGTCGAAGCTTCCACATAAATGGGCATATTCTCGCCTCTGACTGTATTTCACCTGTGAAATCAATGGCAAGTACTGTTTAATAGACTTCTTGTTTGTGAAGATAGACCTTTATGACTAATGGACAGGATCCCAAATAACTGCTGTAACATCTTCATGCTTCTTTGATCGACTAGCTTGATTAGCCGAGATTACACCTGTCTTCCCCCAAACAACCTTTCCTGACTCTTCCAGTATTTCTTCTTTGCAAATATACAATTCATATCAATAACTTAAAGTTTAATAGTAGTTCGATATATATTTATCGTTTAATCTAAAAAGATAATTGAAAGTTTTAATTTTATGTTCAAGAAAAGTTTACTTTCATAATCACTGTGATATATCACCCTATGATTTTGTTGTTATACACCTTATCATGGAAACACGAATTTCACCTCCTCAGAATCAACCTCAATCTAAAAAAAACGAAGTCTTAATTTTACGTTCAAATAAAGATAATATTCGTAATCACCGTCATCTCGTACCCTATTCTAGACATCAGTTTTGTTGTTGTACGACTTTATATGGAAAAACGAATTTCACCTCCATGAAATCAACCTAAACCTCAAAAAAGCTAACATTTAGTTATACACTGAAATAAGATTTTCATAATCCTCATGATTTATTACCCTATTCCAAACATCGATTTTGTTGTTTTACGCCTATATACGGAGACACGAATTTCACCCCCCTCAAAATCAACCTCAACATAAAAAAAAATATTTTTGAAACAGCTGGATGACAAAACATTGGACTTGGAATCAGCGCATTTTTTTGAGTTGGGTAGTCATAGAATCATTTCTCTTGCAATTTGTTTCAGGTCAAACCGTTCCCTTCCTGGACTACCATCAACGACGCTTCC
This sequence comes from Artemia franciscana, assembly GCF_032884065.1. Classification (NCBI taxonomy): domain Eukaryota; kingdom Metazoa; phylum Arthropoda; class Branchiopoda; order Anostraca; family Artemiidae; genus Artemia; species Artemia franciscana. The sequence goes on from NC_088867.1 coordinate 50,849,111, forward strand.
AGTCAATAGCTTTTGGTGGAAGGTTAGACGTGCTAGACTGGGTGAAGGCGAAAACGTGCCAGGATTTTTTGTTTGTATAAGTTGAGGCTCAAAGTGGGACTATGGTCCATCCATGGCCCTTTTTTCCCCTCCGCCTTTTTTTTTCTAGCAAAAAATTGTTTACGTGTTTTTTAGCGGAATTGGGCCCAAATCTTCAATCTACTTGATTGGAGGCTTTAAGCCTATATCTGTATGGATGAGGCCACAGCTATGTCACCTCATTACCAACTTTTCTGCAGAAAGGTAGGCAAGTATTTTTTCATGAATTAGCATGAAATTTACGGGGTAAGTACCCTGGGTATAATAATGATTTTGACATGTACACTCCATCTCTCTGCCCTTTACACAAAAGTTTTTTTGGACAAGTAATTTTAAGTCAAGGAATAGAGAGTATATGGATTTTCAAATGTTTCCCTCAATTCTATAGCCAGAAGTATTTAAAAAAAGAAATTTTAGACCGTTGACCTTTGTGGGGCCTAGGCATTAGCAGGCTTCAAAGTTTTAGTAATTTGGGGGGAAATTACAGAGCAATACTTGCTAATTGAGGTTTGCCACTCACTGTCTAAATAAATGGATTTATTCCCATTTGAACGTTATTATTTCTTCGTCAGAGAATAGTAGTCTGAGAAAAAAGATGCCTAATTTAACCTGTTACGTTGAAAATACTTCGCATATATATATATATATATATATATGGAAATGAGGCCATATAACTATAAATTCACAATTTCGTTTGCAATTAGAAGGCGCAGAAAACTTTGCCACCTTCGTTGGAAATTTAATTTACATTCAGGCAAGATTAAAGAAGAAAATTTACGTAGAGAAGGAGCGTTGACAGCTGTTTTGCCCTCAAGTGGCAAGTTATTTTGGGGAAATGAGACCATACTACTGTAAAATCAACATTTCATTTCCAATTAGAAGACACAGCTGACTGTGCCACATTCGTTGGAAATTTATTTTCCATTTAGGCAAGATTAAAGAAGAGAATTTACATCAAGACTGTGAATAAACTTTGTCATTGAAAAATCATTGTTAAAAAGAATGAGTCACCTAGCCTAGGAACAAATAAAAGTAAAAGGGTTGATACTGGGTAACTAGAAGATCATTCAGGCTTCACTTACCTGGGTAGTACTATTGATAAAAATTGTGGATACAGTGGCGATATAAGAGTATAATAGCCAAGGCCCCAGGTTTTTTTCATTAAAAAAAAAAATGGAAGAATAGGAAGATATGTCTTCGAACCAAGACTAAAATATTGAAAGCTACAGTAATAACAGCGGTCAAGCATGGTTCTGAAACATGGGTGCTTCGGAAGACGGAAGATGATTTGTTCGATGTTCTCCAGAGAAATTGCCTTCGGACCGTCTTGGGTACCCGACTGACTGACTATATCTCAACCAGTCGGATATACGAAAAGTACAACCCCACTTCTTAGGGTTATAGTGAGGGAAAGTTTGAAATGGCTAGGGCACAGTCTGTGAATGAAGGATGGCAGATTGTCAAAGATTGTTAATTTTGGCTGTCCATCTAGAGCCAAACAAAAAGCAGCTCGTCCCCGAACGGATCAGAAAAAGATCGCAAGAAAGAATATAAAGGAATTTAACTCCTTGGAAGGAGGTAAAGAGTGAAGCTTATTGTAGATGGGAGTGGAGGATGAGCGTGAATAGCAGTGTGGGCTTCAAGTGGCTTTGTGCTGCAGCTAGTTATTAGTTTTAGTAGTATTAGTTCTAGGTACTGGTTTCACTAACCGCATATCAAAGAACAAGTCACACAAAAATACGGTTCGATCTATTTCGGATTCCAAAGCCATGATGACAGGAAGATTAAGATGACTAGGCCACGTTCTACTGATAAAGGATGACAGATTTCCAAAGATGTTGTTTTCGGCCATTCATACAGGGCCAAACAAAAAGAAGGCTTTCCACCCGAAAACGGGGTGAGAAGAGATCAAACAGTTCGTGGTAAGGAACTATAGTAAGGAGCGACCCGGCTCAAAAGTAAACGAAACTCTAAAAAATGGAATTTTGATACTAATAGATACATCAAAAGAATTAAATTTTTATGATGATTTTAAATATAAAGTTTCAAAAAGTTTAGTCTTACTTATCAGAAGTTACGAGCCTGAGAAAACTTGCCTTATTTTGGAAAATAGGGAGAAACACCTCCTAAAACTCTTTCAGTGTATCAGAGAACCATACTGTAGAATTGTCAAGCTCCTATCTACAAAAATATGGAATTTGTATTTTTGCCTTAAGACCGATCAGGGGTGCGTGTTTATTTGTTTTTTTTTTCTTTCTTTTCCTCATGGGTGATCGTATCGACCCAGTGGTCCTAGAATCTTGCAAGAGGGCTCATTCTAAATGAAAAAAAAGTTCTAGTGCCATTTTCAAGTGGCCAAACAAATTGGAGAGCACCTAAACCCCCTACCATGCTTATTTTTTCCCAAAGTCAATGGGTCAAAATTTTGAGATAGCCATTTTGTTCAGCATAGTCGAAAAACCTAATAACTATGTCTTTGGGGACAGTTTACTCCCTCACAGTCTCCGTGGGAGGGGCTGCAAGTTACAAACTTTGACCAGTGGTTACATGTAATAATGGTTATTGGGAAGTGTACAGACGTTTTCAGGGGAATTTTTTTCTTGGTAAGGGAAGGGGTTGAGGGGAGGTGGTTATATGGGAGATTCTTTCCACAGAGTAATTTTTCATGGGAGGAGAGAATTCCCATGAAGGGGGTGCAGGATTTTCTACCATTATTTCAAACAAGAAACAACGAAAAAAGTTTTCAAGTGAAAGTAAGCAGCAGCATTAAAACAAAACGAACAGAAATTATTACGCATATGAGGGGTTCATCTCCTCCTAAATACCTGCTCTTTACGCTAAATTATTTTTAGTAATTTCAACTATTTATTCTACGGCCTTTGTGATTCAGGGATCATTCTTAAGGAATTGGGACAAAATTTAAGCTTAAGTGCTAAAGCAATGTATTAAAGAGGGGGCAAAACCTCTCATATACGCAATAAAAATATACGAATATAGAAGTTGGTTACGTAAGTTCACTCGTAAGTTATGTATATTTCTTCCTAATAAAAACGTTCGTAAAAAATAAAAGTTCTAGTTGCCTTTTTAAGTAACCAAAAGATTGAAGGGCTACTAGGCCTCCTCCCCCACCCCTTTCTCTCAAAATCGTCCGATCAAACTAAGAAAAAGCCATTTAGCCAACAAAAAATTAATATGCAAATTTTGTGTTAAGTATTCATGTGCAGAGAGCCAAAATCAAAACATGCATTAATTCAAAAACGTTCAGAAATAAAATAAAAAAAATAAGTTTTTTTTAATGAATGTAAGGAGCGACATTAAAACGTAAAACAAACAGAAATCGCTCCGTATATGAAAGGGGCTGTTCCCTCCTCAACGCCCCGCTCTTTAGGCTAAATTTTTTTTTACTGTTTTAAAAAGTAGATATGAGAGAAAGAGTCAAACTTTAGCGTAAAGAGCGGGGCGTTGAGGAGGGAACAACCCCTTTCATATACGGAGTAATTTCTGTTCGTTTAAGTTTTAATGTCGCTCCTTACTTTCATTAAAAAACAAGTCTTTTTAATGAAAAGGTAACCCCCCCCAAAAAAAAAGAAACAACACGACCAAAACAAACAATACCCAGAAGTCAGAATCCAGTGCAACCGTATGTCAATTACCGTAGTCACGGTTCTGGTGACGTGTCCACCCTGACGCCAATATGAGCCTACGCAAGCAGGGCTTCCCTTTCGAGAAGAGGGATAGAGGAAGGAGTTTGTGACAGAGCAGAGCCTCCATACCATTTCACAGCACCAGAACAATTCTAAATTTTTACACTTACCCCATCCTCATCAGAACATTCGTCAAGGAATCATTCAATATATCCTTCTCAGGCATTGGAAACACCCTTGTTCCAGAGTCATGCTTGGCCATGGTCATGACACAGGTTTTCAATATTTCCATCTTGGTTTGTAGACTATCTTGCTATTCCTACGAACTTTTTTTGACTGGGGAATTGAACTACCTTTTCTATTCTACTTTTTATATCTTCGCTGCATCAGCAACCTTTACTATTAATGCTACTCAAGTAAGTGAAGCTATCCAGTTGATATATTTTTGCGCTTCCTAGTATCACCCCTTCATCTTCATTCCTTTATAATCTAGGTGACTGGACTAAGTAATAATTTTAATTATAACATTAATTTAATTTTATCATTAATTTTTAAACATACTCTTAAAGCTATTCAATCCGCTAACTCTTTTATATAGCACACTGAATCATCAGCATGATTTAAATCTAGGAGAGATTTACCTCTTCATTTGATGTCACGTTTTCATTCAGCAGTTGCGTGTTCCTCAGGAGAAAGTCTATAAAATTTATTTGTATAGGGGGTAGAAAATAATTCAGCTTAATTCCTGATACCAGGCTGAACCAAGTACTAAACACATTTTCTACCTTAACTGCAGCAATAGTATTTTTAATTATCATGGTCGTGTTCTTAGAAAATGTACTTTTATGGTCTACTTGCGAAAGTGAGACACTCAATAAAACTTTTGTTTCAACTGACTCAAATGCCGATTCATATTATTTAAAAATGATGACTAATGGGCAGAGGAAATCAATATAGTTACTGTGTATAAGTAATTAAAAGTTAAAAAATTCCTATTTGCGCCACTGCATCTTCTCCAAAAAGCATTTTACTCTCAAAAAAGTAAATATAAACAAAGTTTTTTCACTCTGGATTCAAATTCTCAAAAGTGATTTTACTCTCAAGAGAAAAGTGACTTGTCCTCGGGGGTTCATGCTCCCAGATTCTTGGGTCAAGCTTATTTAGGATAAAAATGAAAAAGGAAGAGTAGTAAAAAAAAAAATATCGTATCTACCATTAAATGCACTGGAATACAAAATTAGAAAATAAATTAGAGCCGTGTTGCCTGATTTAGAAATTCACTCTAGATGTACATAGCACTAACACTAGGGTCTGAAACATTAGCAGAAATAAGTTTCAATGATTTTAAAATAAAGCTAGCCACGGTTAGCGTGGACTTAATTTATTAACTAAAATTCATTTAACAAGTGCGTCTCTAGAAGCGCTCACTTTTGAATACGATAAGAATGCCTGTTCACAGAAATGTGGCCCAGTACGTAAAGACACTTTATGGAAATGAGTTCCCATACTAAGCAGATGAGTCACAGCCTTTTGAAACGTTTCCAGTTCACCACTGTAAAATTCCGGTGTCTCATTAGGTAAAATTTTAGGAAAAAGCCATCTGTATCGCTCCTAACAACCCTGGCGGCAAATATTGCTCTATGAGAAGATCGTTCCCGGTCTCCACCCACAAGAAACTAAGGGCACCAGTAGACAAAAAAAGTCGTCATGAATTGTATCTCATATTAATTGAATGTATTTGAAATTATAACTGAAACTCAACCGATTATATGGATTGAATATTTTTAATCTATATTATCGATTGTGTTAAGTGAGCTCGCGGTTCCTCAACAAACTAACCACCCGCTTAACACCGACTTCTCAACAGGAAGTTATATTGCTTTGCACAATGTATGAAATGATAGCATGTAACTATTTTCATTTCGAATAATTGGAGGAACTAAAGATCCCTCCCTTCACTGCCAGATTTTTAGTAAAAGCGTGGATAGGTAGCACTTTATTTAGACCAGAATAAAACAGAATTTTCAATAAATGTTGGAGTCAAAACATGCCTTAGGACCCACCGAATTCCTTCTCTCGCCATATTAATTTTATTACAAAAATGCACATTGTTTGGAGTGTGATCATGCAAGGTTTTTCAGTCTACATAATTGGAGAAATTAGTAGGGTGTACCATTGACTACCCATTTAGCCACCCACTCGCCTTGCCGTATCCCTTATAATTCACCATTTCAAAGATGGTAAGCCTTTTTTTTGCCTTGTTTGGACTGGAATCAGGCAAGAATTTTAATGCAAAAGAAGAAATACTTAAATATATCGTAAAAAAGATATTTTTTTAGCCATCTACCCACTGACATCTCTCTCCAAGTCAAAATGTGCAGTCGGCTCGTCCGACGAGTTGGAATTTGATTTAACTTCTAATTCCCTGGAAGTTAAATTTGATTTACCAAGCCGTTCTAGAGATATTCTAGATACACAAATTTGATAACCCCATGCCTTATAGGTATAAGCCTCATGAAAAGCTTAAAGATTCTAGGCTCACTGGGGCTTGATGTACCTTAGCTTTTAGTCAGCTTCGGGAAAAAAAAATATGGTTTAGGCGTTCTTTCTCCCTTCCCAAGCTAAAATTTGGAGTCTGAATCCTTCTTCCCCACCCCCAAAAAATAACTCCCTGAAAGATTTAAATTGATCCTTTAAGCTGGTCCCATGACAGAGTGGACGCACTATTTTCAAAGCCTTTTAGCAAATAGTGGCTTTTGATTTACCCCGCTACTAAACTGTACATAAATTATGAGCCTCATAGGAGCTAACTGTACCAAAATATTTTGGTGGATCAGAAAAAAAATTGTTCAGCCCATTATTCTCCTTCACTCTATTGAAACCTTCTATTTGAAATTTCCTTGCCCCAGCCTCTTTCTTCTCTCCCCAACCGTGCCTGAAAGTTTCAAATTCACCTCCCAAGTTATTGTCGTAATTCTACAGTTATGTTATTTCGATTGCCTGAATAAACATAGATTTTATAACCTACCTCTCCCAATCCCCAAGTCAAATTTCGAGATTCTATTGACACGTCCCCCCTCAAGCATTGCCTGAAAGTTTCAACTGATTCCCAAAGCAATTCCAAAGACACTGCAGCTACTTTGAAGACTCGGGTACAAACTTTGACCAAGTAAATGGTCCCAATAAGCTTTTCTACAAAAACCAATCTGGGAACAATGGCTAGTTTTTATTACATGAGACCATTGTCCCTGGGACTGTTAGAGTCATTTTGATCCCAGAAGCACATATATTAGGCCTTTCAACACTTTTGAACCAAGAAAAAATCTAGAAATTTGATTCAATATAATTAGGTTTAAGGGGAGGGGTTAAAAGAAAGAGACACAGGAAGGAGGCCAGTTGCCTGCAGATAAATTTCAGTCCTTAGCAGAGCATCTAAACATCTGATTCCAATCGATTTGACCCCCTCCGAAGATTCTATGACCAGCCTTCCATAAGGAGTGGCTGGGGAAAAGAAATTCTACCCTTTTGCGGCCCTTTTTAGGGGAAGCAAAATATTTTTCTATTTTTTCTTCTGTATTGGAGTCCTCTTATGCAAAGGACTTAAGCATATAAGTTTCGAGCCTATAAGGAAAAAATGTGTTTGGCTTTTTTTCGACCCTATTAGATTCGGAGGAGACGTTGCCCTGGAAACTGTTCGCACGTGAGGTTCCTCTTGGCCCAAGGATTTGCGACTGTAAGTTTCAAATTGATATGGGAAAATTGTTTTTGCTCACTAACCCCACCACCCTACAGCAAAATGTTTGATTTTTTGTTACTCACAGCATGAGTTCTGAAACTGTCGAGCCATATACGCACCCAGTACAAAGCAATCCCCCTTCCCCAATTTAAAAAAAAGTGCTTAAACAAATGGCAATATGCATTATTCACTGCCCTAGCCCTATGGGCTTTGACCGTCATGTTATTCCTGGAGGTATATTTATTAAACCTTTTGACTATTTCAAAAGAGAGGACTGTCTAAAAAAATTATCGGATGTCTCTTGGGGTCAGGGAAGGGGTTGCGATAAAGGGCTTGGAAGATATGATTTATTAATAAAAATAGATATCAAATGCTCCTTTTCCCTCAAAGCTCTATAAGTCAGGACTGAAAAGAGGCTGCCTGCCATTAATCACTTTTCACTCTTAGAATAGACACTAGAACTTCAATTTTCGAGCAAATGAGTCGCCTCCAAAGTTTCTGCGACCACTTGCAATAGAATTGTCTGGCGAAAATAAACAAATAGATGATGCATTGAATCCTTATGTATCTTTATCAAGGTAACCCTAGTGTACTGCACCTGATGAAAAATAAAAATTGGACAAGTAGCAAACATTTTCAATTTATTACGCTTATATTCACTTTGCAGGTTCCCTACATTGAAGGTCCTTATACTTACTTTACATTGAAACTTACAGAGTAGATACTCCTCCCCACTCCCATTCAAGATCGTAAAATGCAAAATTTTACAATTTTTACACCTACAAAAGACTTTTCAGGAAACAAAAGGCTTATTATAATCCTCTTTAAAAAGCACTTTTTAGGTCTACCCATCCCTCTTCCCTCTTGATTTTTTTTTAGGGGAAATCAATATATATATATTAGGATAATAATTATACCAAAAATAATGATTATCTTAGAAATTACAGCGATTCTCTTACTTGATATTCAAAATCAGATGGAATCTTAACGCAAAGAAATACCAAGACAAAACCCCCAAGCAAATTCAGTTTCAAGAAATTCCACAGCCATTTATTGTCTCAAAGGAAAGCTATTGTGGTAGTAACAAGTTCATACAGAAAATCAGTCATATTAAGTTCGTCTGCCACAACGGGTGGCTTCGACACGTAATATTTTCAAGTATACAACCGACAGTCAATTTTCCTCTTCTAGATTTGTTAATCCCATTAACCGCAAGAGGCGCTCATGTCACCAATTTTCATTTCAGCATTGCGATATAGGCAGTTTCCAACCTTCTCTTTATAAATAGTTCATAATGTTATACCCGAACTCTATCTTTTTCGGTAAAATTTTAATTAAATGAGAATTAGGGGAAAGATCTATAGATTGATGTGTGTGGTTCTTCTAGGGATCTTTTTCTGACAATGACAATTAATGCTTCTTTCGGCAAATCAGACAGAATCCCGTCGGGCTTTTGTAGCATGTAGTATCTCGCCTAGAAACCCTGTAATTACAAGTCCCGGCAAATTAGCTGAAATTTAAAAATAAAGCCAAAGGCAAGCCTCTATTTGTTCAAGCAAATATACACTAAGACCTATAATTACAAGAACATTCTACTGATACTCAATAGGAATATTTTCAGCAGTTAAAGGTATCTTCACAATAAGAATGTGTAATTTGACAAAATTAAGAAAGAAATTCAACTTAACAAAAGCATTTAATGGGAGTCAATATACGAGTAAGTATAGGGTTTAGCTGAGTTTATCCTTTTGAGGGAAATTTATGAAATGCCTTGGCAGGATCGTGTATGAATGTTTCATCGTCTTTATGACAACTTACAGTAGCCTTTAAAACTCAACTGTGTAATAGCTAGTAATCATTTATTGTAGTTTAGAGACTGCTAATAGCGTGCTAATACTAGTCTAGACGGTGTTAACGCAAAGTCAATTACATCCACTTATACGATCGTTTTTTTGTTCATGTTCTTTTTTTCTCTCTCGTTGAGTCAAGTTTCATAATTACGTATTGAATGGATATTAGACATGCGCAATGGCGGCACTTGTTTTATGTGTGTCATGACTCCCTTAATGAGGATATTTATGTTTAGCTTAATTTTTGAAATAGTGCTGAATCAGAAATATAAGCAGAGATCAATCAGGGGGTACTCAAAAATCAATAAGGGGGAAATGCGATCAATCACTGGGTCTTTTTTTACAAAACATTTTTACTTTGTCCCCATACTCTGGCAAAATTAATCGAAGTTTTGATTTTACCCTCTCCCCCCACTCATCAAAGGTATCAATGGTCAATGTTTTTCCACATTGCTTCTTCAAGACTAAAGTGTTGGTATTGATATTTTAACTTCTCTTTCTATTATAATGTTGACATAACAAAGAGCTAAACTGGCGTTAGGTATAAAGGTGGAAAGTGAAACAGACAACCCTGTCAGCTCTAAAGAGAGTCTAAGACTAGAGGGAGTGAAATTTAAATGTTATAAAATGCAAGTGGATATTAAAAAACAAACTAGTTCTGCGACCCCCAGTTCGGCAAACCTCTATGTTCTGTAAAATCTTTTATCCAGGAGGTTATTTGCCACTAAAGGTGCAATGTTTGTTATAAACTCATAAAAACAACATTCCACTTCTGCCTATAGCCTGGACTTTAAAACTACCAGTCTTAAATATAGGAGAAATGGTTTGCCATTTAATTTTAATCCCCTTTTAATCCTAAAAAATTGTATTAAACAAGTGAATTGAAATATATAATAATGGAAAATTAGTAATTTATATAGTTTTATATTAACATAAAAAAATTCGTATTGTAAAACCCTTGGGCCACATTAAAAAGTCGTGATTACATACATCAAACAGTTCGTGGTAACGAACTAGAAAGGAGCGACCCGGCTCAATAGTAACCAAAACTCTAAAAAATGGAATTTTGATATCAATAGCTACATCAAAAGAATTGCATTTTAATGATGAATTTAAATATATAAGTTTAATCATGTTTAGTCTTACCCATCAAAAGTTACGAGCCTGAGGAAATTTGCCTTATTTTAGAAATTAGGGAGAAAAAACCCCTAAAAGTCATAGAATCTTAACAAAAATCACACCGTCAGATTCAGCGTATTATAAAACCCTATTGTAGAAGTTTGAAGCTCCTATCTGCAAAAATGTAGAATTTTGTATTTTTTGCCAGAAGGCAGATCACGGATGCGTGTTTATTTGTTTTTTTTTTCCCAGGGGTGATCGTGTCGACCCAGTGGTCCTAGAATCTTACGAGAGGACTCAATCTAAAGGAAATGAATAGTTATAGTGCCCTTTTTAAGTCACCCAAAAAATTGGAGGGCACCTAGGCCCCCTCCCACGCTAATTATTTTCCCAAAGTCACCAAATCAAAATTCTGAGATAGCCATTTTATTCAGCGTAGCAAAAAAACCTTATAGCTGTGTCTTTGGGAACGACTTACTCCCCACAGTCCCCGTGGGAGGGGCCACCAGTTGCAAACTTTGACCAGTGCTTACATATAGTAATGGTTATTTGGAAGTGTACAGACGTTTTCAGGGGGATTTTTAGGTTGTGGGGAGGGGGGTTGATAAGAGGAGGATACGTTAGAGGAACTTCCCTTGGAGGAAGTTTTCATGGGGGAAGACTATTAAAAAAAACTGTTAAAAATATGAAAAAGTTTTTTCAACTGAAAGTAAGGAGAAGCATTCAAACTTAAAACGAACAGAAATTATTATGCATATGATGGGCTTACCTCCTCCTAATATCTCGCTCTTTATACTAAATCATTTTTAGCAATTTCAACTATTTATTCTACGGCTTTTGTGATTCAGGGGTCATTCCTAAGATTTGGGAAAAATTTAAGCTTTAGTGTAAAGAGCAAGGTACTGACGAGGGGGTGAACCCCTTCATATACGTGATAAAAACATGAGAATACAGAATTTCGTTACGTAAGCTTATTTGTAAATTATGTATATCTTATAAAGAGATTCGTAAAAAATTAAAAGTTCTAGTTGCCTTTTAGTAACCAAAAAATCAGAGGGCAACTAGGCCTCCTTCCCCGCTCCTTTTTTTCTCAAAATCATTCGATCAAAACTATGAGAAAGCCATTTAGCCAAACAAATAAATATGCAAATTTCGTTTTAATTATTCATCTGAGGAGAGCCAAAATCAAAACATGGATTGATGCAAAAACGTTCAGAAATTAAATAAAAAAAAACAAGTTGTTTTTAACGGAAAGTAAGGAGCGACATTAAAACTTAAAACGAACAGAAATTACTTCTTATATGAAAGGGGCTGCTTCCTCATCAACGCCCCACTCTTTACTGTAAAGTTTTTTACTGTTTTAAAAAAGTAGAGTTAAGAGAAAGAGTCAAACTTTAGCGTAAAGAGCGGGGCGTTGATGAGGAAGCAGCCCCTTTCATATACGAAGTAATTTCTGTTTAAGTTTTAATAGGTTTTAAGTTTTAATAAGTTTTAAATTTTAATGTCGCTGCTTAATTTCGGTTAAAAAAACTTTTTTTTTATATTTAATTTTGTTAAAGTCGCTCTCAGGAAAAGTGCTAACGCGTTGATCAGGCTAAAACTGAATTTTCGGTGTTAAGCAACAAAGGGTCCCCATGAAGACCATTCGAAGGAACATAAAAAATTATGCTGAATGGCAAAATGTAGCTTAAATGTTTCTTCTTAAGGAATAGTATGATTTTGTCTTTCAGATCACGTAGCGCTTTACTGAAAGCATTTCAGAGTTTAATATACGTAGCCAACTGGTACTTGAAACTTTAGCCAAGTGTAGCAAGCACAAAAAAGGAAGGTATATAAGAAATATAAGAAATTACGAATTGAATTTGAATAAAACTTGAAACCTCAGAATCTTGAAAATTTATTGAGATCACATTTTTGGGGTTAGTATGAAGTAACCCGAAAACAATCATAAGAATTTGTGATGGCAAGATACTCATTTTTGCCATTTATATGACTTTTTGGTTACAAAAGCAACATTTTCCAAATAAATCCTTATTAATGCGAATTAGCAAAAATGTAGCCGGTGGGATATATATTTCTTGAAATTTAGGAGGAACTTTGCTTTTTTTTTTTCAAAACAGTTTTTCAAATTTCAAACTACACTGTAAACTATTACATTGTAAACGATACTTTTTCGAATTTTCAAATAAAGTATAAACACCAGCAAAAAAGCCCCTAAGAAAATTTATGCATAACAAATTGAAAAAAAAAAAAATTTGGCATTTCAGGCAGACCTAAAGGAATCACCTTCTTCGGGCATACTTTGCAGTTCTTAATTTATAAAACTTACTAAACTTTATACTTTAGCAAATTTGAATTGTGTTTCTAATTGAGCGGATTTTTTTAAAAATTAGCCACATGGTAAAGATGAATTCTATAATTGTTTAGTTCATTCAGGTTTTTTGCAATGTGTTAATATTTGTGATTTGGTAAAATTTATTATATTTAGTTTACCTATTGTTGCTAAAAAGAGGGATATATTAACAGGATAAGCTTGTTTTGGTGTTACTTGGTTGTTTTACATTTGCTGTTTTTTTTTTCTTTCATAGGCATGTATTTTGGGGGTTATACCTGACACGGGGAAGCCATGGATATTCTGTGGTAGCCACAACACTTGGCTGGGTAGAGAATTTAAAGTGGTGAAACCCTATATAGGCTAGTGTATTCTCCTGATGAGCCCTTGTGTTGGGTTGTTGCCTCTGAATTACTTGTCTTTATTATTTTTTCTATTGTTTGGTAAATGACGACCTATACTTATTGACGACATGACTGCCTATCCATGGATTATTCTTTATGGTTGATTGTGTATGGCTATGCTGTTTGACCTATGTGATTGTATGGATGAGTAGGGTTAAGACCTCATTCAAGTGCTGGTCTGTATTAATCACTAATTTAGGAGAAAATCTTCCTTTTCTCCTTCTGTCTCTCTCTCTTTTTTTTTGTATGTTTGTGCTGTTGCATTGGTGATTTCTCTTTTCATCATATATATATATATATATATATATATATATATATATATATATATATATATATATGTCCTGGCCGAGTGGGTTGGTGCGCTGGATTCGGGATCCCTTGCCTGAGAGGACGCGGGTTCGAATCCCAATGTACCCTATTCTTCAGTTTGGGACGGAAGTCAGTGGCGTGACTCTGTAAGCTTAGCCAATGTCGACCCAGCTCTAAATGGGTACCTGGAGAAATCTGGGAAAGGTAAACAGGAAGGGTGTGCGAAAGCACAGGTTGGCTGGCCCTCAACCCCCCATTGCACTTCCTGGCTGAAGGGCCAAGAAATGGAGATCAGCACCGTCGGTACGGACTGTAAAGTCTAATGCCGTATCTTTTACCTTTATATATATATATATATATATATATATATATATATATATATATATATATATATATATATATATATATATATATATATATATATATATTAGCTGGGTCCCGGCGGCTTCGCCGCCGGTCCCTAGTATGGCACACGGCAGGTTTCTATATATGGATTCTCATTATCCCTTGTGTTCTAACCGTAGACAGCGCTTTTAATTATTTTTTGATATTCAGTCAACAATTAAAAGAATCGGAATTGACCAAGTAGCTGAGTTTGTTGTACTCGAAAGTACTTTCACTAATTTTTACTCATTCACCAACTAAGTCACTTGTAATTCACTTACTAGCTGAGTTCTCTGTATTCAAAAATCTTTTTTTTTCATAACCACCATTCAAAAGACATGGAATTTACCAATTAGCTGAGTCTGTTGTATACAAAAGTGGATTTATTAAATTTTATGATAATTAGTCACCAATCAAAAGACTCGGAAATTACCAAGTAACTATGTTTGTTGTAACCAAAAGTGCTTTTGTGATTTTTTGATACTTAGCCAGCTAGTAAAACACTCGGAATTTATCAACTACCTGAGTTTATTGTAATCAGAAGTGCTTTCAGCAAATTTTCGATGCTAAGTTAGCAACTAAAATAGTCGAATTTACCTACTAGCTTAGTTTGTCTTATACAAAAGGGCTTTTATGTAATTTTTTATAGTCACCAATTAAAATATTTGGATTTGCCAAGTAACTGAATTTGTTGTAGTCAAAAGAGTTTTTATTTTGTTCTTGTACTCAGCCAGTTAGTAAAACACTCAGAATTTATCAACTACATGAGTTTACTGCAATAAAAATGCTTTCATTAAATTTTTGATACTCATTCAGCAACTAAGACACTTCGAATTTACCGACTAGCTGAGTTTGTTGTATATAAAAGTTCTTTTAATTATTTTTTAGCGCTCATTCACCGATTAAAAGACTTGCAACTGACCAAGAAGCTGAGTTTGTTGTACTCGAAAGTGTGTCTATTAAATTTTTTGATAATCAGTCAGTAACTAAGACACTCGAAATATACCTAATAGCCGATTTTCTTGTAGTCAAATATGCTTTTATTACATTTTTTATACTCAGTCAGCAACTAAGACATTCGGAATTTGCCGATTAGAAGAATTTATTGTAGTCTGAAGTGGTTTTATAATTTTTTTTTCGTGCTCAGCCAGCAACTAAACCACTTTGAATTTATTTAGTGCCTGAGTTTATTGTAGTCGAAAGTGCTTTTATTAAATTTTGGTTACTCGGTCAGTAACTAAGACACTTCGAATTTACCTACTAGCTAAGCTTGTTTGAATGCAAAAGTGCTTTTATTTAATCTTTTGATATTCAGTTACCAATTTAGAGACTCAGAATTGACCAAGTAGCTGAGTTTGTTGTACTCGAATTTTTTTTTATTAAATTACTTTTATACTCAGTCAGCCGCTAAGTCACTCGGAATCTACCTATTAGCTGAGTTTGTTGTATGCAAAAGTGCTTTTATTTAATTTTTTTATGGTCACCTATTAAAAGACTTGGAATTTACCAAGTACTGAGTTTATTTCAGTCAAAGGTGCTTTTATCATTATTTTCTGTTATTCAGCCAGCTAGTTAAACACTCGGAACTTATCAACTGCCCGAGTTTATTGTAAACAAAAGTGCTTTTCTCGGTCGGCTGCAAGCACTTCGAATTTACCTACTAGCTGTGTTAGTTGTATGCAAAAGTGCTTTTATTTGGTTTTTTCATACTCAGTTACCAATTAAAAGGCTGGAAATTGACCAAGTAGCTGAGTTTGTCGTATTCGAAAGTACTTTTGTTAATTTTTTTATAGTTAGTCAGCAACTAAGACGCTTGGATTTACGTACTAACCGAGTTTTTGTAATCAAATGTGCTTTCATGAAATTTTTGATGCTCAGTCAGCAGCTAAGACATTCGGAATTCACCTAGCATCGGAGTTTGTTGCATGCAAAAATGATTTAATTTAATTTTCTGATGCTAAGTCACCTATTAAAAGACTCAGAATTTACCAAGTAACAGATTTCGTTGTGGTCAAAAGTGCTTTTATTAATTTTTTGGTACTCAGACATCAACTAAAACAATCGGAATTTATCAACTACCTGGCTTTGTTGTAAAAGTACTTTTCTTTGATTTTTAGATACTTTTTTGGTACTCAACCAAATGTAAAAGTGCTTTTGTTTAGTTTTTTGATAATCAGTCACCAATTAAAAGACGTGGGATTGACCAAGGAGCTGAGTCTGTTGTTCTTGGAAGTACTTTTATTTATTTTATTCCCAGTCAGCAACTAAGACACTCTGAATGTGCGTACTAGCTGAGTTTGTTGCATGCAAAAGCGCTTTTATGTATTTTTTGATAGTAACCAATTAAAAGGCTAGGAAACATCGCTACAAACAGTATTTTTCTAATAGGAAAAATCACGACTAACATATATCTATCATCTTCGTTTTGAATTACGAAAATGTCACAAGTGAATTTCTTTTGTTGTAAGTATATACGTCATTTTAGGACCTCTAAAAAAGATTAGAAGTTCCGAAAAAGTTGAAAGTTCTGTTAAAAAAACAAGTAAAAAAATTCACTACAAACATTACTTTTCTAATAGGAAAAATCACGACTAACATAAATTTGTCATCTTTATTTCGTGTTTCAAAAATATCAAAAGTGGATTTCTTTTGTTATGAATATATTTAACGTCATATCATTTTAAGTAAAAAAAAAGAAAAGGTTTCTAAGTCCCAAAACAGTTGAAAAATTTGAAGTTCAAAAACAAACCAACTCAAAAAAAGAAAAAATGTCGCCACAAACATTTTTCTGATGGGAAAAATAATGACTAACATGTTTATCGTCCTCATTTCGTATTCCGAAAATGTCTCAAGTGAATTTTTTTTGTTACAATTTTATTTCATGTCATTTTGAGACATGTTTAAAATTGAAACAATTTTAAGTCCTCAAAAAATATAAAAGTTAGAAAACGGGAGGGGGACATTGGGACCATGGAGGGGTACAAAGGGACCCAATGACAATGGAAAACCAATGTGCTCAGGACCATTACATTACGTAAATCATACCTGGCCGGTTGTAGTCATTACAAGTTTTATAGATCGAAACAAGTTTTATTAACCAACAACAGAATATGTTTGTCAAGCAAGCATCTTTGATCACTGTTGTATACATATTCTCGGAATAATTCCAAAACAGGTGGCCGGAAACAAATCACTAATAGTATTTACCATATATTCAACTATAATTGAGAAATCAATTAACTTGTTACGATGTAGTGACGCTTAACACCAGCTGGATAGCGTCCCAGGAACAACACGTTGATTACCAAAAATGTATTTCCAAGAATATAATATCATCAATGACGTGTTGGCTCACTCGAGTAACGTGTCGCTCTTTTACCATGGGAAATCATGGGTCTCACGTTCGATTCATACATCAGGCATAAATTTCATAAAATGAATCGGAAACTGCTTAGAAGCAAAAAAATGTTGTTGGCTCAGTTGTTATCTCAAAAAGATCGGATGTGAGGGCTGTCACGATTTTCCAAGAAACACCTTACGCAAGATACCGAGTACATGGTACTTGTATCCAAAGTTCCTTCTCACCGAAAAATAACCGCTGGCAAGCGTTTCCTGGAAATATTCTTATCCCAGGAAGCTGAAATAATGCTATGTGTCTCGTAGGAATATTGGATGTACTTTGTGCTTATATCGGTTGATGGGGTACGGGAGAACTATGTGCTTTTATTTTTAATGGGATACGGAAGTACTGTCCGCTTTTTATCGTTGATGGGATATGGCGGTGCTGAGAACTTGTATTCGTTGCATTGTTTCGGCGAGAAACAATGGCTGGCAAGTGATGTTTCCTGGAAGTATTCTTATTTGAGATAACGTCATGTGTGTCGTAGTAATGGTGAGTGTACTGGGCAGTAATATTTGTTAATGGGATACAGGTGTATTGTGCGCTTATATAATGGGAGTACTGTAAGCTTATGTTCATAGCATTGTTTCATCAACAAAATGAATGATTACGCAATACCAGATACTTGACAGACCAGATGTGGGGGATTGGCAACTCCAAATGGTAGGGTTACTGTGCGCTAGTATGGAGGGAGTAATGTGCGCTTGTACCAATCGAGGGACCTCGGGGCTACATAGGACTTAAACCAAGTGAAGATTCCCGAGGGTACTTAGTGCTCGGGCGTACTATGACCATACTCCTCACGCCAAATCATCTTAGATTACACTCGAAATTTTAATTTTCCTTTAAAACTCTTTGCTGTTTTCCATGGTAACCGTATGCACTAGAAATTTTCTTTTAATTTTTGCTTCATGCTTTTCTGGCAAAAATAATTCTGAATTTGATATCGAAGATTTTTCAGAAAAAGTAGCAAACGTTGGGAGTTTCTGTCGAAACTTTGATAAAATGATCTGCATAACTAGGAAAGAATTTTTGGCAACTACTACTAACAACACATTAAAGCACCAAACCACTTGAGGCAAGCACAACTCTTTTCGTTTCTTTTTATCCTAATATGTACGAAGTTTTACTCTTTGCATCTTCTGGTGTAGTTCTAAATTCATTTAAATCCTTACTTAGGACCTTTTCCAACGATATTTGGGAACAAACTGCTTTTCGTGGGGCCCCTGATGGATAGCCAAGATGCATAATTTAAAGGAATCTTTTGCACCTCATCAATAAAACACGACCAAATATTTGAGCTCTTGGGTTAAAAACTATGTTTTCTTAAATGTGTAGAAACTTACTAGCACAATCTAGAAATCTGGTTGTTTTCATCTGGTTGCTGTCAATTAGTTACCAGCTAAACGGATGGCTATTGTATTCCTTACTTTTATGTTTTTGTACACTTATCTTTTAAAATTTTTTGGGCACATTGTCAAATTTGGCACCTTTTGCCCGCCTAAAAAGTTTGCCTGGTTCTAGAAAAGTAAGTAGGAAATGCCAAACCCTTGAATATAGAAACTCTTTAAAATTTAGTGAAGGGGGATAAATGTGTTCTAAACAATCTAATGGGGCAACTTCATGTTTTATCAACCAAAAAATAATGTCTATGCTCTTTTGGTTCTATTTTATCCTCTTATTTGACCTTGAAAATAAATTTTTACCCAATTGAAAGTTCTTTAATTTTCAAGTTAATCAAGTTTATAAGAAAATCAAAGTTTAGTTCCACATGCTTGTTTTTCCTGTACCAAACCATAGACCTCTTTGAAAAGACATAAATGCCAGTTTTGCTAACTGTTAAAAAAAAAGAAGATGAAAAAACAAACTCTAAGAATTAAATTAATACGACAAAGAATAAAACACATCCAGACAGCTAGTAAAGGTAAAAGATAAAGAATACATAAATCTACTCTTTATACTAGGCTTTCACGCTTTCTTCTTGTTTACATTCCCCACTTTTCTTCAGATACCCATTTAAAGCCTAGTCGATTCTGGCTAAGCTTACAAAGTCACGCCAGTGACCCCTGTCGCCTGGACAGTGCTAATGATAATATAAAATAAAACTTGCATGATAAGGAGTACCTCAAAATCAAAAATGGATTCCGAGGGTACTCCGGGTTGTACCATCTCCCTCTGCCCACGTTTCTCAACTACCTCCTCAATATTTTCTGCAAGGTCAAAAAAAAGTTCAAACGTTTCACAATTTCTAAAGCTATTGAGTATTTGTTTTGACTAGGCCTAACTTATTTAAAAGTAGTGCAGGTTTGACCCGGTGGACATGCTCAATAACTGAGTCGGGACTCAGCCCACAAAGTTCCATTGCCTCAGAATGTTAGCTTGAGCCGTTATGCTTCTCCAAATTTATAAGATTCATAAGATATTATTTGTAAGATTTGAGATTTATCTGCTTAAGCATAGAAATAATTAGTTGAACCGAAATTCTTTGGGGTGGTTTGACTGCCTTTTTTTAATCAAACATTTAAAAAGAATTTTGCATAGGAATTCTGGCGAATTCCCTCTGTGTATAATTTCCTTTGACAAGTTCACCCCCTGAAAAATTCCCTCTCCATAGAAAATTCCCCCATGGAAAAACACCCAGCAAAAAATTCCCCCGTCCTCTTCCAAAAACGTACACATACTTCGCAATAACAAATACTATTTGTAAAAATGGGTAAATTTTATGAATTAAAAATCTTTCCCCTGGGGCAGTGGAAGGGGGGTTGTTCTTTCAACTATGATGAGCAAAATGGCTGTCTTGAAATTTTGATAGGAAGACTTTTGGAAAAAAGGGGTTCGACCATTACAGATTACCCTCTCCGCGCTTGGGCTTTGCACCGCCAAAAATCATATAAAATTTAAAATATGATGATGTGTCACTTCTGGGAACGCGATTGAAAACTAAGGCACGTGGAGATGAGTTCCTGACACCTGGGACGTGGGACCGGGAACTTGGATACTCAAAATTGCATTGTAGAATCAGGGGAAGAATCTATGAAACAAGGATTTCACTAGTAAGTATAAGATTAGGCATTTATAATGCCTAGACAATGTTTAAAATACACAACTAGATTTAGTTGCCGTATTTAATGTATAAGTTATATTTTTAACGATTTAGGGGCAAGGCCCTATCCAGGGAGAGTAGGGGGTTTGAACCCTCTCCGAAATATTTGTCCAATTCGTAAAAACATAACAAAAAGTTAATATAAACCAAATATATGTGTTATTTAAAGTTAAATAACACCCCCCCTCCCGAAAAAATTCTATATACGTCCCTGTGTAGGGGTAGCAAAGTGGACACAAGTAATTATTTCTATACATAAAACCATACCCAATGCGTATTGGTGCTTAATGCAATTGATGACTTGCACTAGAACGTTTAAACAAGTAGACCTAAGCCAATGGAAAAAAAGAAAACAGTATTGGACTTTACAGTCCATACCGATAGTACTGACCTCAATTTCATGGCCTATCAGCCAGGAAGTGCAATTGGGGGCTTGGTACCAGCCATCCTGTGCTCTTATACACAATTCCTGTTTACCTTTTCAAATTCTCCAAGTACCCATTTAGAATTGGGTAAGTTCTGGTTGAGCTTACAGAGTCACGCCACTGACCCCGTTCCAAACCGAACAACCAGCGACATCAGGACTCGAAACACTGTCCTCACGGTCAAAGGATTCAAGTCTAGCGTTCTAACCATTTGGCTAGAACAGAGGCAAATAAAAGACGATTATTTGAAATGTGGAGGAATATCATCTTAACTTTGTAACCCATACTTATTGGATTAGTTTTGTATATTCAGCTAAATATTATAAGTTACTAGGAGGTGAATAATGCAGCTATGCGTTCTTCATCTCTGTTCAACATCACTACGCTGAAACAAAGTTTTAGAAATAAAATAAATTACCCATGTTGTTACAGAGCTTCAAAAAGGTTCTGGTGGCTAGGATGGCCATACGTTAATATTTTAAGTTTCAAACACAGTAGACATCCAATCATATTTTAACATAAACGATGATATATATGGGCAATTTTTCAGTGTCAGGAGTACCAGTACAACAAATAAGGAATTTAATAAAACTCGATCTCATGAGTTACGGATCCTAAGTGTGACAGCTACAGCAAGGTATAATTGGCCTTTTATTCCTGTTTAAAACCTGTCGATATAAGCTGATAATAAACTAGGCTCACCAGGGTTGTAGCGTAACATGGCGCCTCGCAGTGAACGGGCTCTTAATGCTTAGACATCTGACGAATTTATTTAGTTCCTCATATTTTATTCATACCTTTTGCTCCCGGAGACTTGCGACTTGTGACTCCACGGGGTAGCGTCCTCTAATATGTTAAATGCAAATTGAGTGCTAAAATGATTGCTTGTCATTGAATGTTGGTGACGCTCCCGCGCCGTTAACCACAAACATATCGATTAACCAAGAAGATGAAGATGTATGGAATTTTGGAATGTCCAATTGATATGCAGTAATGAGATAAACAAATGACTAATGCCAAATAAGGAATACAATGATATACATACGCAAGGGCGTACCAAAAAATTGGGTCTGAAGGCAGTTGGAAGGCCAAAATCCGAGTTGTTTTGCCGGGTTGAAGGGTATTATATAGTATTATGGCTGAAAAAAGGAAATATGGATATTTGAAAAAAAGGAAAATATGATATTATGGCTTACATTCGTTTCACAAGCATTTTTCTTTATTTGCCAAGTAGCTATATAGGTTTTACTGACTGTACACCAATCAATAAATCGATATAAAATTATCTTCCATTCACTGTACATTAGAGCTTTTTCATCGGAAGCACTTGTGGATAAATGTATCAGGCTGACCAAAAAATAAAGCTTGTCAGCTCAGATTTAGACCCCGCAACCTAAAAAACTGTTAGTAAATTAGCGTTCCCTTTACTCTGGGCTTGCTTATTTATATTTCAAGGGGGAGCCAAGCGCGGCGGAAGTGTGCCATGCGGGGTAGGACTATGCCAAGTTTTTTTGGAGACTATGTTATGTGTGAAACACATGGCACTCCGAGATGCAAGCCACGTGGTGGAATTTGGGCAGCCCATCGGTAGATTTCGAGATGTCTAAAGAAATTCTTTTGACCTGTTTCCTGGCCCTATTTTTCGGTAAACTTTTTTAATTTGTTCTACATTAGGGCCTTTTCTAGACCAGCTTTTTGTAAACCAACATTTTGTTTTACTTGTTCTACATTAGAGCCTTTTTTAGACCAGCTTTTCAGCTCGTTTTTAGACTCTGCAACCTAAAAAATTGTTTGTACATTAGCGTTCCCTTTAGCCTGGGCATGCCTATTTAGATTTCTAGGGGGAACATAGCATAGCTAGGGGGAACGAGATGCAAACCAGCGTGGTGGAATTTAGGAAGCCCATCGGTAGATTTCAAGTTGTCTAAAGAAATTCTTTTGACCTGTTTCCTGGCCCTATTTTTTGGTAAACCAACATTTTTTTTAATTTGTTCTACATTAGAGCCTTTTTTAGACCAGCTTTTCAGCTCATTTTTAGACCCTGCAACCTAAAAAATTGTTTGTACATTAGCGTTCCCTTTAGCCTGGGCTTGCCTATTTAGATTTCTAGGGGGAACCAAGCACAGCAGAAGTGTGCCATGCGGGGTAGAACTTTGCCAAGTGTTTTAGAGACTATGTTATATGTGACACACGTGGCACTCCAAGATACAAACCAGCGTGGTGGAATTGGGGAAGCCCATCGGTAGATTTCAAGTCGTCTAAAGAATTTTTTCTTGGCCCGTTTCCTGGCCCCATTTTTTGGTAAGCCAACATTTTTTTATTTGTTCTACGTTAGGGCTTTTTTTGTACCAAGGAATAAAGGAAGTAGATTTCAAACAATAGTTATAAAAATGATTGGTCGTTTTTAGGCCTCGTTGTTGTGCGAACTGTTTTTTTTTTCTTCTTTTTTAAGTTTTGTTTTCCTTGGACCAAGAACGTACATGTAAAATTTTCAAGGCATTTGGAACTTTTTTTTTACATTTTGATTCTCTTATTCACATCAGGAAAAGTACTTGGACCTGTTTTCTTGTCCTGTAGCACCTTCCCCCACAAAAATTTGAGATCCAATAAAAGATACCTGGAAGTTTTAATCTGACCGGGACATAAAGTTCTTTAGCTCATTTTTTGACCGTGTTTTTTGGGGCCCGTGTCTCTGACATAATGCCTTGTTTACCCTTTAGAATCCCCTAAGTCCAGAGACTTAAGAAAGTAGCTAGCACGGAGTTCGGAAATAAATATTCCTTTTTAAGCCCCCTTATTCGGTAAGACCTTTTTTGTATCCGTAAATCTTCTTGGCCCAAAAACTGAAGAATATCACGTTTCAAGCGTTCAAAGAAAAAAAAAATTTGATGCCCTTCTAGGATTGTCTTTGCTCTATCCTAAAGCGACCTTGGTAATTAATGCCACCTAGGCCCAGGAAATCACGGATGTATATTTTCTACCCACATTTTTTGCAACCCGTGCCCTATCATGTTTTTTTTTGGCCGGTTAGGGTCTCCCTGGCCTATCATTCATGGCTTTTAGTTCCAATGAGGATATAATCAAAAAGAACTTTGGGCCATTGCTTTGTTCTCTAGCATTTTCTCGCCTCCTGGTAAAATATTAGGAACCGATGGCTCAGGAAAAAATTGATGAAAGTTACAATCTCACACGAAAGCATCGTTTCCTGCCCTGTTTATGGACCCCATTTCGGGGAGCTTCGTTTAACGAATTTTCCTTTCGTTTTTGATTCTGGTATGTTAAATAAGCATACCAGATATTCTGTATGCTTAATCAGGGATAAGCATTCAGAAATAATCTTTAGGGGGAGGGTCAAATACAAAATATAAGTCTTATCCTGAAAAGCGTCATGTTTTTTTTTCAAATTTAGAAAATATTACTCGTGTCTTGAGTGTTTATTCCTTTCCTTTCGTTCCCCTGTGTGTACTGTTGCAAACAAGGCCTGGGTCGGCCAAAAAAACTGACTACATATTTTGCCAATTTACATCACATTTCCTGGCGAAATTACCATTCACCAAAATGATTTAATAATAGCTTAAAATGGGACGATTTATACATAGAAAAAATTATTTTCATGGAAGTAGAAAGTACATGGATTTACTTTGAATTATAAAATAACTTGTTTTGCAAGTAATAATTCTGAGTGACATTTCATTAAATTCAACTGCACTTTTTTCTTTATAACACAATCTTGAAATGGCCATTCAAAATTATTATTACCTATTGTCCATAAAATATGTGTCATTAAACAGAATAAATCGACTGTGAAAACTCTTTTATTTATTTTTCTGATTTGAAGAGAGATGAATGAGCAGTTTCTTTTAATGCCTGTTTAACTGCGAATTTGTGACCTGTTCTTACAAATTAAATGGCAGTTTTCTGGACGAATACTTTGGAAGAAAAGTAACAAAATAAGCGAGAATAACGGCTTGAACTCTACAGAGAAGATATAAATTGCGATAAAGAGGCCGCATAGTGAAGAACAGAGTGACGCCGATTACTGATACTATCAATATTGTAAATCGTAAGCTGATTATCTCCCACAGTAGCAACTTGGTTGAAGAAGAGAAGACGCCAATGGGATACTCGCCTTGGCAGCAATCCTGCTTATTTGCTGCTTATTTGTAACAAAATAAGTGAGAATAACGGCTTGAACTCTACAGAGAAGATATAAACTGCGATAAAGAGGCCGCATAGTGAAGAACAGAGTGACGCCGATTACTGATACTGATACTGACGCCGATTACTGATACTATCAATATTGTAAATCGTAAGCTGATTTATCTCCCACGGTAGCAACTTGGTTGAAGAAGAGAAGACGCCAATGGGATACTCGCCTTGGCAGCAATCCTGCTTACCTATCAAATATCAAGATGTCACTTCAAACCGAAAGATGATGGGTTATGGCAGCCACGGTCATGAGGGATGACTGGGCGGTCTTCATGGATGGACCTAGTGTCTCCCGAGTCAAACTAGGATCTAAGACGTAACCTAATGTATTGAAGACCCAGCTTTACAGACTTTTTCTTTACAGCTCAGTAAATACTGTGCTGTCGCTATTCGGAGTAGAGGATCTTATAGACAAGAAAAATTCTCAAAATTATCTTACTACATAATTTAAAGTGCTTTTTGATCAATACGCTATTGTTTTTGGCCCATTGAAAACTAATTTTAACAGCAATGTAGCTTAACAGTAAAAAAAAGTTAAAGAGAGACACGAAGGAAATAATCTGGTGCAATTACAATCAATTACTAACTAAAAAACTTGATAATATGCCCTCTATCCATGTGAAACAGAGGATGACCTGGAGTCCGTGTCATCCAATTCTTGAGAGACATCTGACTTCCACTTCTAAAGGAAGGCAACTCAGTGCGCTTTACCCAAAGACTTCTGAACAGATTGAATACTGAAAACACTTGGATTCCGTCATTTCTTTTCTTACCACCATTTTTCTATTGGGCTCTAAGGGCTGGAACAACTGCTAGAAAAAGCTTTCATTAGCTGCGTTCGTTTTCGTCGTTCTATCGAAGTCCAATCCTGGGTTTTACTAATAAGCCGTCCGTTTTCGTCGTTCTGTTTTACTTTGCGCTTATAGGCCGTTCTTTGAAATGACGTTGTTCGTTCTTAGCACGTCATTCTTTAGAACGACGAGCTGAGCTCCGTTTCATACTACGATGATACTCATATCCGTTCCACTACTTTAGTTTTACTTTCGACCTCAAAGTTTTAAAATCGAAAACCATGCTAGAACAAACTACCATCCAGTGTCTTAATTTGCTTGATTTTGTCGGTTTTGAGGATGGAGTATTTTATCTAAGAAAGGTAGGAATTGGTTTTTGTAGGTGTGTTAGAACTTTAATATTTTTTGACAAGTTTGTGGAAGCAGTTTTGATATCAAGTGCTTTCCAAATTTCCCACAAAATGTCCGAGGGGTATTTTGGAAAAATCTTTGAAGGAATACTTCAATATCATAGATTACAATTAATTTCCAAAACTTATAGGAGCTGACCCCTGGACTTCCATTGCCTAACTCTCTTTCCCTCCAAAAGAATATTTACAATGTTTATATTCCAAAAATTTATACAGAACAATATTTAATTCCAAAATATACTATGCAGAATAATTGTAGCCAGAACATTTTTGCCTGCAACCCTGCTCTACCTTACCCCCAATCCTCCTAATATGCAAATCTATACCTTAAATGACTTATTTCCCATTTTTTCTGCCAATATGTATCTCTTGCTTCAACCCATATGCCTGTAAATTCAATCAGCTACGACAACACGAGCTGGAAAAACAGTGACAGGCAGCAGAATGGCCTTCAAATGTATAATTTGGGCTATATATTTGCACTTTAGGGGAGTTGGGGGTAAAATATAAGAGAGCTGCAGGAATATCCCTTGGGTACGTAGTCTAAGTGGGTGTGTCACTTGTACCTGATGCTGTCCCTACTGTTTTTAGTCGGATGGAAGAAAAACAACCAAAAAAAGTCTCCCTTGAAAGAAAGAGCCCAAAAGTGAGATTGAATTTGTCGAAGCTTGGAGGTTTGCCCCTTCTGTCTGTTCAAGGAACACAGATGCATAATTGAAGTTTTGTTCATTTTTATCTTAAGGGTACCCTACATTGATGACCTTTCCTTTGATGGGGGAAAAAGGGCACTTTTCCTTATTGATTTGTCTTATTTGTTTCTACAAGAGTGTTGTTTATTTTTAAATTGAAACAGATTTTCTTCACAAATGACTCATTCATATCAGAAGTTCATTTACAAATTGATGACCCTCTTTAGAATCCCTGGTCTCAAAATTATATTTGAATTTGTTGAAGCTAGGAGGAATAAAACTCCTGCCTGTTGAAAGAAAATGGATTCACATAGATAAGTTTTATTGCACTAACGCCCTAGGGCCATAGCAAGACAAAACAAAGAAAGAAAAATAAATTTTAATTACTTTACAAGATATAAGCGTAACAGAAACAAAGAAAAACTAGTCACTAAATTCTTCTTCTGTGCTCCATTACCAACATGAGCAATCGTCCTAAGTTTTTAAATCCTACAAAACATTGATCCTTCTATACATTCACAATCCATCTTCCATCAAACCTGAACTTTCAATACACTTTATTTCTCAACTCACGCAAATATACACAGATACATACATCACATGGCCCACACTCTTATCTATACTTCCACGGATCAGACAAAGGTAAGGACGATCTTAGCTGCAATTCAATCTAACATTTAATGGGTTTAAAAGAAGGCTCCTGTTGCTAAGTCAGCACTTAAATATTTTGTTTTATCTTTGAACAACATAAGGCTGGTAAAACAGGGCTCTCTGAGACTAAGGAACGAAGCTTATTAGGCTTAGGTCATTTTTTGGTCTGTGAGTTCAAGCAAATTCAGTCGAGCATTTAGTATACTAGTCCAGTGGACATTGTCTGTCATGAGTCAACCCAAAAATCTTTCTCATTACTTATTTGTACCCTTGGACGGATGGACAGATTATAGACTATCTATCAACAAGTGAACTAATATCATTTTTACACAATCGTGAAAAAGGCTTGTGCCAGATTTACCCTCCAAGTAGCCATGGCTTGATGGCAACTTGATTTTAATTCAAGGTGGTATTAGAGTCTCTCACAAATAATTTGTGAGAAATCAAAATTTTGATAGAGACTTTCTGTTCAGCGTAGTTAAAAGGACTGAAAAATACGTCCTTGAGGATGGCAACTCTAGTGCAGTCCTCAGGTCATGGGTTGTCAGTAATACCATGGGGAGATATAAGGTTAATATGGAAAGTTAGGTATATTTATTACTAATAAAAACGTTCGTAAAAAGAAATCAAAAGTTCTAGTTGCCTTTTTAAGTAACCGAATTAGAGGGGAAATAGGCCTCCTACCCCACCCCTTTTCTCTCAAAAGCGTCCAATCAAAACTATGAGAAAGCCATTTAGCCATAAAAAATTAATATGCAAGTTTTGTTTATATCATTTATGTGCAGAGAACCAAAATCAAAACATATATTGATTCAAAAACGTTCAGAAATTAAATAAAAAAACAAGTTTTTTCAGCTGAAAGTAAGGAGTGACATTAAAACTTAAAATGAACAGAAATTACTCCGTATATGAAAGGGGCTGTTCCCTCTTAAGCGCCCGGCTCTTTACGCTAAAGTTGTTTATTGTTTTAAAAAGTAGAATTGTGAGTAAGGGTCAAACTTTAGCGTAGAGAGCGGGGCGTTTAGAAGGGAACGACCCCTGTCATATACGGAGTAATTTCTGTTCGTTTAAGTTTTAATGTCGCTCCTTACTTTCAGTTGAAAAAAAACTGATTTTTTTTTTATTTGCTATCAAACTAAATCAAAACGAACTATGATCATATAGATTGTCAAAATGGTGACAAAACAATATCACAATAACGGCTTACGTTATACCTTTCAGGGTAAGTTGCGGCGGATTTTGAACCAGCCAGAAGACAATATGTGCATAGTTTTAATGCCACTTCTGCGGTTGCTGTAGCTAATGATGCCAATGGTATTTAGTCAGAACTTTGAGGGAACGTTTAGGGGGAGTTTCAATTTGTTGGAAAAACTGTATATAGAAAAGTATTTACTTTTAAATATACAGCAAAGGGAATATAAGCAATATCATAAGCAGTGCTGTTCTATCATAGCTGGTAATATCATTGTTATTTTAAAGGAGCTAATTTGAATGGAAATTAAAAGTTCTAGTGCCTTTTTTAAGAGTCAAAAAAGACTGAAGGGCAATCAGCCCTCCTCTGTAGCCAATAATTTTCCAAACACTTCCAGTCAAAATTTTAAGATAGCAAATTTGTTCAGCATAGCTAAACTGTCTAGTAACCATATCTTTAAGGCTATTGGGTAGGTCAACCTTCTCCCCCCCTCAAGTTATGCAATTTGCCCATTATAATTAAAAACTAGATGTTGTTGTAAAATTAAATGCAAATGCACTGTGTGTATGTTGGTTGCCATAAAGACATCGCAGCAATATCCCAAAAACAAATGAGGGCATTAAGTTCAAACTTTCGGGGCTACTTGTATTACTACTTCTGCTATTCAAATTTAACTAAATCAAAAGAGTATGTGTATCCAGGCTGTCAAAAAGCATAGATTGAAAATTTTTTCGGAATGGTTTTAATTTGATTCTTAAAGTCAACTAGAGGATGTATAAACTAAACAGTGCTGTTTGTGCCAAGATTTTCAAAAGGGCATATGCTATTGAAAATGTTGAAAAAGTTTCCCCAGCATACAAATAGCAGGCCAAACTATAATTTCCAAACCGAAAAGATTTAAACATGCATTTTCTGTGTCAATAAAAAACGAACAGAAATTAATTTAAAAATAACCTTCCACAAAATAAGTTTTTCAAAGTAAAGTAAAAAAACTCCAATAACCCAAAAATGAGCCGAAATAGAATCAAATAATCTACCAAGCGTAAAACTACCACAAATCAACATCAATAAACAAATTTAACCCAAATGAGGAGAAAATAATAATAATAATAATAATAATAATAATTTATTTCTTACTCACAACAACACTATAAAAGTATTAAAATGTGGAGTACAAACAATTAAATACACACAAAAAAAGCAAAACATACAAAAAATGAAAAGTAATGACAATATAAATTTTTTACGTTAATACAAAAAATTAAATAAACACACAAAATAACGAACTATGAAAAAAAAATGAACATTAGATACACACAAAAAATAAAATTCAAAAAACACAAAGAGAAAAACAAATTTAAATAGAATAAACAACCAAGTCAATCTCAAAAAGACCAGAAATTAAAATGAGTAGGGCTCACAGCCCCTAGGCCTTCTCAGGGCCGGAAAATAACTTGCACTTTACTGAAAAAATACAAATGAACGCGTATTGTCAGTTTAGTGTACATGTGCTGATATTCATTCCCTAAAATATTAATAATTTCAAATTTATTAAAGCTATAAATGTGGAAAAATTGATTTTTTTTTAATGAAGTGCAGATTATGCTCTGGCATTGGGAAGGCATAGGGGTTTTGTGCTCTTCTCGTGTTAATTTCTGCTTGTTTTGAGCTTGACTCAGTTATTTATTGTAATGTATTTGTTCGTTTTGGGTTTCATTTATTTATTGATGCTGATTCGTGGTAGTTTCACGCTTCGTAAATTATTTTATTCTATTTTTGCTCATTTTTGGTTTAATGGAGTTCTTTAGTTTAAAAAAAAAAAAATATTTTGTGGGAAAAGTTCTTTTAAGTTACACTTAGATATTATCCCCTCTATTTGTTTTATTTTTGACTTAATGGTTTATCATTTTTCCTGTTTGTTAGTTTTCATTTCTTTATTCAAGTTAATGTCTCTTTAGTTTGAGTCTTTCTTATTTTTATTTCTATATTTATTTATCTTTTTAATTCACACTTTGATTTTGTTGAACACGTATGTTTTCTATTTAGTAAAAAGAAATAACTTCTCTGACAACTTATTCGAGAAATAAATACAAAAAGATAACAATTCTACCTTATGTTAATGATTTTTCAACCTCAGTCCAAAACAAACAGTCTTCACATGTACATCTTTTTTTCGCATACACTTTACTTATACAAATTCTTATACATTTTTCATACATTTCGTATTTTTTCTTTTACATTTCTTATACTTTTTTTTTAATTTCAGTTTGCCTGGGAACCATACACAGTGGAAAACTTAGCTCGTGTCAGAACCTAGCTTTATGGCCAATGTTCCGCAAATGAATGTGTATTGTCAGTTTAATGTACATATGCTGATATTTATTCTTTAAAATCTTAACAATTTTTATTTTATTAAAGTTATAAATGTGAAAAAACTGATATTTTCTTATTAAAGTGCAGATTATGCTCTAGCCTTGGGAAGGCATAAGGGTTTTGACCCCTACTCATATTAATTTCTGCTTGCATTGAGTTTGAGTCGGTTATGTATTGCAATAGAATAGAATATAGAATAGAATACGATTTATTGGCTAGAATAGCACACAAGCTAGCATAAGCACGTCAGAACAATTACAATGATACAATAAATGTTAGGGATAAACATTGTTATAAAGTTAAATCAATTATTAAAATGCGAAACAAAATAGGGAACGAAAGAGTTTTTGTACCTCATGGTCAACATTTGGGGACACAAGTCAAGTTGGGTATTTGGAGCTCTACGAGCATTAAGTCTTGTATTCGGAAGGATTGGGGGATTTTCTTCGAAGGGGGGAAGAAGACGTCGATGATAGTCAGAAATAAGGCACGTGTTCCCAAAGTTCATAGTAAGGAAGTAACGTCGTGATTCCAATGTAGTAAGCTCAAGTCTAGCCAAACCTTCATCGTAAATAGTATAGGACGTCCCCAGTATAATTTTTATAGCTCTATTTTGGATGCTTTCAATTTTAGAACACTGGGATTTGGTCAGCCCAGGGTGCCAGACAGGGCAAGCATATGCAAGACAAGGTTCGTTTGGGTTTCATTTATTTATTAATGCTGGTTTGTAGTAGTTTCATGCTTCATAGATTATTTTGTTCTAGTTTTGCTCATTTTTGGTTCAATGGAGT
Source organism: Artemia franciscana (assembly GCF_032884065.1). NCBI lineage: Eukaryota > Metazoa > Arthropoda > Branchiopoda > Anostraca > Artemiidae > Artemia > Artemia franciscana. Next base: position 50,881,001 of record NC_088867.1, read on the forward strand.
TCTTTACTTTTCTTTAAAGAACTTATTTTGTGGAAAAGGTGTTCTTTCATGTTAATGTCTCTTTAATTTTAGTCTTTCTTATTTTTATTTCTAAATTTCTTTATTTTTTGAACTCGCACTTTGATCTTGTAGAACACATATGTTTTTGATTTAGTATAAAAAAAAAAAAAAAATAACCTCTCTGACAACTTCTTCGAAAAATAACTAAAAAATCAGTCCAAAACAAACAGTACTCACATGTACATATTTTTTCTTATACATTTTTCTTATACAATTCTCATATATTCTTATACATTTTATATTTTTTCTGTTTCCATTCGTTATACCTTTTTTTGTAAATTTTATATAGCCTGGGAACCATGCAGAAAGAAAAGTTCAGTTCTTGTCAGAACCTAGCTTTATGGCTAATGTTCCGCATAAAGACCATCCTAATGTCTTAAAGAAGCAGTCCCTGGATTTTCCTTAGAAGAATTCTGCGTTTACGATAAAAGAAACAACAGGCCATATCCACCTACCTCCTACATATATTTTCCAAATTGTACATTTTTTTTGTCAGGTGGTACAGAATCTGGTGGTCAAAACGCACGTCAAATACAGTCAGAATCACTAGGAATCATTAACGTGAATCACTAATAAGAATCACTAATACATTTTGAATCACTAATAAGAATCACTAAGAGTCACTAAAAATATTTCTAAACAATGATCACTACTATGATCCGTATGATCCACTTTTTCGGACCCTCCTATTGCCTTACAGCTATCCGCCCTAAGTTATTCTTATAAGAAATCTAGCTTTACGAAAAAAATCAGTGTCTTCATCTTTCCGACCTCTCACGTACATCTCCCATTCCTACGTTTTTTCGGATAAAATCTGGTTGCCGAATCGGGACTCAAATACTATATCTAGTTAAATGATCAGCACTACGATGCTCTGTATGTTTCACTTATCCTCACTTCTATTTCTCTATTTTTACCCTCTCCAGATCATCCCTACGAGAAATCTGTATTTATGGAAAAAAACTCAACATACAGGGAGACAAAATTTCAACTTCTGTTGGAAAAAAATCTAACCTGCACAAACCAACTCCCACCTGCACATTTGTTTTTTATCTGCACTGCAAATTCCGACTGCCGAAGTAAAATTCGGACACTATTCAAATTTAGCTGTATGGTCAATATTCTGATCTCCGAATATATCGCTTATCCTTACTCCGCAACTGTCTTACAATTGTCGGTTCTAGCCAAGGCCATATCCAGGAATTTTTTTCGGGGGTGGGGGTGGGTAGAGTTACAAAAGGTTTTTTGAGTGGAGGGAGGAGGGTTACAAAAAGTGTTTTAAAAGCGCATCTAAAATCTGTTTATATTCATTTTTGTTACGTTTTTACGAGTTGGACAAACATTTCGAGGGTGGTGTACAAAAAGAAGTTTCTTTTTTTTTGGGGGGGGGGGTCAAAAAACTTTAGAAGCGCATAAAAATTTTGTTTTAAAAACGCATCTAAAATCTGTTTATATTCATTTTTACTACGTTTTTACGAGTTGGACAAACATTTCGAGGGGGGAACGTACAAAAAGAATTTTCTTTTTGGGGGGGACAAAAAAACTTTAGAAGCGCATCAAAATTTTGTTTATATTCATCTTTGTTAAGTTTTTAACGAACAAACATGGGGGGGGGAGGTTCAAACCCCCTAACCCCCCATGGATACAGCTTTTTTCCTAGTTTATCCTCGTGAAAATCCTGCACCGACCAAAAAAAAAAAAAAAAATTACAGCCTACACACGATCGGAATTCCCAAACCAGTCGAACAAAGAAAGTCAATAAGCCAATTACGTCCCTAACTCAACCAATTATTAGAATTATCAAAGATTTTGCTTAAATCAGACAAGCAATCTAAGACAGTGACATATTACATGGAGTCAATGAAAAATCTTAGGCCTTTCGAGCTGATTGAGGCCCATGGCCTTTTGTGTGCTTGTTTATCAACTATGATCTATCATTTAAGTCAATTATCTTCAACATAGGTAGTTGCACCTATAAGGAGTTTCAAATATTCTGCATCAATTACTGAATTGGCATGTTTGCAATCGAACTTTGACTTGAGGGAGTTTAGAAGACCGTGAAAAATAATCAACTATGTTTTAGCTTAACCATATCCAAGATATGTAACTATATTTTTAATTATCATTTGAGTGTTTGACATAATATTTTGTTTTAAAATATCCATGTTTATTAACTCTCCCCTTTTCATCTCAAATTGAAAAAAAATATTTTGAAAACAAATAAAAAATATTAAAATTCTGCTAGTATTACTCATTAAGGCTCACTTCAGGGACTTTGATTTCAAAACCCAACTTGGCCAGCTTTTTAGTACCTCCGTTCATTCATCTGAACCTACTTCACGGCATAAGGTCCTCGATTCACCTATTCTGGCGAAAGTAAAACAGTTCAAAATAGGGATGAAACCTTTTTATTGACAGTGAATAGATATAAAATTATTTAACTGGATATTTCGAACACATATACAGTGTTATGATGCTGATGAGCACTGATGATGAACACTGTATATGTGTTCGAAATATCCAGTTAAATAATTTTATATCTATTCACTGTCAATAAAAAGGTTTCATCCCTATTTTGAACTGTTTTACTTTCGTCATGGAAAGGCAGTGTGGTCTTCGAAGTTATCTTCACCTATTCTGGTGTTTGCACATTGAGCCCTAGTAGCTGACTCTCGCAGATTGTGGGAACTGGTTTGGGGTGCTTTTACATTCTGTTTGTGTGCATTGCAATTTGCTAGCTCGAGACTAACTTGGACATTCTTCTCTGCATATGGTCCTCAATTCACCTAGTCTCGTGTATTCACTTAGTCTCACTTAGTCTTCAGCCCCAGTAGTTTACCCTCGCAGATTATAAGAACTGCTTTGGGGTCCTTTCACATTCTTTTTTTGTGCGTTAAAATCTGCTAGGTCGAGACTAAATTTTATTAGAATTTGACTTTACTCTTTAATTTCATTTAAAAAGCCTGTTTGTTAAATTTAATTTCTTCTGGTTTTCATTGCTATACTTAAAACATTTAGGAAGTTCATCTATAGAAACAGATTTTTGTGTATTTCAATTTTCCTAATTATAATGAATATTCTGAATCAATCTCGCTTCATGTTTGCCACTTGGTATCTCACCAACCAAATAAGAAAGGGGTATTGTTACCTCCCCCCAATCATTAAAATAATATTACCCCCAACTCATTAAAAGGTCGATACAATGTGCGATTTTTCTTGAAGAAATGTCCATTGCAATATTGTATCGTCACCGCATCGGTTCGATCGGGGAAGTCCTTGTGATTATACTTTTAGAGGGGTCTAAGGAGGAGGAGGGCATCAAGTCATTAAACACGGGCTACATCTTTTCCAATGTTATATTACAATATCTTTCAGTTAATCCTCATTATCTAATCTCTGTGTTTTCTTAAGTATTTTCATTTGGCCTTTAAAAACCCCTTTTTTGATCATTTTCTTCTTTATGTTTCAGCTGAAATCAGCCCATGCGCTTATATAATCGCCTAAAATATTCTTAAATGATTATATAATTGCCTAAAAAATGCGCCTCTATAATATCGCCTAAGAAACTTTTGATCTTCTTGGCCAAAGTATCCGTACGAAGTTCAAGCAGCTTATTACGAAACCTGACGATTTATTTACAAATTCTTCTGCATGAAATAAGCTTTTCTTCATTATTTTTGGCTCTTTCCAAAGGGGCTTTGTGGCTCGCAGCACTCTTGGAACATTTTCCTTTATATTTCAACCCTTCTGATTAAAATATCTATTTTTTAAATATTTACTTGATGTTATGCTTGCTTGAGGGGCCAAGGGGGAGGAAAATCACACGGGACGTGGTCTAGTTACTATTTATCATTTCAGGTCTTTAAAGAGTCATTTAAACTAATGATTTTCAAGAGCTGCCGCCAAATTCTAGGATCACGTTGTCTCAGCTAAAAGGGTGAAAATATTGCCAGAAGAGCATTGGGTATCCGGAATTTGACGGTGCAATTCTAACCCAAGACAGGTTTTTTTCTTGGGGGGGGGTCCTTTTTATAAAATTATGCAAATATTCTTTTGCTAATAAATTTAGATGTATGCCTTCACAGTTAAGGAATAATTGGTATTTTGAACTATTTTTTGTTTTTCAGGGTTTCTAATGTTGCTCCTTACTTTCTGATCGTTTTCAAATAAGTCAATGAAATATACCTCAACTTCCATGTTAGAATCCCTCCCTCCACGGAAAATTCCTTTTGTAAGGTCTCTACCGCTTAGGATACCCCGAAAAATTCCTTCTGGACAATTATATCCTCACTGAAGATTCACCGCAGAAAATTTCCTACGAACTATTCCGCCTAGAAAATTTTCTTTAGCCTACTTTCATTTAAAAAACGACTTATTTTTATTTAATATTTGATCACTTTTCAAATCATACCGGATATCTCCTTCCCAAACGGAAAGCTTCTCTCGCAAAAAACTTCCCCATGGAGACATTTTTCGCTGAAAACTACCCAATGGTGAATTGGAAATTCCTCGAAAATTCCCATGGAAAATTCCTCCGTCGAGAATTGCTTTAACGAATAATCCCCCGAGAAAAATCCCCCAGGCAATTCCAATTACTAAATTTTTCCCCGTAAAAAAAAAAAAAAAATCAAAAACAATCGCAGCCCTTAGGAACAGACTTTAACAGTATTTAAAATTGGAAGACACAAAATCGGAATGAATGCAGAAGGTAAATTTAGAGGGGTGTTTTTTATTTTATTTTTTGTATAGGCATTGTATGGCACTTTTTTGAATACACTATAATTGTTATTAGCATATAATTTGGAATAAAAACAAACAAGCTTTAGAGAAGCCCAAGGTTGTAGGTCTTCATTTGTGTACCTACCTGATAATGAATTAATTATTTGACCCAGCCTAACTAGTTTCAAGCTAGTAGTTTGGGAAATTAATATTGTCTTTTGTATACCCCCAGCATATGCAGGCTAATTTTGTCTACAGGATTACCCTAGATAGTGTTTTGTCTAAAAAGGACTAAATTCCATCAAATATCGATCCCCTCCTGTGAAAAGAATGCTGGCTATCAGTAATTTGTCAGGTTTTAGGAAGATTAGATAGTGTCTTATTAAATATTCAAATCGGTACAAAATATAGGTTTTCCCTCATTGGATAGACCTTTTTAGAATGTAATATCCCTATGATTCGTTGTATACCTGAAGTGAAAATTATGAATTGGGGTGTGGCGCGAAAACAGCCAGGAGCTTATGAATGTTTTATTAGCTTTTTGTGTTCTTCCATTTATGCCGCTTAATTGCATTTTAAAAGCATTCTAATTGTTTTAAGAGTTATTTTATAGTAAAATGATTGTAGTAGATAGGCACATAAGTAGGAGGAAGTAATACGATCGAAGGGGGAGGGGGAGACAACGCAGAAAAATGATAAAATATAATATAGAAAGGAACATTTTGATGGAGAGTAAATTTAGAATCGAAATAAAACAAATTTTGTTATTGTTGTGTTTAGTTAAGAATTTTGCTATTATGAAGTATAGCTGAGAAGAGGAAAGAATCCCTACTGCTACCAAATAAAATATTTCGAAAATTCAATTTTTAATCATAAAAAATATAAAAGTACGAAGAATTAAGTTGAAAAGTGACAATGCATAGCTTATATGTAGCCTTCTTTGAAATCACTTTTAAAATCATGCTTTAAAAAATAATATTAACAGCTTGTGTTATCAGAGGCAACGCTATAGCGATGCCTATAGTATCAAATAGAAGAAAAAAAGTGTTCTTTTAAATGAAAGTAAGAAGCAACATTGAAACTTAAAACGAACACAAATTATTCCGTGCATGAAAGGGGATGCCCCCCCTCAACGCCTCGCTCTTTACACTAAAAGTTTCTTTTGTATTGTTTTAAAAAGTAGAGTTTGGACAAATAGTCAAACTTTAGCGTAAACTGCGAGGAGTTGAGAAGGGGACAATCCCTTTCATATACGAAAAAACTTCTGTTCGTTTTAAGTTTCAATCCCGCTCTTTACTTTCAGTTGAAATAACTCTCAGTCAGAAATCTAATTTCAGAACGTTTTTTAATTAATCAGGTTCGAATTTCGGTCACCATAAATGAAAAATTAAAACAAAATTTGTATTTTAACTTTGGCAGGTTTATTCCGTATATGAAGGATTGCACTCTCTTCAATAAATTGTTCTCTACACTAAAGTTTTTAGTACTTTAATAATAGCTTCCTGCTCTAATTAAATGGCCCCCGTGTTTCAGGAGCCGTTCATAGTAAATTGGGACCAACAGTCAAACTTTAGCGTAAAGAGCGAGGTGTCGAGAAAGGGACAAACCCTTTCATATATGAATCACTTTCTGTTGGTTTTGAGTTTAGATGCTGCTTCTTATTTCCAGTTAAAAATCCTGTTTTTTTAATTTAATTTTCGATCGTTTTTCAAATAATGGCGGTAAACCTGGTACAGTCTCCATGAAATATACCCCCCCCCTCAAGGAAAAATCCTCCTCGAAAATCTCATACAACGTAAAGCACACCCCCTCCCGTCAAATTCCCTCCAGACAGTTCTATTCTTGCTGATAACCCCTCCTCCCTATAAAGTTGCTTACGGACGATTCAGCCTGAAAAATACTCCTTAATGTTCCTTTATTTGGATAAGACTTTAATTTGTAACCGGTTTCTTGATAACTCTAGAAATACCTCCTTCCGTGAAAATTATTTCACGAAAATCGAAACACGCGAAAAATAACCCCCGGATAATTGCCCTGGAATATTTTCACATAGAAAATTTAGCAAAGAGAATTTAAGATAATTAAAAGAATCTTGTATAGTAATTATATTAAATCCCCCGTGTATCATTACCCCTGGAAAATTCACCCTTTGAAATTTCCCTCCCCAAAGAAGATTCTCCTTACAGAAATTACCCCAAGCACAGTCACCCTTTCCCACCGCGAAAAATGTCTGTATACATCCCAATAACAAATACTGTCGGCAAATTTCATAACTTACAGGCCTGTTCCCACGAACTGTGTGTGTGTGTGGGGGGGGGGTTATTTTGCACCTAAGTCATAGTTATTTGTTCTTTCAGCCATACAGAACAAACTGGCTATATCAAAATTTTGATCAGGTAACTTAATGGAAAATGGGTGTGGGAGGCGGACCAGTTGCCCTTTAATGTTTTGGGCACTAGAACTTTGATTTCCGTTCTAATTCATCCTCTCCCGATCTTCTAGGACCATTATTTCAATACGATCACACGTGAAAAAAAAACAACAAATAAACACGCATCGTTATCTGTCTTCTGGGGAAAATAGCAAATTTCAATATTGTAGTATACAGGAGCTTGAAACTTCTACAGTAGTGTAAAGACGGTGTGATTTTCATTAAGATTCCTTGAATTTTAGGGTGTGTTATCCCCCAATTTCAAAAATCAGGCAAATTTTCTCAGGCTCGTAACTTTTGGTTGGTAGCACTAAACTTGGTAAATCTTATATATTTTGAATAAGCATAATAACTAGATTCTTGTGATGCATCTACTGATATTGAAATTCGGTTTTTTAGAGGTTTTACTATTGTTACCACAAACTGTTAGAAAGAGGGATAAAACTTCAGTATTTTATTATTATTTTTTTCCCTAGAGGCCCTTCATATGGAAGGCTTCGTCGTATAAACTTTGGAGGGATCTCAGTTGATTTGGAATCAGAAGATTTACTGCCCTTCTTAAGAGTCAAAAATGATCAGAGGGCAATTGCCCCCTCCCCCACGTCCTCTTTTACCCAAACATATCCAATCAAAATTTTGAAATAGCCATTTTTTGTGAAAATAGTCCAAAAATTTAATAATTATGCCTCTGGGATTGACAAACTTATCCACTGCACCAGAGGCAAGGGTCGTAAGTTATGCAAGTTGCCCATTGTTAAGGCATAAGGTTTTTATGGAAGGGTAGTCGCATATGCTTTGGAGGAGGCCCATTCAATTTGAATTGAAAGTTGTTGTTCCCTTTTTAATAGTCAAAAGAGATCAGAGGGCAACATGCCCCCACGCCCTTTGTTCCCCAAACTCTTTCGATCAAAATTTTGAGAAAGCCATTTTGTTTGAAATAGTCCGAAGGTCAAATAAGTATAGTTCCAGGTTTGAAAACCACCAACCCAATCCCTGGAGGAAGGACTGTAAGTTGTAAGTTGCTCATGCGAGTTGCTCATTGTTAACATATAAGGTTATTATGGAAGGGGTGGTTTTGTAAACTTTGAAGGGTCTCTTTCTATTGAAATTCAGAAGTTTAAGTGCCCTTTATAGGAGTCAAAAGTGATCGGAGGGCACCCAGTCCTCCCTCACACCTTTTTTTGCCAAATTCATACTATCAAAATTTAAGATAGGCATTTTGTCCAAAATACTTCAAAGGTTGAACAGTTATGCTTTCAGGTTTGAAGAGCCCTTCTCCAAAGCCCACGGGGTGAGGGCTATCAGTTATGCATGCTGTCTGTTGTTAAAATATAAGGTTCTTATGGATTGGGTTGTCCTATTAACTTACGAGGAGGCTCATTTGATTGAAAATCAACAATGCTAGTTCCCTTTTTAAGAATGAAAAGAAATCACAGGGCAACCAGCTCTTCCCCCTTGTGCACTTTTTTCCTCAAATACTCATGATCAATATTTTGGGATAGTCATTTTGTTCAAAATAGTCAGAAGTTCAAGTAACTATGCTTCCAGGGTTGAAATACCCCCCCCCCCCAAGCCTCTGAGGAAAGGGCTGTTAGTTATGCAATCTGGTTACTGTTAACATAATACAAAATTTTTATGGAAGGGATGGTAGAATAAACTTTGGAAGAGGCTCATACAATCGAAATGAAAGTTTCAATTAAGAGCAAAAAGTAATCGAAGGACAACCATCCCCCACACCCTTTTTTCCCCAAATGCATCAGATCAAAATTTTGAGATAGTCATTTTGTTCAAAATAGTTCAAGGGTCAGATAACTAGGCCTCCAGGGTAGACATGCTTCCCCACAGCCTCCGGGGCAAGGGCTGTGTGTTAAGCATTTTGTTCATTTTTTTTTTTGATTGGAAAAGTGCCCATTGATTTTTATTGGAAAAGTGAGCATGTTTGATCCTGGGTCTCCAAAAAGGCTTAAGGTATTAAATTGAAACTTTAAGGAAATATTAAGACGCATGCCCATCACAATCGAATCACACTATGTGCTTGCTGGTTGTAAATAGGGAATATCAGCAATATCTAAAGAACGACAGATAGTATTAAGTTTAAAATTTCTAGGTATGTTGAGAAGATGTCGAAGAGAAATTTGAAGGCAACCAGCCTGCTCCCTGGTCTATTTAGATGCCCTCTTTGCTCAAAAATGACCAGAGTCTTGGGATTGCCATTTTCTTTTCAAACTATTCAAAAGGCTTTACAGCAATACTTCCAGAGATGCCATGCCCCATAGCCCCGAGGCAAAGATCGCAAATTGTGCAATTTGCCCACTGTTGGAATGCAGTATTTATCATTAGGAAAGTGGAAATATTTGATTCTGGGCGGATCCAAAAAGGTTAAGGGCATTAAGGGGAAATTTTGAAGAATGTTAGGGGGTATGTCATGCACAATGAAAAGCCACTACGTGCATCCAGTTTATCAAAAAGGAAGATCTGTAATATTTAAAAATAGCTGAGGGTATTTACTTGAAACTTTCAGAATATATCAAGAAGGATATTGGAAAGCTGTTGAAAGGTTTCCAGCCTCTCCCTGCTTCGCCCTTTTTGATTTCCCTCCCAACAAAAACATTTAGTCAAAATTTTGAAATAAACATCTTATTCAAAATAGTCAAAATCTAAAATAACTATGTTTGTGGGGATGATATAACCCCACAAAGCTTTGGAGAGGGATGCAAAATACAATGAAACAAACTGTGCAAGTACTGATGGTATCATTAATATCTAAGTAGCATCTGCGGGTATTGGGTTGAACATTACAAGTGATATTGAATGGGATGTTGAAGAGCTATTGGAGGGCAACCACCCTCGCCTTTTTTAGATTATCTCTTCCCTGATTATAGGTCTAATTTGAAAAGTTATTTTTTTCAAAACTGTCGAAAGTTCTTGGAACTATGCGTCCGGGATGCAATGCCCCCACATCAGCCCCTAGGGTAAAGATTGTAAATTATGCAGTTTCCTCTTTTTTACATGCTGGATTTATCATTAGGGAAAGAAGAAATACTTGATTCTAGGTACGCTCGAATAGGCTAAGGGTATTAAGGTGAAACTTTAGGGATTCTTGAGGAGCATGATAAACTAAATCTAAAGATACCGTTTGCAACCTGTTTATTGAAAAGGTGTATCTGTAATATAACAAGAGGCATAACTAAACCTCTGGGAATGAATTAACCCCCAAAACAGCTGGTACAAGTGTTGTAAGTTGTATAAGTTGCCAACTGTTTATATACAAGGCTCATTTCGAACAGTTCGTGGTAACGAACAGTAAGGAGCGACCCGGCTCAATAGTAATCAACATTCTAAAAATATAATTTTGATACCAGTAGCTACATTAATAGAATTGCATTTTTATGCTGATTCTATATATATATAAGTTTCGTCAAATTTAATCTTACCAATGAAAAGTTACAAGCCTTAGAAAATTTGCCTTACTTTAGAAAAAAGGGAGAAAGACGCCCTAAAAGTAGTAGAATCTTAACGAAAATTACACCATCGGATTCAGCGTATCAGAAAACCCTTTTGTAAAAGTTTCAAGCTTTTGTCTGCAAAAATGTGGAATTTTGTATTTTGTGCCAAAAGACAGATCACGGATGCGTGTCTATTTGTTTTGTTTTTTCTTGTTTTTTTGTTGTTTTTTTCCCCAGGGGTGATCGTATCGACGCAGTGGTTCTAGAATTTTGCTAGAGGGCTCGTTCTAACTAAAATTAAAAGTTCTAGTGCCCTTATTAAGAGAACAAAAAAACGGAGTGCACCTAGGCCCCCTCTCGCGCTCATTTTTCCCAAAGTCACCGAATCAAAATTTTGAGCTAGCCATTATGTTCAACATAGTCAAACATCCTAATAATTATGTCTTTCGGGACGACTAAATCCCCCAGAGTCCTTAGGGGATGGGTTTCAAGTTAAAAACTTTGATCATTGTCAAACAGTTCGTGATAACGAATTGTAGTAAGGAGTGACCCGGCTCAATAGTAACCAAAATTCTAAAAAACGGAACTTTGACACCAATAGTTACATCAAAAGAACCACATTTTGATGCTGATTTCAAATATATAAATATCAAGTTTAGTCCTACTCATCAGAAGTTACGAGCCTGAGAAAATTTGCCCTATTTTAGAAAATAGGGGGAAACATCCACTAAAAGTCATAGAATCTTAACGGAAATCACACCATCAGATTCAGCGTATCAGAGAACCCTACTGTTTAAGTTCCAAGCTCCTATCTACAAAAAAGTGGAATTTTCTATTTTTTGCCAGAAGACAAATCACGGATGCGTGTTTATTTGTTTTTTTTTGTTTTTTTTCTTTTTTCCAGGGGTGATCGTATCGACCCAGCGGTCCTAGTATTTTGCGAGAAGGCTCATTCTAACGGAAATTAAAAGTTCTAGTACCCTTTTTAAGTGACCAAAAAAGTTGGAGGGCACCTAGGCCCCCTCCCACACTCATTTTTTCCCAAAGTCGTCGGATCAAAATTCTGAAATAGCCATTTTATTCAGCATAGTCGAAAAACATTATAACTATGTCTTTGGGGACGACTTACTCCCCCAGAGTCCCCGTGGGAGGGGCTGCAATTTACGAATTTTGACCAGTGTTTGCATATAGTAATGGTTTTTGGGGAATGTACAGATGTTTCCAGGGGGATTTTTTGGTTGGGAGGGGGGTTGAGAAGAGGGTGTTATGCGGGGGATATTTTCCATGGAGGAATTTGTCATGGGGGAAGAAGATTTCCATAAAGGGGGCGCAGCATTTTCTAGCATTATTTAAAAAAAAAATGAAAAAATAAATATGCGAAAGTTGTTTCAACTGAAAGTAAGGAGTAGCATACGAACAGAAAATATTACGCATGCAAGGGGTTCACCTCCTCCTAATACCTCAGTCTTTACGCTAAAGCATTTTTAGTAATTTCAACTATCTATTCTACGGCCTTTGTGATTCAGGGGACAAAATTTAAGCCTTAGTGTAAAGAGCGAGGTATTGACGAGTGGGTGAACCCTCTCATATACATAATAAAACGTACGAAAATAGAAGTTTGTTACGTAAGCTAATTCGTAAGTTACATATATCTTTTACTAATGAAAACGTTCGTAAAAAACTAAAAGTTCTAGTTGCCTTTTTAAGTACCCAAAAAATTGGAGGGCAACTGGGCCTCCTCCCCTCCTTCTTTCTCAAAATCATTCGATCAAAACTATGGGAAAGCCATTTAGCCAAATAAATAAATATGCAAATTTTGCTTTAATTATTCATCTGCGGAGAGCCTAAATCAAAACATGGATTAACTAAAAACGTTCAGAAATTAAATAAAAAAACAAGTTTTTTTAACTGAAAGTAAGAAGCAACAATAAAAATTTAAAACGAACAGAAATTACCCCGTATATGAAAGCGGATGTTCCCTCTTCAACGCCCGGCTCTTTACACTAAAGTTTTTACTGTTTTAAAAATTAGAGTTGAGAGAAAGAGTCAAACCTTAGTGCAAAGAGCAGGGCTTTGAAGAGGGAACAGCCCTTTTTTTTGCCGTAGCAAAAAACATGTTTTTTGCCGTAGCAAAAAACAACAAGTTTGCAGTCTCCGGTATTCGTCGTCATTACCTCTAGGATTCGAATTGGCCAGAGGGTATAGCCCGCAAATTTGGCTAGGAATAAATCACCGATTTTAATGTTCGCAGGATTCATGCCTAGTAAATGAAAGATTATAAAGTGAAAGAAACTTATCTTTCCGTGAGGGAGCCTCACCAATGTATCCAAGTGAACAATCAGTCTAAACTGTGCGAGGTCGGCCCAACTGCTAATCCTTCTCGACCCTAAAAAGTGTAAATAACACGCAGGCAAATTATATCCAATTTTCTCTACACACCACACTTGGCTATTGTATCTAATTTTCTCAATTCGAAACGCCAAAAATCTGATTGTGTGATAAATTCAAGTATCAGATTGCACAATTTCTGTAGTCACTGAATTAATTCATGGCTAAGAAATCAAGTTCAAACAATTCAAAAGTTCAAACAGGTGTAATCCCTTTGAGAGCTAGTTCAACATTGCAGCATCTTAGTATACTACAGGCATCTTCTTTGAATTAAATTCTTTTTTTTCAGTAATCTCGGTTATGACGTTTTTTTCTGATATTATGAGAAATAGAAACATTCAGATCGAAATAAAGATTTTCAATTTTATGAATGGCTTAAGAATATTAAGTGAAAACTTTCAGGGCACGATGAGGGGGATGTACAACTGACGAAAAGGCAATATGCGCATACCTCCTTATATGAAATTACTCCGTATATGAAAGGGGCTTTTCCTTTTCAACGCCCCGCTCTTTACGCTAAAGGTTTTTACTGTTTTAAGAGGTAGAGTTAAGAGAAAGAGTCAAACTTTTGCGTAAAGAGCGGGGAGCTGAAGAGGAAAAGCCCCTTTCGTATACGGAGTAATTTCATATAAGGAAGTATGCGCATATTGCCTTTTCGTCAGTTGTACATCCCCCTCATCATGCCCTGAAAGTTTCCACTTAATATTCTTAAGCCATTCATAAAATTAAAAATCTTTATTTTGATCTGAAATTTTTTATTTAATTTACATATAGTAATGGTCATTGGAAAATGTACAAACGTTTTCAGGGGCAGTTTTTCGCGCTGAGAGGGGTTGTCGGGGGTAGGGATTTACATTGTAAGATCTTTCCATGGGGGAGTTTATAACGAGAGAATTTCCATGAAGGGGCCCTAGGATTTTCTAGCATCATTTAAAAAAAACTATGAGAAAACAAATGAAAAAAAAGTTTTTTCAGCTGGAAGTAAGGAGCAGCATTAAAACCTAAAACGAACAGAAATTATTACGCATATAAGGGGTTTGTCTCCTCCACAGTACCTCGCTCTTTACGCTAAAGTATTTTTAGTAATTTCAACTATGTATTCTACGGCCTTTGTGATTTAGGGGTCATTCTTAAAGAATTGGGACAAAATTCAAGCTTTATTGTGAATAGCGAGGTATTGACGTGGGGACGAGCCCATCATATACTTAATAAAAATATACAAATATAGAAGTTCATTACGTAAATTAATTCTTAGGTGAAGCATATTTATTATTAATAAAAACGTTCGAAAAAAATAAAAAGTTCCAGTTGCCTTTTTAAGCAGCCAAAAATAAGAGGGCAACTAGGCCTCCTCCCCCACCCCTTTCATTATCAAAATCGTCCGATTAAAAGTATGAGAAAGCGATTTAGCCAAAACAAAAAAAAACAAAAAAAAAAAATGCAATTTTCCTTTTAATTATTCATATGCTGTGAGCCAAAATCAAAACATGCATTAACTCAAAAACGTTCAGAAATTAAATATAAAAAAAACAATTTTTTTAACTGCAAGTAAGGAGCAACATTAAAACTTAAAACGAACAGAAATTATTCCATATATAAAAGAGGTTATCCCTTCCTCGACGCCTCGCTCTTTACGCGAAAGTTTTTTGTTGTTTTAAAAAGCAGAGTTGTGGGAAAGAGTCAAACTTCAGCATAAAGAGTGAGGTGTTGAGGAGGAGAAAACCCCTTTCATGTACGGAATAATTTCTGTTCGTTTTAAGTTTTAATGTCGCTCCTTACTTGCAGCTAAAAAAAACTTGTTTTCTTGTTTAATACAGGAAAAAGGGGGCATGTTAGATCACGAGTCCCCAAAAAGGCTAAGAATATTAAGGTAAAACTTTTAGAAAATATTGAGGGAGATTTCAAACAAAATCAAAGCACACTACATGTAGGAGGGTTTTTAAAAGAACACGATAAGAACATCTAAGAAACGGATAAGGGTATTAAGTTAAAACTTTAAAGGTATGTTGAGAAGAATGTTGAAAAAGGAACGAAGGGCAACCCTCCCCTCATGCCCTTTTCGATAGTCCCCTTAACAATAATAGAGATCTTAAAAATTCTTTTCATATGAAATTGTCAAAACGTCTAATAGCTATACCTCTGGGGATGCCATGGTCCTACAGCCTCGGGGCAAGGAAAGCAAGTTATGCAACTTTTTTAGAATTTAAGCTTTAGTGTAAAGAGCGAGGTACCGACGAGGGGTGAACCTACTCATATACGCAATAAAAACATACGATTATTGAAGTTCGTTACGTAAGTTAATTCGTAAATTACGTATAGTTTTTACTAATGAAAATGTTCGTAAAAAATTAAAAGTTCTAGTTGCCTTTTTAAGTAATCAAAAAATTGGAGGGCAACTAGGCTTCCTCCATCGCTCCTTTTTTCTCAGCATCTTCCGATTAAAACTATAAGAAAGCCATTAAGCCAAAAAAAAATTTATAATATGCAAATTTCGTTTTAATTATTTATTTGCGG
Source organism: Artemia franciscana (assembly GCF_032884065.1). NCBI lineage: Eukaryota > Metazoa > Arthropoda > Branchiopoda > Anostraca > Artemiidae > Artemia > Artemia franciscana. The sequence goes on from NC_088867.1 coordinate 50,896,559, forward strand.
AGAGCCAAGATCAAAACATGCATTAATTAAAAAATGTCCAGAAATTGAATAAAAAAATAAGTTTTTTAAATAAAGTAAGGAGCGACATTAAAATTTAAAACGAACAGAAATTACGTATATGAAAGGGGCTTTTCCTCCTCAACGCCCCGCTCTTTAGCTAAAGTTCTTTACTGTTTTAAGAAGTAGAGTTAAGAGAAAGAGTCAAACTTTAGCGTAAAGAACGGGGCGTTGAGGAGGAAAAGCCCCTTTCATATACGGAGTAATTTCTGTTCGTTTTAAGTTTTAATGTTGCTCCTTACTTTCATTTAAAAAAACTTGTTTTTTTAAATTTAATTTCATTAAGATCCGGTCACATGTTCTTAAGTTAAAAATCTCAATTTTTCTATTTTTTTCCAAATTAACAACCCCCAGCTCCCTCAGAGAGAACGGATCCGTACCAATTATGTCAATCTCGTATCTTTAACTAGTGCTTATTCTTCCCATTAAGTTTCATCCCGATCTCTCCACTCTAAGGGTTTTCCAAGATTTCCGGTTTCCAAGATTTCTGTTTCCCCCCTCCAACCCACTAAATTCCCGGATCTGATTCGAATTGAAAAGGGAGCATCTGAGACATAAGATTCTTTTATATATCAAGTTTCATTAAGATCCGATCGCCCATTCGTAAGATGTCTCTATTTTCACATTTTCCAGGAAATCCGGACCCCCCCACCAACTCCCTTCAGTGTCATCCGATCTGGTAGAGATTTAAAATGAGATTTCTAAAGCACAAGATCCTTCTAGATATCAAATTTCATTAAAATCTGATAATCCGTTCGTAAGTTACAAATACATCATTTTTTCTAATTTTTCCGAACTACTCCCCCCCCCAACTCCACCAAAGACTTGTATTTATTCTTTCCACCAAGTTTCATCCTGATCTCTCCGCTTTAAGCGTTTTCCAAGATTTTCGGTCCCCCCTAATGACACTGGATCCGGTCGGGATTTAAAATAAGAGATCTGAGTTTCGAGGTCCTTCTAAATACGAAATTTCATTAAGATACGATCGCTCTTTCGTGAGTAAAAAATACCTCATTTTTTCTAATTTTTTAAGAATTAACTCTCCCCCCAACTCCCCCAAAGAGAGCAGATCCGTTCCGGTTATTTCAATCCCGCATCTAGGACTTGTACCTATTTTTCTCACCAAGTTTCATCCCGATCCCTCCACTCTAAGCGTTTTCCAAGATCTCAGGTTTCCCCCACACCCCAACTTCCCCTTAATCGCATCCGGTACGGATTTAAAATAAGAGTTCTGAGACATGATATCCTTCTAAACATCAAATTTCATTAAGATCCGATCACTCTTTCTTAAATTAAAAATACCTCATTTTTTTTAGTTGCTCAGAATTAACCCTTTTCCCTCAACTCCCCCAAAGAGAGTGGAGCCGTTCCGGTTATTTCAATCACGTATCTAGGACTTAAGATTAGTTTTACCACCATGTTCCATCCCGATCCCTCCACTCTAAGCGTTTTCCAAGATTTTAGGTCTTCCCTCCCAACTCCCCCCAATGTCACCGGATCCGGTCGGGATTCAGAATAAGAGCTCTGTTACACGATATTCTTCCAAACTTCAAATTTCATTAAGATCCGATCACTCCTTCGTAAGTTAAAAGACCTCATTTTTTCTAATTTTTAAGAATTACCCCCCCCCCCCAAAGAGAACGAATCCGTTTCGGTTATGTCAATCACGTATCTAGGACTTGTGCTTGTTTTCCCACCAAGTTTCATCCCGATCCCTCAACTCTAAGCGTTTTCCAAGATTTTAGGTTCCCCCTTCAATTCCCCCCATTGTCACCGGATCCAGTCGGGATTCAAAATAAGAGCTCGGAGATACAATATCCTTCCAAACGTCAAATTTCATTAAGATCCGATCACTCCTTCGTAAGTTAAAAATACCTCATTTTTTCTAATCTTTGGAATTAACTCCTCCCCAACTCCCCCAAACAGAGCTGGTCCGTTCCGGTTATGTCAATCACGTATCTAGGACTTCTGCTTATTTTTTCCACCAAGTTTCGTCCCGATCCCTTCGTTCTAAGCGTTTTCCAAAATTTTAGGTTCCTCTCCCCAGCTCCCCCCCCCAATGTCACCGGATCTGGTCGAGGTTTAAAATAAGAGCTCTGAGACACGATATCCTTCCAAACATCAATTTTCATTAAGATCCCGTCACCCGTTCGTAAGTTAAAATTACTTCATTTTTTCTATTTTTTCCGAATTATCCGACCCCCACTCCCCCGCCAGACGGTCAAATCGTGGAAAGGACTAGTTCTAATTTAATCTGATCCGGTCCCTGATACGCTTGCCAAATTTCATCGTCCTAGCTTACCTGGAAGTGCCTAAAGTAGCAAAACCGGGACAGACAGACCGACAGAAAGTCTCCATTGAAAGTCTCTTCCCCCATGAGAAGTTCCTCCATAGAAATATCTCCCAATGTAATCTCCCCTCAAATCTCCCCCCAAACCAAAAAAAAACCTGAAAACGTCTGTACACTTCCCAGTAACCGTTAATACATAATCTCAGAATTCTGAATTCTACAAAATCTCAGAACTTTGATCCGGTGACTTTGAGGAAAAAATGAGCGTGGGAGGGGGCCTAGGTGCCCTACAATTTGTTTCGTTACTTAAAAAGGGTACTAGAAATTTTAATTTCCGTTAGAATGAGCCCTCTCGCAAGATTCTAGGACCACTGGGTCGATACGATCACCCCTGGAAAAAAAAACAACAAACAAACAAATAAACACGCGTACGTGATCTGCCTTCTGGCAAAAAATACAAAATTCCACATTTTTGTAGATAGGAACTTGAAACTTCTACAATAGGGTTCTCCGATACGCTGAATCTGACGGTGTGATTTTCGTTAAGATTCTATGACTTTTAGGGTGTGTTTCCACATATTTTCTAAAATAAGGGACATTTTCTCAGGCTCGTAAGTTTTGATGGGCAAGACTAAACTTGATTAAACTTATATATTTAAAATTTTATATTTATTATATAAATTATTTTATATATTTATATTAGAGTCATATATTTAATATTTAAAATTATGTATTTAGGGGGTTTTTCCCCCTATTTTTCTAAAACAAGGGAAATTTTCTCAGGCTCGTAACTTTTGATGGGTAAGACTAAACTTGATGAAACTAATAGATTGAAAATCAGCATTAAAATGCAATTCTTTTGATGTAGCTATTGGTATCGAAATTCCATTTTTTAGAGTTTTGCTTACTATTGAGCCGGGTCGCTCCTTACTACAGTTCGTTACCATGAACTGTTTGATATCTAGCCACAAAAAGTCACAAAAGGTAAGAAAGCAACTAAACAAAAATTCGAAAACAACCAATTTTTCAGCAAACAAATTGAATTTTAGAATTCCTCCTACTTATACTCAAGGCTTTCAACCGTCAGGAATATCTAATTTCAGTCAATAGATGATTTATGAAAAAATGTGAAGGGGGCTGGGGCAGGGAAATTTTTTTTGGCGAAGTCAACCCCTATTTATGATCGATTTTTTCACATCTGAAAATGGTAGTATGCCAATTTTCAAACAAAATTGCAGCGCCGTTTTGGATAAGAAAAAATGTACATTAGTATATGCATATATTGACCTATAGTTATTGCTCGTTTAATAAGATGGATACAAATTTATTTTTTCCTTTGTTTCTATATATATTATCTATGTATATTTTGTATATTATATGTTTTGTATATAGCTATATTTTTGTATTGTTTGCTTAATTTGGGTGGGTAGCTTAAACACTAAAAATTTTACAGATGCAGAATCAGCACAAATGCATTCACTATTTGTATATATTGCTACAACAACAAATGAGAGAATATTGAGGACAATTTTTTCCCAAGACAGTGAACCAACAAAACCTATTTGAATATTTTGGCCCTATATCTAAGGATCGTCTTCAGCAATGAAAATAATAAACAATAAAACACTTACAATAAAAGATCTCGGTTAAAAATCCGTTTTTTTATCACTTTTTAACGAAAAGTTCAGCTAAGACTGTGTGATAAAAGCTAACATTTTACAAGCTAAAAAGGTTCATTCATTTCGCTAACTGTATTTATTAAAAATTGGAATAATTTCTTACTGCGATATTTGCCTTCTCTGCAGCTAATCTGATAGTTCTTTTGGGATTGGGCTTGTTTTTTTTTTCGTTCCTATTTTTGTTTTATTTTGAATTAGATTATTTTCTATAATGAATTTTGTGTACATAGGGTTGAGTGTATATTCACCCAAGTCTCTATTTAGGAATGTATTATTATTTAAGTTTCGTTTGATTTCGATTGCTTTGCGGACAGTTTGCTTCATTCCTAGGTCATTGCTAATTAGAATTGTTTCGTCAAATAGAACATAATGGTTTGGATTTTCAAAAATATGATTGCTTAAAGCTGAATCGATAGGTATGGAGTTATTTTTAGATTTCATTTCTTTTTCAATACTTTCTTTTAGTTGCTGTAATCTTGTTCCTAAATTTTGGTGGGTTCGACTAAAGTAATAAGTTCCGCAACTACATGGTATTTGATACACCCCTCGTAGACGAGTACCTGGGGTTTTATCCTTAACAGAACTCAGAAAATTCATTATGCTTAAATTACTTGTGAATACAACACGTAAATCGTTTTTTAAACAAACTTTTTTTCAGTTTTGAAGTAATTTTCGGAACATAAGGTAGGTAAATCCTGCTTGTGGGTTTATTCGAATCGTTTACTGTTGTGGGATTTAAGGCTTCAGAAGAATGCATCTTTAATCTTTGAGCAATAACAGTATTTATGAGAGAAATTGGGGACCCGTTGCGAAAAAGTACGTCTATAATAAAATTTAATTATTTTTTAATATACCGGCTCTGAACAGATATTAAGTACTCTATCCACAAGAGATATTACCACACCTCTTTTAACCTATGGAGGATGCTTAGATTTGAAGTGAAGGTATCTATTGTTAAGTGTAGGTTTTCTGTTAACCGTAAAATCAAGCTTATTCACACTGCGTATTATCAATACATCTGAAAAAGGTATTTTTCCATCTCTTTCGGTCTCTAGAGTGAATTGCAGGTTTCTATCGTAAGTATTTAAATATTCTAGAAAACCTTTAAGTTCACTTTCGCCATAATTCCAAACCGAAATTGCGTCGTCCATGAAACGTCCCCAAAATACAGGATTAAGCAAATACGTATCCAGGGCCCAATTTTCAAGATTCTCGACGAAAGTATTTGCGAGTAGGCCTGATAGAAGTGCTCCCATAGGAAGGCCCCTTACCTGTTTGTAATATGACATGCTACATATTACACACACAGTTGTGGAAATTATTACATTGGTCGAACTTAACAAAATTTAGGAACAAGATTACAGCAACACAAAGAAAATATTGAAAAAGAAATAAAATCTAAAAATAACTCAATATCAACGATTCAGCTTTCAACAATCATATTTTTGAAAATCCAAACCATTATATTCTATTTGACGAAACAATTCTAATTAGCAATGACCCAGGAATCAAACAAACTGTCTGCGAAGCAATCGAAATCAAATGAAACTTAAATAATAATACATCCCTGTATAGAGACTTGGGTGAATACACACTCAACCCTATGTACACAAAATTCATTATAGAAAATAATCTAATTCAAAATAAAACAAAAATAGGAACGAACAAAAGCAAGCCCAATCCCAAAAGAACTATCAGATTAGTTGGAGTGAAGGCAAACATCGCAATAAGAAATTATTCCAATTTTTAATAAATACAGTTAGTGAAATGAATGAACCTTTTTAGCTTGTAAAATGTTAGCTTTCATCACACAGTCTTGGTTGAACTTTCGTTAAGAAATAATGGTGCCAAGGCTATTTAAAAAACAGATTTTTAACCGAGAACTTTTGTTGTAAGTGTTTTCTTGTTTATTATTTTCATTGCTGAAGACGGCCCTTAGATATAGGGCCGAAACATTCAAATAGGTTTTGTTGGTTCACTGTCTTGGGAAAAAACAAATGTCCTCATTATTCTCTCCTTTGTTGTTGTAGCAATATATACAAATAGTGAATGCATTTGTGCTTATTCGGCATCTGTAAAATTTCTAGTGTTTAAGCTACCCACCCAAATTAAGCAAATAATACAAAAATATAGCAATATACAAAACATATAATATACAAAATATACATAGATAATATATATAAAAACAAAGAAAAAAATATACTTGTATCTATCTTATTAAACGAGCAATAACTGTAGGCTAATATATGCATATACTAATGTACATTTTTTCTTATTCAAAACGGCGCTGCAATTTGTTTGAAAATTGGCATACTACCATTTTCAGCTGTGAAAAAATCGATCTAATTAGGGGTTGACTTCGCCAAAATTTGTTTTGGCGATTATTCTCTCCTTTGTTGTTGTACTATGGAAAGGCAGTGTCGTCTTCGTCATTATTTATATATATTGCTTTCAAATTTAGTTTTTCGGCAACTAGCCTACTAGCAACTACTGCTGCTGGCAAGAACTACTACAGATGGCAAAACACCTACTGGCAAGTGTGGCTTCGATTTCCCGTTTATTACGGTGGAAGGTTTGAAACATCTCTAAGTTACTAATTTACAAAATTAGTATCTAATTTTAATTAGTATTAGTAACTAATAGTAACTAAAAAGTAACTAAGTAATTAATTAGTAACTAATAATTAAATATTAACAGAAAATTAGTAACAAAATTAGCCATAATTTACAAAATCGTAAGCAAATACACTCTGTAGTTTCTGATAATGGCGAGCCATTAGGGAGGAGATCAAAATGAAACTAATCCACTCATGAGGATGACCTTGAATACAGTCATTAATTGGTGTATTTATAGTCAATCTAATAATGTCTAATAATTGACCGTATCTACATTCAATAAATATTATCATACCTTAGATGAGTGTACCTTAATGTTTTAAGCAAACGTAAAAATTAATGACGAAATGTTCTGTGTATCCCACCATTATTCTGAAGTTCCTATTTATAAGTTACTAGGGTATTTACCACCCAGCCCCCTCCAGCTCTTATATGACAGTGAAGCTTTTAGTACTAGTAACAGCTACCTGAAATACTGAAACAACAGAGAGTTATCTCAGAAGAAACTTTATGAAAGTCTATTTTTGTTTATAAATTTTACGAAACCCTACGTGTTAGTACAAATATTAATCTCAAACAAAAAAAAACACTTTATTTAAGAAATATGGCACAAATAATTCCGAATAAAATTACTAAATAGTTTAACACAGTACTTTGAGTATCAATTTGCATTTTAATACAGATATCTACAGCAGAAATCTTCTGCTCCACAACGATGTAGGAACGCCAGATCTATATAGCTGATAACCTGCTCTCAGTTCAAACCGATATATCGAGTTTTATGCTTGAGCGATACTACTGTTACACTTGCGATAAAAACGGGGCTACTTAAGGTTACAAGGTCACTAATGTGTCCCTTGAGTGATTCTTGGGAGTTTGGCTGTGTTCACCTGTCAAAGAAAATTGCTAAGATTCACCAGTTAGAATAAAAATTATGGGGCAGTTTTTTCTTTCCTTTTTCTTTCTTTTTTTATTCAGATTATTTTTTATCAAAGATTTAGAATTGGAACTGCAGTTGCATTTATAGACAAAATTAGATAAAAAAAAATCTGAAGAGGTTTAGGAAATAATTAGTGACACAACTAAGGGCATATTTTCAAAGCCAGTTTCTTGCCATGAAAATCATTTGCTTCGTTAGTACAATTGGTAAAGTCGACGATGAAAACGAATCATTCATCTTTTTTTTCGACACGTAAGACCACAGTGGGGATATTTTTCACAAATGCTGTAATTAAATTCACTTCCTTAGACATCAATCTTTTTCTTAGACATGCAAAGTTGTCCGAAATCAAATTTCAAATATTTAAGGCGAATGTTCTCTGTGCAAGATTTTGCTACCGTATTTCTCTGCAGTCCTGCGGTTTGATATTTCAGCGAAGTTTGCTCTCATTTGATAGCTGGGATTCAGCATGACGCTGAATCCCAGTTATTAGAAATTATCAGAAATTATGTTCTGAATTTTTTTTCTTATTTCTTTGGTTGTCAAGCTTACCCCTGTTTGAAAAAGTATGTTTGACTGAAGTACCTCGTTAGAATAAAAGATTTAATCGTGATAGGGTTGAACGATAAAACAAAGTCAGAAAATATAGCTTCCCGAGAATACAACATTTCAGGGAATCACCGCCATAACTGAAAGCAGGCATGTACGTAGGTCTTTTCGGGGAGGTTAATTGATAATTTGGATAAGAAGTGCCCAAAAATTCTGAAAAATATTCAATTTTGGGAGATTTCAAGGCCCTTTCCCTGGCGTACACCCCTGAATCAAAACATTTTAAACTTTAAAATATCGCATTGCAGCAACTTGGGACTAAATGGCGAGCATAATTGTAGCTGTCTCGAGATATAAGTTGTCGACAAATTGTTGTTACTTTCAATTTTTGTGTGTGTACAGAAGTGGATGATTCATTCTTTACAATTCAATGGTAAATATAATATTTACGACTCTGGGGGCTTTTGTTGATGGGATAAGAACTGTTGCTGCTGCTGTTGAAGCTGAAAAAGCTGATGACTTAAATAAGGATTGGAAAAAAATTCATTGTTTTGGTCTTCATCATCTTCACTTTCCTCTAGGTCTATTTCAGATTCGCTTTCTTCTTGTTTAATTTGATTTGAGGTGGATGGTTCTCGTGGCAAACTGGGATCAGTCTTATCACCCTCTTTTGACGTCTGAAGAGGCTCTTCATCGTCGGTTTGGACGCGTTTGTGCTTTGTTCGACGATTTTGGAACCAAACCTTAACCTGGAATAATTTTGAGCTTCAGATTACGTTAAATTGTCAGTTATTAAGGTTAGCCATGTCCAGCTGCGAATTATAGTTAATATACATATATAATTTTTATTAATTAAAAAATATTATATTTCTTATAATTTTATGTTATTTTTACTATTTATATATTAATTGAATTTTTTAATACTATAAATAATGAATATTATAAGTTACAATTCATATAATAATAAAATGATTATTGATTTTTTATATTATATAAATTTATAATATATTTTTACAATCTATTATAAATATTTTTACTATTCCTAATTTTTATATTAAAAACCTAGAATAAAAAACTATTTCCGCGAATAGTTAACAATTATGTTGTGTTCTCCTGTAAATTATCAGAGTACGAGATATGTCCTTTAGTCTTAAATAGTATCAAATACTTCGTTTGGACTATTCCAAAATATACAAGGACAAGTGGTACCTTAAAAGGGAAAGCAGACTTCTAAATCAAATTTTTCTAGGTTACAAGTCCATATTGGAAATAAGAACGGTTAGAGCAGAAGTATGCATGCATTGCAACCAGCGCCATTCAAAGAGGAAGAGCCTGCCCTGGGTGCCATGGCTGCGGAGGGGATGGGAAGTTGCTGCAGCTAGGGATTGCATATTTTGATAAACACTCTATTTGGTTGTTTTGCTTATATTTTAGACGGGAGGGGACGGTGTAATTAATTTTTGCCGGGGCAAGCCCCAACTCTAAGAATGGCTCTGATTGTAATTATACATTTTAAAACAAAGTATGTGAGGTAAAAGTGATACTGACGGTCACAAGAGACTCCTATCGGTTCTGGAAACCGACCGTGGGACTTTCTCCGAATGTTATTTGATGCTATTAAGCTTTAAAATGGTTCAACGAAAATTAAATATAAATGGATAGATAAATAGATCAGTGTATTTAAAAGCAGAAGTGCCATATACGCAACAACAAAAAATTCAGGCAAAACAAGGAGATCCCGAACAAAACAAACTACGAAACGAAAATTACCTAATCTGTACATCAAATAACTCAATCATTTAAGCTTTTTTTTAAATATAAATTTAAAATTGGGAGGTATAGGGTCCAACAACAAACCGAAATGGCGACGAATGTTAATTAACATGAAGATGGACATCAAGCTTAAAACGAATATAAGTTGCAACTAATGGAAAACAAATCGAACTTTAAAAAAACAGGAATTACAATAATTGAAAAATTAGACTAAAAATGAAATATTATCAGGAATAAGCTGGGAACTGCCTTCCTCCTCCACCTTCTCTAAAGTGGGGCCGAAAGCTTCCTTTGACCCCAACATCGTCTATATAGAATATAGAACTTTGTCTATTTAGAACTTCGTCTATATGCAATGACAGCGAAATTGAAGAAATAGACTAAAATTGAGCAAAAACTATCGCGAATAACCTGGGAACTATCTTCCTCCTCCAACTTCTCTAAACTGGGGCGAAAGCTTCCTTTGACCCCAACTTCGTCTATATAGACTTGTTACGTGTCCTTGGAATTGGGATTACTCTGTGAATGACCCCATACATTCTTACTTGTATGGAAAGAGGAACTAGACGGACGATAGAGCCCAAGTGGATGTTTCAGCCTTTTTCTCTCTCCAAAAGATGGTCTTAGATAACCTCGAAGACCACACTGCCTTTCCATGACGAAAATATAACAGTTCAAAATAGGGATGAAACCTTTTAATTGACAATGAAACAAATATAAAATTTTTAACCGGATATTTCGAACACATATACAGTGTCCATCATCAGCAGTAAAACTGCTGAATTTTACTGCTGATGATGAACACTGTATATGTGTTCGAAATATCCAGTTTAAAAATTTATATTTGTTTCACTGCCAATTAAAAGGTTTCGTTCCTATTTTGAACTGTTATATTTTCATTAAGGATGGTCTTCTTGAACCGCATCGATCACTCACACAAAAATTGTTCGGATGGTATCTGCCTATATAAAAAACGATAGAGACGTAGGATGAACTTAATGTTGGATACCTTTCTAAGATTATATACCACGATTTTCAAATAGCATTACTGCACAAGAAGCTTTGATATTCTACAAAAGTTACCTGGTCCTCAATCTATCTCAAGTCCTTAAGAAGGCTGTTATATATTATATATGCATCTTTAAGTACAGCACTTGGATTTTTAACAGCGTTCAATTGTTCCAATGTAGATCTCTAAAGAAAACATATAAAACGATTGTTACATTCATTCTTTTATGGATTTCTCCCATAAAAATGAAAATCAACCAAGTTAATTGTTCCCTTTTTTCTTCGCCTTGCTATATTTCTGAACACTAGTTGACTTTATTAGCTTTCTGTTGAGGGGGTGACCACTTTCCACGGGCTCTGCATGGCGCAAAGTACACCATGATTTGCGCAAAAAGTAGTAGCTGAGGGGTGGCTGTCTTCCAGATATCATGTACACCATGTGGAGTGTGTCAAGCGTGATGGAACTGTTCAAAGCATTTTGGGGAGTGCTCCGAGCGTGGCAGAACTGTGCAGAACATATGAGTCCTTAGATTTGTACCAGGTGGTGGGAGCCAGCTCGCCCATGGAAGTTGCAATGTGAATGTGTGCTCCAGACGGCTGAGCAAGCTGCACACCAAGATGACACAAGGTGTCGAGAGCTGATACCCCCTCGCCTTCTGCTATTTCGATACTTCTTTCACGAAGTATAGACACCAAGACATGAAACATGAGGATTTGTCTTATGGCCAAAAACAGTATATTATTCCAGTTAATTTACCAAATTCCTCTTAACTTCCCCCACTTCCGGATAAGCCTATTCAGTTTGTTCAGAGACATAATCGTAATTTTGTCGATTATTTTTATGTTACGCTCATTTCCTGATCCAACCAATAGGAGACGGCTTTTAATAGGAATTTCTTATTGCTACGTTCAACGTAACAACGCCTAGCTATTGTACCAGCTCAAGTGTGACGTATGGGGATGAGGCTAATGGCTTTAGCCTTGGGAATCCCTCTGGAAACTCTCGAATAAGAGACCTATTCAAAGCTATAAGTTTTCCTTATATGGTCGTTAAGCATGGAATCATGAATAAAGTATGGATAGACAAATTTTTGGTGAAGGGATGAATTTATTTATATGTTTTGCAGCTGCTGTAATTGGGGCTGGTATACAACTAAGCAGAAAACGAAAGGAAAAGGGAAAAAAGGAAACTAGGGTCAAAATTAGTACAGACCTATATTATTCTAATGATTAATGAGTGTTAAAAAGGATAATTCAAAACACATAGTTTAAATAAATATTTGAGCTGTTGTTTTAAAACAAATAGTTAAAATTTCTTACTAAGCAAATAGCTGAGGCAATAGCTTCAAACCAGGAGCGTAGCTGCAGCATTTTTATTGGGGAGGGCAAGAGAGGTCTATATCTGGAGAGTCAAGAGGCACAAGCTATATAATAATTTTTCTTTAAATTATTGGGGGGGGCAACTACCCCCTTGTCCCCCTTCCAAACGACGCCATTGCTTCAAACAGAAAGTGTGGATTAGAACAAAACTCAATTTACCTTTCACATACTTGGATGATCAAAATGCAAGCAAAAACAGTTTGATATAAATAGTTAATGTAGGATTGGTATCGCAAACTAAACCCACTTCACAGAGTCTTTCTCAAGTAACTATAGAACTTCACCAAGTACAAAGCTTCACCAAGTAACTATAGAGCTTTCAATGCTTGTACATACATCAACGAACAAAAAAAGAAAATTGTTTTCACTCATTGTGTCAATAAATCGCTATGTTTTGCTAGGTCAAACAGAAAGGGGTAACAAACTGTAATAAGGAGCGACCTAGCTCAATAGTAACCGAAACTCTAAAAAACGGAACTTTGATACCAATAGATATGTTACCGTTACTGTCCGAAATCTTTCGACATCCACCGGTGAACTTGAACAAAAAAATAGTCGCTTGATATATGTTTGAATAATTTCTTAAACATTCCTATTTCTGACTTTCACCAGAGAATGTTGACATTCACCATGCACTAATGGTAAATGTTGATCATTTCTGAGATTTATATTTTCTTCTCCGTAATTCAGTCAAGATACATTTTTCAACACCCTTTCTGGGAAGATTGACTAAGAACGTAAGACACATTGAATTTTTAATGAGAAAAGAAAATAATAATAATAAAAAATTTCGCTTAGCGCAAATTTCGGTTATAACTTGGTTACTGAATTCTCTACCATTTTCTGATTACAATATCTTATTTATTGAAACAGCTTAAACTATTATGACACTTAGAATTGCGCAAAAGACCCTTGTTTTTAGAACGACATTTCGTTGGAAAACACTTCCTTTTGCAATGACAGCGTATATAACCTTTCTCAACGCTTCTCGAATTAGCTGCTTCTGTCTGCGAAATTTCTTGAAAATCAATCTCATCCGTAGAAAGTAACTTTTCTTTACAAATTATAGACTGATTACGTGTGTAAACCTGCTTGAGGGTACCACTTTCATTTGCAAGTTTATAGAAATCAGAGTCTACTATTCCAATAACAACTGCTAACTTTTCTGTTAACTGTACGATCAAGGTTGATATCAGGGACTAGTATTCGTTGATCAGGAGCAAATTGTTATCGTGAGGTTCGTAACATTTTTATCGATTGCAGCAGAAAATTTGCTTTTCGCTGCCCTCTTGTTATAAAAATTAACTGGCGTTTTCAGCCAGGACCTGATGCGAAAACGTGGTGATCTGTAAGTCCTCTTCAAAATTTCTCGTTGCAATATGGAGTTTGGCAAGAACACCGCTTGATTTTTTTCAGACTTTTTTCTTTAAGCTGATCTTCGGTTTCAAAAGCAATGACAATTTCTGTCAGTTATTCTTCGGTTTCCATATTTGCCATTTGTTCGCTAGGCAAAAAAGAAGATGCTATGACTATGAAGAGGCTTTCCATGAACTATCTTAACATGCTCCCATAGAGCGTAAATTTCGGATATGACTTAATTACAGAATTCTCTATCATTATGGCTTGAACACCAAATGTGAAAACATTGAAAGAACTTGATGCGCTACTTATTCCGCCCTCTTTGTTTCGTTCACTAGAGATATGGATTGAGCCTTAAGGATTAGGTTTTTTTTGTCTGATTTGGATATTCATAGGATTGGGTTTTAAGGATTGGGTTTTTTTTTCTCTTTTGACATTCACCAAAGCATATTTGTGCTTGTCGACATACACCGGTGAGAGTCCGAATGCACAAGAATGTAATGACATATTTGATCTTTCACTGACGTATTTGGTGTTTGTCGACATTCATCGGTGAAAGTCGACGTTCACAATTTTTGACATTCACGAATTGAATTTTTGTGACGATTTCAAATATATAAGCTTCTTCCAGTTTAGTTTAACCCATCAAAAGTTAAAGAGCTGGAGAAAATTTGCCTTACTTCCTAAAAAAGGGAGAAACAACCCCCTAAAAGTCATAGAATCTTAATGAAAATCACACCATTTGATTCAGCATATCAGAAAACTTTATTATAGAAGTTTCAAGCTCCTTCTGCACAATTGTGTAATTTTTTTTTTTGCCGGAAGAAAAATCACAGATGCCTGTTTTTTTTTAGGGGTAATCGTGTCGTCCAAGTGGTTCTATAATATGGCAAGAGGGCTTGTTCTATCGAAAATTAAAAGTTATAATGCCCTTTTTAAGTGACCTAAGAAATGGAGGGCAGCTAGGCCCCCTTCCACGCTAATTATTTTCCCAAATTCATCCGATCAAAATTTCGAGGTAGCCAAATTTTCAGCATAGTCGAAAAATATAAAAATTATGTCTTAGAGGATGACTTAATCCACCAAAGTTCCAGGGGGAAGGGCTGCAAGCTATAAACTGTGCCCATTGTTTGTATATAGCATTGGTTATTGGGAAGTATACAGACTTTTTAAGGGTTTTTTTTTCTGGTAATGGGGAGGGAAAGGGTTTCGTGGGAGGATCTTTTCATGGAGGAATTTTTCATGGGGGAAGGGAATTTTTCATGAAGGGTGTGTCAGATTTCCCAGCATTATTTGAAAAACGATCAGAAATTAGATTAAAAATCAAGTTTTTTCAACTGAAAGTAAGGAGCAACATTCAAACTTAAAACGAACATAAATTATTACGTATATGAGAGAGTACCATCGCCAATATCTCGCTTTTTACAATGAAGTTTTTTAGTACTTTCAAACGAGATATTTATTCTAATAAAACTTCCTTTGTGATTCAGGAGTCATTCTTAAAGAATTGGAATAAAATCCGAAATTTAGCGTAAAGAGTTAGCTATTGACGAGGAGGGTGAGCCCCCTCATATACATAATAATTTCTGTTCGTTATGTTTTAATGTTGCTCCTTACTTTCAGTTGAAAAACTGTTTTTTTTATATTTAATCACTCTTAAGATCTGTTAGAAATCTGTAAAAGAGGTATCCTCATGCTGTAATGTTGTTGTTTCCAAAATACACCAGTGTTCTGGAATTGATTTTTTAGTAAAGTAATATCATTCATATTATATAGAATTTGATTTTCATATCAAGAGCTCCGTTTTGAACTTTTTTTCGGATCAAAAATGGATTGCAACACATTTGAACAAACATCTTTGTCTATATAGTCTTACATAGTACATAGTCTACACATTTGAACATACAGAGTCTTTGTTATCTTGAAAGCCAACTTTGATACTTGAAAACATATAGAGCACCAAACTTTTTGAGTTTAGTATTACAATGTACAAAGAAATTGTGTCAGCTCAAAGTTGGCAAGTCTGAAACATCTCAAAGAGCACTAAAGGAAAAATTTGAAAGAAGGTCACTATTTTTCGGAATCACGTTATATTCTTCCGAATATTACAAAGGTCTATAGTTTTTTCCACTTTTTTCTTTTCTAGAAAGCTGAAGCTGGCTGAAGTTGTGACTTTCCTTAAAGGAAATGGAATCCTTTCAAATCGCTGTAATATATCGGCCCTTCAGCTGCCACAAAAAAGTACATATCAACATATGAAAATCCTGATTCTTTATCTTGAAGATATCTGAGCCAACTTTTTGAGAATAAAAAAACTGAATGATTTTGATCACCCAAAAATACGGTATTATTTTTAAATTTTGTAATTGAACAGTGAACAGGTTTAGTTCCTTCCATCAAATTTTTGTTCCTTAGAATGCTTTTTCTAGCTGATAGCAACTAATAGCTGTTAACATTCTAGCTGTAACGAAAAAAAAAGGAACGGAAAAAGAAACGGAACAGAATTTTTTCCAAGTTTTTTTTTTCACAAAATGGAACAAAGTCGCATATTTGGCTTTGGCGTAACAAAGGCTTTTGTTTTTTGCATCACAGGTAGAAAATCTTTAATATTTCAAAAGTTTCTGCAGCGTTCGATTTGGCTTCTGATTGAAATGGATTTAAAACCCCTCCTCCCGTTCTTCTCTCGTTTTACGCTATAATTGACAAAACACTATTTTAGCGTAAACACGGTAAAATAAGGAGAGAAAGTTAAGATTTGAAAACATGGATGTTTTGGAAAAACATTTTAAATTAAATGGTGTGAACCTCTCAAGGGTTTGATCAGTGCCAAACATTGAAAAGTAGTCTTCAAATAAGTGGTTTCAGCCTTACTAGTTCATCAGATGACTTCAAAGATTAGAATCTAAAAATAGACCACCACTATAATTATTACATGCAGTAGCGGGTAAGGCAGTGGCTTACCTTCTTTGAGAGATGAATTAGATCAAGAATATGATCAGAATCTCTTACTTTCAGTTGAAAAAACTTGTTTTTTAGAATTTAAATTTCCCATTGTTTTTTAAATAATGCTAGAAAATCCAGCACTCCCTTCGGAGAAATTCTCTTCCCCCATGATAAATTTCTCCATAGAAAAATCCTCTCATGTAACTCCCGACCCCCCCCCCCCCCATCAGAAAAATAAGTCCTGAAAATGTCAGTATACTTCGTCAATAACCAATACAATATGTAAACAATGGGTATAGTTCATACCTTGCATCCCTCCCCCCAGGGGAATTCTGGGGGTTGAGTCGTCCTCAAGGGCGTATTTATTAAATTTTCGACTATACTGAACAAAATGGCTATCTAAAAATGTGGATCTGGTGACTTTGGGAAAAGCATGACCGTGGGAAGAGGCCTAGTTGCCCTCCAATTTTTTGGTCACTTAAAACAGGCACTAGAGCTTTTAATTTCTGTCAGAATGAGCCCTCTTGCGACATTCTAGGACCACTAGGTCGATAGGATAACACATGGGAAAAAAACAAATTTCACACGCATCCGTGATCTTTCTTCTGGCAAAAAATACAAAATTCCACCTTTTTGCAGACAGGAGCTTGAAACCTCTACATTAGGGTTCTCTGATACACTTAATCTCATGGTATGATTTTCATTAAAATTCTATGACTTTTAAAAGGTGTTTCCCCCTTTTTCCTCTAATAAGGCAAATTTTATCAGGCTCCTAACTTTTGATGGGTAAGACTAAACTTGATGAAATTTATGTATATTTAAAATCAGTCTAAAAATCCGATTCTTTTGATTTATGTTTTGGGATCAAAATTCCGTTTTTTAGAGTTTCGGTTACTAGTGAGCCGGGTTGTTCCTTACTGCAGTTCGTTACCACGAACTGTTTGATATCAAGTAATCAACTTGTTTCGACCTGTTAAAAGTAATTCACTTTTCAAAGGTTGATTTCAAAGAGTCTCTTAGACTAGGCTAAGAGTGGCCTAGTTGTTTTTTGTTTTAGCGTAAATGTTTGGTGTTTACAACAAAGATTGGTGATTGACTACAAAGACAATTACAAGTGTTAATAAAAAAGATTCCAAAGGAGGATTAAAAATTCAAATGATCTGATTGGTTGGCTGGAAAATCATTTCTATCTAATCGGTAACACAAATAACTGACACAAATTTTCTTTGGACGCTGAGTATTTGACAGCCCACAACTAGTTCCAGGTCCAGATCAATGATTTTGGGGTCCTAGGGTACATACCTCCGGGATCAGTTGTGTCGTTTAGGGGGGGGGGGGCAGTTACCCCCTCCCAATAATTTGTAGAAAATTATTATATAGCCCATGCCCCCTGACTCTCCGGGTGGATACCCTTCTTGCCCCCCCATAAAAATACTGAAGCTACACCCCTGTCCGGATGAATTATAATGGCAAATCATATTTAGATGGAGCTAATTTCAAAAAACGAAATTTTTCAAAAAAAAATGGATCTTACTACCTACTAGTTTTGCTGTAGTTTACACACGAGCATACTCAAGGCTTCAGACTCATGACGTTACGATTGGTGGAAAGAGATCGTGTCTCAACCAACATTGAGAAGTAAAAATAATCTTTCAAATATTTTGTATCCTGCAATTATTTTCAGGTCCTCATAAATGAACTTGGGGTCCCAGGTAACGTCTCTTCTAAAAGGATTGTCATTGAAAGAGGAAAATAATTAAAAAAAAAGGAATTTCCAAAAGTTGTTTTTCTACAAACCAATGGTTATTTACGGAGTTTTGACGCAAATGTCATTTAGTCCTTCCAGTTTTGAAAATTGGGAACGTTTTTTTTTGCCACAAAAAACTAACTTTTGGCTAGCCAACGCTTTGTTCAACACACAGAACATTCTCTGAAGTCTGGCGAACAGGAACTTGTCTGATACTAATTACAAATAATGATTAGTTGTCTTACCACACCCGTGACCACAAATCCGCAATTACCAGTCTATTAAAGAAACAGTTGCGATTTCGACCACCGTAGAAGATATAATAATATATTTTCTAATTCGAGCAATGGGAGAAACAAACTTCCGATTCAGCACGAGTTTAGATTTGCACGATCTGCCAAATCAGGTTTTGGTACAGATGCAAACAATCTACGCCATTACAGCTTAGGGTATCTAATCAAGGGGAGGGGTTCAACCCTTCAATAAAGTGTGTTCTAGGCCCCAATTCCCTTATATTATTGTATTTTTATGGGGAATAGTAGGACTTCTGTCATAATGGGATGTACATTGGATCTGTTTATTGGGAGATCATATTTTTAGCCGCAAAAAAAGCATTTTTTGGGTCTAATTCAAACTTTCAAAGAAAGTTCCATCAGACAAATATGGAGAAGGAATTAAACTTTTGACCTCAAATTTGGACCTAAGGCAGTAAGATGATAGGCTTCCCATCCCCTCCTGTCCCCAAAAATTATAAATTTATGCATTGTTGTCATGTAACCTTTTCCATATAAATTGCATCTACGATCTTACTTTACGTTTGGCTTTATAGAAGAGTTTTGTTTAAGAAAAACAGAATAGAACACTTAATCTTAAGTCTAAAAATCTCTTCGTCCAAAAATAGTTAGTTGCGGTCGACAATTTGATCTACATCTCATTAAAATTACGAGTACGACTACATGTTTTGAAATTACCAAGGTGAGATAAATAAGACAAATAATGAAGAGATTAAATAAAACTAAAAAAAATTAAAGCGAAATTTAAAAACGCATAAATTATTTCGTATGTAAGGGAGGCTGCCCCCTCCTTAAGCCCCGGTCCTCTTCACTAAAAGTTTATAGTGCTAAGCTGAAAGCATTTATAAGTACAATAAAATTAGTTAATGGGTAATTGCAAGTGTTTGTTTATAAATAGAATTATTAAACAGTTCCGGGTAGCAAACTTTAAGTAAGGAGCGAGTCGGCCCAATAGCAAACGAAACTTCGAAATCCAAAAACCGAAATAATATACCGATTAATATATAGTTTGAGAAAATTTGCCTGATTTTATAAAAGCAGGCAAAACCTCCTAAAAGTCAAGTGATTTTAATGAAAGTCATACTATCAGATTTAGTATATCAATGTAAAAACAAGCTGATACTAAGGGACCTCTGGTTAACCCAACACCTCCTTTCACAGTTCAACTATATCCAGCTTGTCACAGATAGAGATCATGTTACACATTATTTGAGCCAAAGTCACGAATGGGTTTTCCGTCTGCATGATTGGACAACGAAAGTGGGCCAGTGGCTCCTCAGTCGCATCCCCATGCCCTCCTACTTCTAACTAGTAATCAGAAACATAGGCATGTAGCACTTTGTTTGAGTTGGAATTGTAGAATAATTTTTGATTTGAATAACTTTAGAGCCAAAATAGAAGCAGTACCAAATAGGGAGCCAAGATAGGAGCAGTACCAAAATAGATAGCTAAACTAGGAGCAGTACAAAAATAGAGAGCCAAAATAGGAGCAGTATGAAAATAGAGAGCCAAAATAGGAGCAGTACCGAAAGAGACAGCCATAATAGGAGCAGTACCTCTTCATGTTCTCCAGCCCACCACTAAATGTTTACTAAAAATTAAATACATTTGTCATCTTGTTTGGACCAGAGTCACACAAAGAATTAAGATCAGTGCTATCGAAAGCACACTATTGGCAAGTGAACTCTACAGCTAATCTCTTTCTACCATTTTTCCACAGTTGTTTTTCTGCATATTTAGAGGAGAAAGTCAACTGAGCCAATAGTCCATCCAAAATCCCCTCGCCTTTCCTCGTATCAGCTTTCTATTTGCAAGATAGGTACGTTATGTTTGTTTGAACCAAAATCGCTAAAACAATGTTGCTCAGTATAACTAGAAAGGAAAAGTAGTCACAAGCCTATCCAATACTCCCATCAGCCTTTTAGCTCATAGATAGACATATCGTCGCTGTAACGAATAAATAAAAAAGCAAGTGTTTTTAACTGAAAGTAAGGAGCGACATTGAAACTTAATATGAATAGAAATTACTCCGTATATGAAAGAGGCTGTTCCCTCCTCAACGCCCCGCTCTTTACGCTAAAGATTTTTACTGTTTTAAACAAATGAGTTGAGAGAAACAGTCAAAGTTCTGCGTAAAGAGCGGGACGTTGAGGAAGCAACAGCCCCCAGGGACGGCCCCTTTTGACTAAACTTATATATTTAAAATCAGCATTAAAATGCAATTCTTTTGATGTAGCTATTGGTATCAAAATTCCATTTTTTAGAGTTCCGGTTACTATTGAGCCGGGTCGCTCCTTACTACAGTTTGTTACCACAAACTGTTTGATACCAGTTAATTTCCACCGCTGAAAAGTCAAAGCCGGTACTAGATCTTTGTTTAATAGATGGGGAAGAAACAAAATCAGGAGGCTGCTCCTGAAATGCTTTTATCGGCAAACCCAAGGTTGCCGTAACACTTCACATCGCCCAAACAGCATGAATCTGGTGCAGCCCGATTTTCTGGTTAAATTTACTACTTGTTGTAAGCAATGAAACAAAAATCAGAATAATTAATAAAACTGATTTCAATTTTTCTTTGTGTTTCATTTGCTGTTAGTGGCTCAAGTTTTCAAGAAACAAAGTAGTCTATCCCTGTAAATGTAGTCTATAAATGTAGATAGGATCTGCATTTTATCTTATTCCTCTGACGTTATTTTAAGGAACTTAAGGTATTACTGATTAAATAATTAAAATTTAATTATAAATAATTAAATTTAAAAAATATATTTTCTTTTATTTCTGGAGATGGATTAGGAATTCGGTAGTTCCCCCAAAAAACTGGCAGAAGTGGAAACACTGGATAGTTACCAGATGATTTTTTTTCAAGCAATACAGTACATTGGCAAGTTCAGTGCTTCTGGACGTGCTAGGACGATGAAAATTGGTATGCGTGTCAGGGACCTACATAAATTGACTTAATAACAGTCGTTTCTCCGCTTCGACCATCTGGGGGGATGGAGGGAGATGAAAAATTGGAAAAAATGCTAAATTATATTCGGCAAACCAAAGGTTGCCTTAACACTTCACATTGCCCAAAATACATGAATCTAGTGTACCCCGTTTGTCTGGTTAAATTAACTATTTGTTGTACGCAAAGTAACCAAAAATCAGTGTAATTAAAAAAAAAATGTATTTCAATCCTACTTTTGCGTTTCATTTGCAGGTAGTTGCTCAAGTTTTCAAGGAACAAAATAGTCTATCCCCCCAAAAAACTCAGTGGTGACTACTTAGCGACAAAGGCAAATATTATTTGCCTATTGCGGGACGAATAAAGTAATATTATCATTCAATTAGATATCACCAAAGCTTAGCAGATGTCGAACATAATTTTAAACCGAGTTTAGGCCAAATTTCATATTAAAAAAACAAAATACTGGTCAAAAAACTGTGTATGATACCATATTTTTTCTAAAAATTAAACCGTCGATCGATATACAGAAAAATTTAACTTGTAAGTTTAATAGATCGGTCAAAAGTATATTTTAGCATAAATTGAGAAAACATATTTTATGTCTGTTTTTTATTCCCCATTAAACTCAGTTGTTGGTTGCTTTTCTCTATCAATAAAATGTCCGTTCATATTGATTTTTAGTACATTGATCAATCTATTTATGCTAGCTTATCCTGGACAAAATGGTGGCAAAGAATTCTTTTAAATTTTCATTTAAATACAAAATTAAAATTGTAATTAATAAATTTGTAGTTCTTTTTTTAGATTTAGTGTCGTGCAAATTGTACGAGTTTCGTTCAAGTTATTATTTTCCATGGTGTTTCAGGAGAGAATAAGTCCAAGCACATCCTAAAACGCCAAAATTTGAATAAAGATTTTTTACTTTCATTTGTGAATTTTAAATTCATAAGGCCACCATGCATCTGAAAAACAAAAGAAAATTTCACAAAAACGTCGAAGTAAATGGCTTGAGACAACAATCATGAGACAATAAAGTCACTATTCAGTTTTAATGCATCTTAAAATATTGATGAATATCAAGGATGTATCCATGGAGACATAAGGGGGTTTGAGCCCCCCCCCCACCGAAACGTATTTCCGACTCGTAAAAACGTAACCACAATGAATATAAACAAATTTTTGATGCGGCTTTTAAAGTTTATTTTTTTGTAGCCCCTCCCCCGTAAGAAATCCTTTTGTACCCCCCCCAAAAAAAAAATCCTGGGAATGTTGTATAAAGAGGCTCGGAAGTGGTCTTGGATTTTGAAATGTTTAGTTGTTTGAGAATTAAAATTTTAATTGATAAATGTAGTTACCTGAGTTTCCGTTAGGTTTAATGTCTGTGCAAGCTGTTTTCTTTCCGCACCCACGACGTAGTGATTTTTATCAAATGCTGCTTCTAGTTTTAACAACTGACTAGGACTGAAAGCTGTGCGGACTCTCTTTGGCTTTCGAAACGGAGCAAGCAGAAAACCAGCCATTTCAGGTCCTAAATTTAAGAAGAATTCTTAAGAAACCAATGAATATTTTCAATAATCCAGCAAAAAATTGATAATAACTCAGTATATCACCTCTTCTGAATTAATTACTTAAGTAACAAAATCCATATGTTACTTGGTAAAAATCAATACGAACATAAATTATTCTATGTACGAGGAGAGTCCCCCCACCAACTTCCACCATCTTTATGGTGAAATTTGGCTAACTTACACTACATGTATTTTTGGATTCAATGAATACAGACTGCTAGTAATGGCAAATTTTGTGTTCAGCAATTGCCTTTCAAAAAGTTGGATTAAAATTGTTCTTTCCCAGAGCAAATGCTTATCACAAATCCCTTCCATTTATCAGGCAATGTGAAACTTTTTTTGCATTATCTTCTGTTGGACCATTCATTTTTGAAGTATTGGGAGAAACTTAAGTATACAAAGTGGAAGGCTATGGAGAGTTGGTTTGCACTCCTCAGGTACAAGATAGCTTATGTTCATTTTAAGTTTTAATATTACTCTTTGTTTCCACTTGAATGACCTGTATTGCTTGGGCTCATCCGTCCCCTCCCTCTTTATGCTAAAGTTTAACTTCTGTATAACAATGCTTCGAGACAAAGAGCTCTTTTTAGTGCAGTTACTTTTCAAAACTAATAGACTTAAATTAAACTTCTGATGTCTTGGGTATCGCCTTACCTCCTCTTTAATTAAGAGTCACGGCCCTCTACTGTAATCAATATTTTTATAGCCACCGATGTACTGTGAAACATTGTAAATTTTTTCAAAATCCCATGATCGATGGTCAGAGCTCACGACATACCGATGCATACCAGTTACTGAGAATATTACCATTCTAAATAAGCTT
The DNA here is from genome assembly GCF_032884065.1 of Artemia franciscana. Taxonomy (NCBI): domain Eukaryota; kingdom Metazoa; phylum Arthropoda; class Branchiopoda; order Anostraca; family Artemiidae; genus Artemia; species Artemia franciscana. Next base: position 50,920,533 of record NC_088867.1, read on the forward strand.
CGATTAATGATACTACTACTAACAACTCACTGCAGCACCAAGCTTGCTGAGGCCATCACAACTATGCACGCTCCTGCTTCATTTCAATCTGTTCAATGCTTTCCTCTCTGCACCCTCCCAAGAAGCCGTAATTTCCTTAAAATCCATTCTTATGGCCTCTTTCAACCCATTTGGGGACAGATTGTTTTCGTTTCGCTCTACATGGTTGATCAGAAAGGACGGTCTTTGACAATCTGTTATCCTTCATCCGCTGAACTTGTACTAGTTAACTCAACCGTTGCCTCATAATAGCACCAGAATACAAGATAAAATCACATTTTTTGTTCAGCTTACTTTTGAAATGAGGTACGTCAGACTGGCACCCAAAAACTCCTTAGACAATTCCTCTGAAACAGACCTCTTCCCACCTTTCAACGCACCCACGTTACAGATCCATACATGACCACAATCATTACTTTGGCTTTCAATGCTCTAATCTTCACAGGCCTCACAGGTTCACAGGCTTATCTTCCTATTCTTCCATTTTTTTCCTTTGTAAAAAAAATAAATAAAAAAAAATACCATGGCCTCGGCTATTCTACTTTTATCACTGCATCCACCATCCTTACTAATAATGCTGACTGGGTAAGTGAATATATCTACTTGATCAATCTTTTTGATACCCAACATCTTTTCTTCACCTTCATCATTCCCAGTCTCCAGATTCAAAATACATCACATCAATTTTATTTTGGATTTAGAAAAAATAGCTCAGGCTGGTATAGCCAAAATGCAGACTCAGAACCGTTTTAAATTAAAAAGAAACTACTAGATTTTAGACAGCGATATTAAAACTTAACTTTTATTTGTAATTTCACTTATGCAGCAATATACTTTCGTCAACGAGTCACGGGGACATGGAGGGATATAAACAATACAAATGCTAAATGTCTGGTCAGTTTATTCTACTTCTTCTTGCACAGGTAACAAATATAAAACGGGCAATTTAGAATTATCCTACTTTTATTAAAGTCGGGGATAGTAAGGAGCGACCCGGCTCAATAGTAACCAAAACTCTAAAAAACTGAAATTTTATTCCAATAGCTACATCAAAAGAATCGCATTTTAATGCTGATTTTAAATATATAAGTTTCATCAAGTTTAGTCTTACCCATCAAAAGTTAAGAGCCTGAGAAAATTTGCGTTATTTTAGAAAATAGGGGGAAACACCCCCTAAAAGTCATAGAAACGAAAATCACACCATCATATTCAGCGTATCAAAGAACCCTACTGAAGAAGTTTCAAGCTCCTATCTACAAAAATGTGGAATTTTGTATTTTTTGCCAGAAGGCAGATCACGGATGCGTGTTTATTTGTTTGTTTTTTTGTTGTTTTTTTTTCCCCAGGGGTGATCGTATCGACCCACTTGTCCTAGAATGTTGCGAGAGGGCTCATTCTAACGGAAATGAAAATTTCTAGTGCCCTTTTTAAGTGACCAAAAAAATTGGAGGGCACCCAGGCCCCCTCCCACGCTAATTATTTTCCCAAAGTCAACGGATCAAAATTCTGAGATAGCCGTTTTATTCAGTGTAGTCGAAAAACCTTATAACTATGTCTTTGGGGACGACTTACTCCCCCACAGTCCCCGTGGGAGGGGCTACAAGCTACAAACTTTGACTAGTGCTTACATATAGTAATTGTTATTGGGAAGTGTACAGGCGTTTTCAGGAGGATTTTTTGGTTGGAGGCAGGGGTTAAGAAGAGGGGGATATGCTGGGGGAGCTTTCCATCGAGGAATTTGTCATGGGGGAAAAAAATTCCATGAAGGGATTGCAGGATTTACTAGCATTACTTAAAAAAAAAACAATGAAAAAATAAATATGAAAAAGTTTTTTTCAGCTGGAAGTAAAAGCAGCATTAAAAATTAAAACGAACAGAAATTATTACCCATATGAGGGGCTCACCTCCTCCTAATACCTCGCTCTTTACGCTAAAGTATTTTTAGTAATTTCAAATATTTATTCTGCGGCTTTTGTGATTCAGGGGTCATTCTTAATGAATTGGGACAAAATTTAAGCTTTAGTGTAAAGAGCGAGGTACTGACAAGGGGGCGAACCCCCTCATATATGTAATAGAAACATGAGAATACAAAAGTTCTTTACGTAGGCTAATTTATAAGTTACGTATATCTCTTACTGATAAAAAGATTCGTAAAAAATTAAAAGTTCTAGTTGCCTTTTTAATTAACCGAAAATCGGAGGGCAACTAGACTTCCTCCCCCGCTCTTTTTTTCTCAAAATCATTCGATCAAAATTATGAGAAAGCCATTTAGCCAAAAAAAAAAAAAAATATTCAAATTTCGTTTTAATTATTCCTCTGCGGAGAGCCAAAATCAAAACATGCATTGATTCAAAAACGTTCAGAAATTAAATAAAAAAAACAAGTTTTTTTAACTGAAAGTAAGGAGCGACATTAAAACTTAAAACGAACAGAAATTAATTCGTATATGAAAGGGACTGCTTCCTCATCAACGCCCCGCTCTTTACGCTAAAGTTTTTTTACTGTTTTAAAAAGAAGAATTGAGAGAAAGAGTCAAACTTTAGCGTAAAGAGTGGGGCGTCGATGAGGAAGCAGCCCCTTTCATATACAAAGTAATTTCTGTTCTTTTTAAGTTTTAAAGTCGCTCCTTACTTTCAGTTAAAAAAAACTTGTTTTTTTTTATTTAATGGCGAAAAGAAATCTATGGTAATTTAAGAAAAAAAAACCTAAAACCCCTAGAAAAAGGCGTCTGATCAAAACAAAAAGTGCATCATTGGAATCAACATTGCCGTGTCTCCTTTTTTTCAGGACTAGTGGGTTACCAGAATATCAAAGAGAGATATTTGATAGCTCATTTAGCTATTTCTCATAACTACCTGCTTTTTATAAATTCCATTATCTGCAAGTGTACCATGGCACTAAAAGAGTATTTTTTTCAGCCATTTCTGTAGGGGTTGGGCTAGCGGTCTACCAGAACATCTTAGACAGAAGTTTAGTAGCTCATATAAAAGCTATTGCTCATATCTACGTTCTTTATATAAACTCCACTATCTGAAAGTGCCAAATGGCACTAGAAACGGCAGTTTTGTTCCCATGTCTCAAGTGGAAAATCTGGGGCTAGTGGGCTACCAGAACTTCTAAAAGATATATTTAATTGCTTATTTTAAAGCTATTGCTCATATCTACGTGCTTTTTATCAATTTTACCATCCGTTAGTGCCATATAGCACTAAAAATGGCATATTTGGTGCTTGGAAGTATAAAACGGTACCATTGTAATAATTATGGTCCTAAGCCCTTAACTGGAGGCATAAACAACCCATCTCGTGTACTCCCCCTCCCAGTCCCCTTGATAAGTTTCATAAATCATATGCTTACCAGCAGGCTACTCCAACATTGGCAGGGCTAGAGAATTACCAGAACATCATAGAGAGATGTTTAATTGCTCGTTTTAACGGAAAACTAAAATTGCTAGTGCCCTTTTTAAGTGACTAAAAACATTGGAGGGTAGCTAGCTCCCATCCCTCTTCTCCCCCCTCCAAAAGTGGTACGACCAAGATTTGAGATAGCCACTTTGTTCAACATAGTTCAAAGGTCCAATAAATATGCTTTTGGGGATGCTATTACCCTCCTTAGTCCCTGGGGAAAGGGCTGTAATTGGTATCAAGTGTAGCAGTATCGGACATATCGATATCGCACTATCGGCACCGGACGTATTGGTATCGTGCGTATCGGTATCGGGCGTATTGATATCGGGTATTTTTTTCAATCATTATTTTTTGCATTCTATATGATTTTTTATTAAAAAAGGGCAAAAAACTTAAAAAAAACAACAAATTTTTTCTGAGAAAAGTAAAGAGCGAAGTTGAAACTTAAAGCAAACAAAAATTGTTATTTCACAGCCTATCTAACTAGTGTAAATAAATTCCAAATAAACCAACTGGTGATACTTCCCCGTTGATGTTTGTAGGATTATAGAAAACTAGCACTTTACTGAAAACACAAAAGCCAAGCATAAAAAACAAGGATATTGATTTAGGAGTAAGACCTGAGTACATAGCCTCACAACAACAAACAAATCTATAACGCTTTTCATAGTCTTACAAGAGCTGTGATATCAGTTAGTTTCAGTCATCTTGGTCTCACGTAATATTATTCGGAATAAAGAACAAATGGACCATTTTTTGAAATCTGGAAATCCGGTTATTTCTCTCTATACAACGAAGAATTTCGAGTTATGAGGCAAATTCTAAAGTGAGTCTGTATTCCGAGCAAGATTACTTTACTTCGAACTTGTTTACAAAATAATCTTAAAATGTCATTTTCATATCCAAAAAGAGAGGCAATCGTTGGACTGAGCTCATTGTGCAGAACTGATGTCAAATTAAATGAAAAAAGGAACAATCCTAAAATGCCTTATTTTTCTACTGTTAATAGTGTCCTTAAATGGTTTGCTTTTACTGTACCAAAACTCCTATATTGTTTTGTGGTTTCAGTAAACTGCTAGTTTTCTATAACCCTGCAAACATGGGGAAATATCCCCAGTTGGTTTATTTGCACTGGTTTTATCGATATATGTTATAAAGGCTGTGAAGTAATAATTTCGGTTCGCTCAGAAAAACTTTGTTTTTAAATTAGTTTTGCGTAAGGAGCATTTAGGCTGATAACAAATAAACCCTGGTGTCAGAAAAGGTATATAAATGCAGAGATGGATTTTCTTTTTCTGACGCTTAGTTTTTGTTCTTTTTTATTTTTATTTTTTATTTTTATATTCTATATGTTTTGTCGACAATGATTGCAGAGCAACCAATCTTCAAGTCATTCTCCAAAAACTAGTTTTTACCTTCTTAAGTCAGTCTAGTGACTTTTATGCAAAAGAGATGGTAATTTGAAATCTCTATAGTGGGAAATAAAAATGAAAATGTGTCCAAAATCTGACATCAATTTCCGTGATGCAGTACACTTTTGAAAGAAAACCAAATTTTAATATACACATCTACCGTCAAATGTCTTCAAAATCTGTTACTTTAAACTCGTAAAAACTAGTCCTGTTGGTGAAATAAGTTGTTAACCAATGACATAATACTTGACACTTAACAACATTCCTCAGTCTATAGTCGTCAATTATATTTCTTGTCATAATTCTTAAGTCATCAATTATATTTCTTGCCATAAGTCTTAACTATATAGCAAAAAATACTGTTTGTTCTGTCTCTTGTTACTAGATTTCCGTTTGACTTGGCGTTTAATTATTATTTTACGCTCTTCAAATTCATCTTCATTCATCACCTAGAAAACAGCTTTTCCCTTAATAAGCATATACAGACGTTGTGTTCGATTACCAGTCCCACAGATTAGCACTGAAGAGATATAGTAAATATGGTTATTTCTTACAAACGCTGATTGTGGAAAACCTTCGCACAAACTGTGAGCAAAAACTTCAACTATTTACCTCATCAATTATACCTTCATAGCTAATTAAGAAGGTGTTTCAGTACACAATCTTACATCATTAGGGTCCCTGTCTTAAGTTTTTGCTATTGACTGGTCGATTTTTGTGCATTCGTGGGAATACAAAAAAAAAGCAAAACATGAGGGTTCTCGCTTTGTCTCTGCTTAGCGATGCATCTGCTGGCGGGTGGAAGGGTCTTTCAGACAACATTGACTACTTTTTGTCGTATTGTACAGTATTAAAAGTGAAAAAAAAAATTCCGGAAGAAAGTACAGAGCGAACTTAAAACTTAAAAGAAACAAAAATTACTACTTCGGGGTTTAGGCAGCATATTTTTGAAAAGCTATTCAAAAAAACTTGCTTAAAATATTTCCCTATATTCGTAGAATTCTGGGGCTGGGAATCAAGTGTTTTACTGAAAACGTAAATTAGAAGCAATAAAACAAGGATACAAACAGAAAAACCCTTAAGCGGCTTGCAGAAAATAAAAGAAAAACTCATAAAGCTCTCAATTGTCTTATACTGGCCATAAAATCAATTTTAACTTTATTTTATTTGATTTTAACCCCAAATTAAACAAAACAAGTTTTTCAGCTCAAAGTAAGAAGCAATATTAAAACTTAATACAAACAGAAATTACTGTGTATATAAGGGGGTCCCCCCTCCTCAGAGCCTCGCTCTTCACTCTAAAGTTGTTCGGTACTTTAAAAAGTTACTTATTGTTCTAACTAAACAACCCTTGTCTTTCAGGATTCGTTTTTAAAAAATTGGAACAAAATTTAAATTTTAGCATAAAGAGCAAGGCGTTGGGAAGGGTTAACCCTCCCCCATTTACGTAATAATTTCTGTTCGTTTTAAGTTGTAATCTTGCTTCTTACTGTGAGGTGGAAAACTTGTTTTTTAAAATTTAATTTCTGAACTTTTCTTACATAGCAACCAACAACCTGGGGGAAAACTCCCCCTCCCCATCAAAATATACTCTGTACAATTTTCCCTGAAAAGATCACCCCCTGTAAACATCCATCCCCTTAGAAAAATTTTCCCCGTGCAAAATATACGTTTAACTTACGTTTAACTATGAGCCCCCCCCCTCAACGCCTCGCTCTTCATGCTAAAGTTTTTTGGTACTTCAAAAAAGTTTTCAAAGAATTGGGACAAAATTTAAACTTTAGCATAAAAAGCAAGGCGTTGAGGAGGGATGAACCCCCCATCATTTATGTAATAATTTCTGTTAGTTTTAATTTTTAATCTTGCTTCTTACTTTGGGGTGAAAAAACTTGTTTTTTTCTAAAATATAATTTCTGATCAGTTTTTTAAATAACGCTAGGATACCTGGATCCACCTCCGCAAAAAAAATTCCTCTCCCCATGGAAATATCCTCTCTACAATTCAATCCCGGTGAAAAGTTACCCAGAACAATTACCTTCAGTCAGCAAAGAGAAAGCAAAACATATAAAGAAATATTTCTTATATAATATAAAGAAATATAAAATAAAATTCAGCCAGCAAAGAGAAAGCAAAACATATAAAGAAATTTCGTATAAGAATTCTGGTGAATTCTCTAAGTGTAAAATTTCCCCTGAAAAGTTTACCTCCTGGAAACTTCCATCCCCTTAGAAAATTCTCCCCGTGGAAAATATGCGTTTAACTTTGAATCTCTCCTAAACTTTCCCTTGAAAAGTCAGAAACTTGTGACAAAAAGAGTCCATGGGGTATTTATCCTTGCATCTTTGGAGAGTTGCAAAAAAAAATCAATTATCTGCGGTGCAAAATATGGTGAAACATTACACATGGTGCTAAAAAAATAAAATGATACGACTTTTCGGGGATACAAAACATTTTAGAAAAGGGGTTAACAGATCTAAACATCATCTTCTATAAATTGGTGTAGACTTGAAATTTATACAAAGAAGCATGTAAATTTCTTTATGAGATTTTTCTAGGAAATGCCTGTATTTTGCATTTTATATTAAACACTTTTTAACTGCTCTGCGTTCATAATTTTCATAGGAGTGTTTTTCTGGATTATTCGGATTTCTTATTTATTTTATCAATATATACATAAATGATCTGTTCCCTATTCAATTTACTATTATCAAGCTTCCGGGCCAATCTCACGCGCATCAATAAAAATTTTATTTCTCTTCTTTATCTACTACGCCCTAGTCTGCCGCTGTGGCAAACAACCAGTTTGTCGAGAGATTTGTTGTCCTGCACCACGGCCAACAATGTGCGCCTTTCGTTCCTTTCAGAGCTTCAGAGTTTATTCAATAGTAAATGCAAAACAAAAACACTTCAACATAGTCTCCCCCATAACGCTCCAAAGGCAGGAACAAAAGAGAAAAAAAAATAAAACAAATTCACCAGCAAAGCATTTTCAAAGCCAGGAACGAAAAGAGATAAACAAAATAAAAACAACTTCAAGAGCAAAACATTTTCAAAGCCAGGAAAAAAAAACAGAGAAACAAAACTAAAACAAATTCACCGGCAAAACCTTTTTAAAGCCGGGAACAAAAAAGAGAAACAAAAATAAAACAAAATCACCAACAAAACATTTTCAAAGCCAGGACCGAATAGAGAGAAATGAAAATAAAAAAAAATTCACCAGCAAAATATGTTCAAAGCCAGGAACGAAAAGAGGGAAATAAAAATAAAACAAATTCACCAGCAAAACATTTTCAAAGCCAGGAACGAAAAGAGAGAAACAAAATAAAACAATTTCAACAGCAAAACATTTTCATTGCCAGGAACGACAAGACAGAAACAAAAATAAACAAATTCACCAGCAAAACATTTTCAAAACTAGGAACGAAAAGAGAAAAAAAAAATTCACCGGCAAAACATTTTCAAAGCCAGGAACGAAAAGAAAGAAACAAAATTAAAACAAACTCAACAGCAAAGGATTTTTATTGCCAGGAGCGAAAAGAGAGAAACAAAAATAAAACAAATTCAACAGAAAAACATTCTCAAATCCAAGAACTAAAAAAACGAAACAAAAATAAACAAATTCACAAGCAAAACATTTTCAAAGCCAGGAACGGTAAGAGAGAAACACAAAATACAACAAAAATTCACCAGCAAAACATTTTCATTGCCAGGAACGACAAGAGAGAAACCAAAATAAAACACTTTCACACCTTCAAGGATCTAAAAAAGAGAAGCTATCAAGGCATTAGAGTCGTAAGGAAGGGACCCCCCCCCCTCGTCAGCTACAAAGACATTCAATGAAAAGAGAAAGAAATCTCTTACCTCAATAATCCCCACACAAGCTAGGCAGGGTTTACAAAAAATAAATTGGAGAAAAGTAAAAGTAAAGGGAAAAGTAAATTATTGAATGCAATTATATAAGAGTAAAAGAGGCACACGTAAACTATAAAGAGATTTCAAATCAAGCAAAGCTTTAAATGAAGAACGGATACTTTCATGAATAATAATCTTTCTCTTATCGTAAGGCTTTGAAAATGGCCTGAGTGACAAGGAAAAGGCTTACATACAAATAACAGGACAATAGGAAGCATATGACCCTAGACTTCTGGAGACTTTCATCCAAGTCAGGTCAGCATGATACTGATTTCAAAAATCTTCATTTCAGCACAATGCCTGAGAATGGAATACAGTCAGGGCAAGCTTTGAGACTCTTGAGAAAACAAGAAGGCATGACTTACAACGTTTAATGCAATATCATTTGCATCAAACTATTGGATAATTGTTTCAAAAAAGGCTGATGTCTTTGAACAAAGATTATACTGAGCTCTACCGGCTGTTCCAAGAGCACTGTGATCAAGAGAAGCAATCAATGCATCGAGAAAGGATTAGCTCTTGTCAAAGCTGTTGCTAGATAATGGTTTACAGAGGCGACAGCAAATCGTAGGTTATGAATTTGCACCCTCATTAATAAAGTTATTAAGATATAAAGAGTTTTGGTTCAACGACAGATCCTTGTGGAACGCCAAGTTCTGTTACAGAAGGGTTACAAAGGAGTGGATCAACCCAGATCACTCGACCAGATAAATATAAAAGAAACCAAAATAAGCACTACGTCTTATAGCAATGTGAAAAATTTCTGAAGAAATCATATATGTAATGAATCGACGGGTTTTCATACACCATGAAATAGAGCAGTAGGTCTCATACCAGAGTCAAAAGCTGAATGTAAATAATTGGCGAGAATTCTACATATATTCTCAATTTTTGTCTTAAAACTAAAGTGAAAAAACTTGAGAGAAAAGCTTAGAATTAAGAATATCTAGAAGTCGAGAATGCATAGCCTTTTCCAAAATTATATTAAACACTGAAAAAAGAGAAATGAGACGATAATTTGCACTATTTCTTCATGGTATAGCTTTAAAAGGATTAATAACACGAGCATGCTTAAAAGCACTTGGCAATAAGCCATTTTCAAGTAAAGCATTGACAAGCGTCACTAGGGAAGGAACGATGACATGAATTATGAACCTGACCACTTTAGTAGGAACACAGGCTGGTGCAGAAAATGACGAACCACTCCAATCATTGACGATTCTGCCAACTTCACCTTCATGTTCTAAAGCCATTAATCTAAGAATAGTAGGTCCAAGACCAGAACCAAAATCAGGTGGAAAAGAAAGAGGACTTATGCAAGAGGTCGAAGTTTTGCCAATGTTAGCAAAATAAGAAGTAAACGCATCTTGAAAATTCAGCTTACCAGAAATTTGAAAATATCACCAGACAAAAAAAAAACATTTCAAGGGACAGAAGAAGGAAAAGAAGATGGTTTGACGATAGAATTGATTACTTACAATGTCTTCCTAATGTTTTCTTAGATAATTTTCCAATATAGAAAATTGATTTAGCTTCGACAGAACGAATTTTAAACACTCCTATAAGCTGTGAGATGTTTAACTCAATATTCACTTGAAGAGCAATCTTCTAAAGGTTATTTTTCCTCTTTCAGCTTAAGGAGGAGTCCAGGAGTCATCCAAAGATTTAATAAGACTGTTCTTTTTCATGTTAGATTTGACTGGGACACATCACATGTATCCAAGATAACTTCTTTCAATGAATGATGAAACAAATCAAAAAGAGAATCTAAATCAGATTCAACTTGAAATACACTCCACAAATGCTCCACTAACCGTGAACTAAGATGGGTCAGCTCTTGATTGTTAAATTTTAAACAAGAAAAATTAACTCTTTGGCTTTTCTTAAGCAAGGAATCAGAAAGGTAATACCTTGAAAACATGGGAAAATAGTTTTGTATGTCTCTACAAAACTTCCGACCTCTATTAACACCAACTTTAAAGCCGAAATCTGGACATGTCACACCTTAATTGAAGCAGAATCATACAATTACCGTTAACCTTCTACCACACTGGTGGAAGTGTCCTTCCACCATACTTTTGGCTTTAAGCAGAAATGTTGGTCTGTTGCAGCTTAATTGAACTGGAATCCTGAAGTGTTTTGCAATGGGTGTAAATGGGGAACAAAAGTGAGCCAATTTCCCCTTCAACTACACCTCGCAGCCAAAATATTTTTTCTACAGAATAAGTTAGAAGTTAGATTAGCAAGGCCCGTTTTAGCCAGAAAGTTTTCAACCCTCTTCAAGAACTATAAGATGTCTCAAATCAGACCCAGTGTCGATTATGAATTCCTGTTGTTTACTGATGCTCCTAGAAAGCTGCTGGTATTACACCAAAAGACCACAATTAGGGATAATAGGACAGGTTTAGTCATTACCCACAACTCTTTCCAGTCTATTAGCGAAAGGTTTAATACAGCGTCTATTGTTCTTTTCTATAAGTACCCTCATTCACCTCCCTTTCTAGAGTTTTATCGTATTATGACCACAACTGTCAAACCAACAAGTCAGACACACGATGCTTGGTCGAATTATCTTCAGGCTGAGGATTCGAGAACAGAGTATTTGAAAAACAGTGTCATCTAAAATAGCACCTCGATCTTACTGAAGAAGTGATCCCTTAAAATTACTCTGTTGACTATTTCACAAAAAGAATCAATAGCCATCTGAAAACCTCGATAAAAGACTAGCGGAAAAACAAATATTTAATTATACATGGCGCCGTGAACTTAAAAAAATTTAGGGCCTATTTAAATTTTACTCAAAGCACTTGATTAAAGTTGTTGTCAGTAAATTCAAATTTATTTCAAGTAGAATCTGCCTTTCCTGAATAGTATTTTGCTTGATCGAAGCTTGCCATTAGAAAATAGGGACACAATTTATAAAAAAGGAAGTTCGACTATGTCAGTTGGGGTAGCAACTACAAAGTGGAAAACAGCTCGTACTTAGATCATTACACTAAGTTTTTAAGATTATTTCACAGCATCAGACATGATGTGTTACGTTGGAAATTTTCAAATTGCAATGTTTGCTTTTTCATGTAATCACCATTCTCTAGTTTTAAAGTATCAGAGTTCGTGTAGGTTTTATGTTTCTGGATAACAATCGGCTGTTAAAACATGGTTATCTTTGCCGATGATGGGCTCCTGATTTCTGGTGGATATTTTACCTATTAATCGTAACTTGCAGTTAAGAAGTATTAAGTTTAATACGGCTTGTAAGCTCGAATCACATAACATGTGCGAAAAAAGGACAGAAGGGTTATAGATTTACTCTAAGCTTATATTGCCAATTCTGGTTTGCATTTGAGATAAGTATATCCATTTCTGGAAAAACGAATCATTGTTATCCCCAACTAATCGGAAATAGATAATTAGTATACGCTTTTGGTCAAAGTAACAAGGCATTATTGTGCATTTTTAGAAGTAATAGCACTGATTAGGTGTCAGAGACTACAGAATAAAAAGAACAGCTTATTTTGAGGCTGACATTACTAAATGTAACATTAGTTTTCTTTTAGAAGAAACGGCTCTTCTATACACAATTTTAAAAGTTTCGAAGATTTGAAAACTACAGCGTTTAGCCAATAGCGAAGAGCCAAAAATGAAGTCTTCCTCCAACAGACGCTGACAAACAATTTAGAAGTTGAACTTTTGTGATAATAATAGGCTGACCTTTTTGTCATTGCAATGCTTAACTTTTTTTCACAAGACTTCAGAGGTGGTCTTAGGGAGGAGGACAGAGGGGGCACTTACTCCGGGTGCAGAAATTTTAGGGGTGTAAAATTTGAAAAAAAAATCTAACGGTTATAATTGTTTTGTAATTTTGAAACGTTTGTAATTTTGAAATATAATTTTTATTAAAATAAAGTAGAGGGTGCATATGACAGTAAGGATAAGCAAATTGAATCCAAAATTTTCATTTAATTTGCCATATCTTCATCGCCATTCCTTGAAAATTGGCATTACACCATGTTTCATACAGAATCAAGAGATTATTTTCAATCCTTATTATGGGAGAGCCAAATTGGGCCATGAAACCCTCCTACCCCTTTGTTCTCTAACTCCTAGGTTTCTGTAGAAAAATAGGCATATTATACTTTGGTTGAGGTGGAATAAAGCAAGGATTTCCAATCTGTATGATTGGAAGACCAAACCGGGCTATTGGCCTTTACAGCCCCACTCCTTCTCATTTCCCCCATCATTTCTTGGGAAGAAAAAGTTATTCATATTGCACCTTCTTTGCCCTCTCTGCCCTCTATTCACCAAATTTATAGCAGGGAGGTAGTCATGTTGCACCTTGTTGAATAAGAATCATTAAAGATTTTTGATTATTAAGAGTAGAGAAAAAAACAAGGTTCGATGGCCCCACTAAGAGTCCTCCCTCTACCTCTAGTATAAATATTTTAGTTGAAATATAGGCATACAGTAATCTGCCTGAACCATATTCATGTTACTACTTTCAATCACTATGGTTGGAAGGAAAATTGGGTTTTGGGACCGTTCTCCCTCTTCTCGTCAAAACAGTTCATGTCTCTGTACTCTGTTCCCCTAAAACGTTTTTGCAGTGTAAGCTCCTCTCTACTCCAACTTTGATGCAGAAAGACAGGCAGGTTTGACCTTGTTTGAACTGGAATCATACAATAATTTTTTTATTGCTGTGCCTGGAGAACCGAGGTCAGCCCTTGATTCCTCCAACACCCCCTGTTTCTCTCCCTACAGACCTCTTTACACAAAGGTGATGCACCTTGATTGAAATACATGCTCAAGTTTAGCTATTGAAGTTTCAACCGATATTATCTTCAAGAAATAGTTCCTACCAGTCCTGCGCTGGCCATCATCAGGGTACTTCAAACTCGTCAAAAGTATCAGAGGCAACGCTCTGGTGTTACGAATAGAAAAGAGACGCATACCTTCAACGTATTGTTCTTTTTTCCCACAGCCAATTCATGTGCAAGGGGTGGTCGTAAAATTTTTGGAATGGGTCAATCGATTAGAAATTGAAAGTTCTAATGCTCTTTCCAGGAATTAAGACAAATGAAAGGCCACTATCCTTCACCTCTTGCCCTTGATGCTACTCAGCCTTAAGCTTCAAAGACGTTCAATCCAAATTTTGAGATAGTCATTTTATTCAAGATAGCCGAAAGATCGAATAAATGTACCTCATAGGACAATTTGACCCCATAGGTCATGGGGCAAGGCTTTATAATGGAAAGGGGAGGGGGTGCATATCTCAGGAGCAATTAAGAATATCAAATTGAAAACATCACAGAAAATTGAACCAAATCGGAAGGCAACGACGTACCTGCAATATCATAAAAACGACTTAGGGTACTAAGCTCTTAGTTTTGGGTTGTTTAGGAGGATTTTGAAATAAATGATAAGAGACTCTGATTTTCCAGGTTGTCAAAGGAATGTGTCTACAATATCTCAAGACTGGCTAAGAGTATTAAGTTGAAACTTTAAGGGGATGCTGAGGGGGGATATTGGAATAAACCCAAAGACATATATACATAAATCTGCATTATCTCAGAAACTGACTAAGGGTATTAAATTGTTAGTTTCAGGGAAGATTAACAGGGATTTTGAACTAAATTACAATATAATACATGCAGACAGATTGTCAAAATGATGTATATGCAATACCACAGATAGGGCTAAGGGTACTAAGTCCAAAATTTAAGGGAAAGTTTTAGTGAATGTTTAAATAAATTAAAAGACATTAGGGGCATTCAGGAAATTCACCTGCGGAAAATCTCCAATAGTGCACAAAATTCAAAGATGCTAAACAACAATAAGACATACACAATAATGAGACATAGTCTAGGATAGTATTGCTTTCTAAAATCCCTAGCTTAGGCCTGAAGTATCAAATTCCTGGGAAAAATCCCAAGAACTAGCAGTGCTGATTTATGACCTCACCGCGGTTTAGAATCTGCACAATTTACTAGCACAGGCAATGACTACTGGGCATAAAGCGGTAGTCTTGGCATATCCGAACTATAATAAGATGTATTGATCATATCATCTTACGGTCGCCAACATTTAGCTAATACTTCAACATGGATAGAGCAAGGACGTAATTAATATCCCAATTGACTTTAACAGAGGAAATAAATTAATAAGCCAATTTATCTGATTTTCTTTCTTGTACAGCCAAACTTCATCATTTATATTAGCATATATTTCCGAACAAATAGCTCAATGATTGGATCTCTACAACGAGATGCTCTTTTATGGCTGTCGAAATGATTGTCGAGTCAGTAGATTATGCATCTTCATGCGTGGGAAGAAATTGCCTCTTCCGCTGATGTGTATGATCCATGACTTAATTGGTAATGTTGACGAACTTGACAGCTTAGGATAAAGCCCTTGCCGGAGAAGTAACCTACGGAATAATACAGCCAAATCACAGTTTATTTCCATGACAATTATTGCATTAGACGAAGTGACCGTTTTTCTTGAGAGAAGGAAAAATGGCAGAAATGTAGATCGGAAAAGAGGATGTACCCTTTTGGATTCCCCCCCCCCAAAGATTTAAAACGTACCTTTATGGGATTATTTTATTGAAAATGCCCTTTTTTTGCTATTTCCAATGAATAACGACAAATTTGTGCAAGCATTGAAATTGAAAAATACATTCTATACCCCCCCTCCAAAAAAGATTATCAACAGTTTTTTTTTACAAGGTACCTATTATATGGTGTCCATATCGGTGGATGTCGGTAAGGAAAAGATTTTGACTTTAGTTTTAAAAGATTAACAAGAACTTTCAAAATTAGAAATTTTGAAAGTTCAAAATTTCTAATTTTGAACTTACATTAAACATCAACTAAACATCAACCAATTTCAAAATACATTAAACATCAACTAGCTTGATGATAATTGGTTAATTTTGAAACAATTATTTTGGGTCATGAAGGATAGAATTGGTATCCTACCACATAATATCATGAGTTAATGTTAATCGTTTATAAACATAAACGAATGCCATATACAATGAATGGTCCCCAAAGATCATAATTTTCTCTGATATACATCAAGGTGACAAGCTCATCGTTAGAATCCAAAATGTCATTAAAATAACTGCTTATAGATTTTTGGCTTCGATTGAACCACAGGGAGAGAGAGAGAGAGAGAGAGAGAGAGAGGAGAGAGAGAGAGAGAGAGAGAGAGAGAGAGAGAGAGAGAGAGAGAGAGAGAGAGAGAGAGAGAGAGAGAGAGAGAGAGAGAGGAGAGAGAGAGAGAGAGAGAGAGAGGAGAGAGGAGCGAGAGAGAGAGAGAGAGAGAGAGAGAGAGAGAGAGAGAGAGGAGAGAGAGAGAGAGAGAGGGAGAGAGAGAGGTAGAGAGAGAGAGGAGAGAGAGGTAGAAGAGAGAGAGAGAGGTAGAGGAGAGAGAGAGAGAGAGAGAGAGAGAGAGTGAGAGAGAGAGTGAGAGAGAGAGTGAGAGAGAGAAAGAGAGAGGGAGAAGAAGAAGAAGAAAGTATTGTAATAAAAAGAAATTTCGTGGCCAAACAGCTTGATGTTCTATTACTGGCTTAAAATTTTTATTAGTAAGCCAATAAAATTTTAAAAAACCAAGGTTATGCAACTTCAAGGCTATTACAATTGACAAGGTTGTACAAGATATGAAAATACGTCACAGTACTAGACCAATGAAAATCAACCATCGTTTTTACCAAGGAACTATTGGAAATTAAACCCTCTTTCTCTTTTCAGCTCAACCTTCACTTGCAGAATAAGCGGTCAAAAGATGGCTTTGATAGAACAATTCCTTTCCAGAAAATAGGAGCAATTACTTAAAAGTTACCTACTATTGTTTGGTGTAGTTAAATCCTGATGCGAAAATCAGTTACATGCGAAAACATAAAACAAATTTGGTAGGCCCAATTTGAAATATACCTTATTAATGGATCAGAAGAGCAAAAGCTCCAAATTCTACATGTGGATCATATACAGAATAACTAAATTCTTTAATATTAATTGACTTGAATGAAACTCACCTGGAAATCTAACGTGAAGAAACCTTTGCCGTGCTAGTAGCCAAGGGTATAAGGGATTGGCGAACGCTTCTCTTGGCAAATGTGGAGGGAAGCCAGGGGGAGGAACTCCAGGCAGGAATTGTGGTAAAGATGGTCCAGGCATCATAGGAATGGGTGGTCTCATTAATGGCATTTGAGATTGGACCATCTCATGAGGAAAAAACGACCTTAAACCATTTAACGCGTCCATATAAGGATTCGACACTTGTGGCTGTGGTGGTGAGATGTCTGACCGTGGCATTTGCATTTTTTGCTGCAGGGGTGGTGTCGATTGCTTTGGAGGTGAATGATTCGCTTCAGGTCTAGGTGGCACCGGAGAGAGGGATCTTTGTCGTTTTCTACTCTCTTCTTGGTGAGGAATTAAGTCCGGCTTTTTTGAAATAAGTGGCAGAACTTCGCCGACAATAGAGTCAATAGAAAATCCTAGTTTTGGTTTTTCACAGCCCAGCTTTGAATTTTGCTGCTCTAACAGCCTCTTTCGTTCTTCAAGAAGCTGACGATGCCAACTATCCCACACTGAAGGTTCTGGTGGCCGTACTATATCCATTTTGTTGTTCATGAATTGGATCTGTAAAATATTTCTTTTTCATTTTTTATTGAATAAGTTCTTTAGATTAACTAATACTTTAAAAGATTGAGGTACATGCAACAGTTTTACAATTTTGTATAGTTATAAGTAAAGCTGTTCAGTCTGCTCATCCAAATTTTAAGTACAGTGAGAGCAAAATTAAAAATTTTACAATATAAATAATAAAAAGGCATATCGTGACTTGGATACTGATTCCTTAGTTTTTAATCAGATGCACATGACAAGCAAAAGAAAGGGAATTGGAAAAAACAGTTAAACACAACTCACTACTATAGCCATTGATATTCAATATGACAACATATATTTTACTTTTAGCACTTAAGAATTTAACCACTTTTAAATTTAACGATACCTGGTAAATAATTTTGGTGATTGCCAGGAAATAAACTGCATTGGGAAGGGGGAGTTTCCCGTTCCAGGCCTCAATCAACTCCTCCCCTCAAAAACCAATTCTTCCTGTTCTATCTTTTGCCCTCAACAATATTTTGAGCATAGACAAAGTTATGGTTATATTTTTCATTACGTTTATTCATCTGATTCTACATTTCTGCCCAATGACATTTTCATTTTTATTGTCAAGCCCCAAGAACTTTAATCACGCTAGAACTAATAAAGTGTCCTATATTACCCTTAGCTGACGATCTTATATATTTAATATTGAAATCAAAAATCTATTTTTATTTCGCAACCTTTACACGCATTGTTTGCTTTTTCAAACAGTTCGTGGTAACGAACTGTAGTAGGGAGCGACCCGGCTCAATAGTAAACGAAACTCTAAAAAACAAAATTTCGATGCTAAAAGATACATCAAAAGAATCAGATTTTCATGCTGATTTTAAATATATAAGTTTCATCAAATTTAGTCTTTGTCATCAAAAGTTATGAGCCTGAGAAAATTTGCCTTATTTTGGAAAATAAGGGGAAACATCCTCTAAAAGTCATAGAATCTTAACAAAAATCACACCATCGCATTCATCGTAAGACAGATCACGAGTGCGTGTTTGTTGTTTTGTTTTTTTTTCCCCAAGGGTCATCGTATCGACCAAGTGGTCCTAGAATGTCGCAAGAGGGCTCATTCTAACGGAAATTAAAAGTTTTAGTCCCCTTTTTAAGTGACCAAAAAATTGGAGGGCACCTAGGCCCCCTCCCACGCTCATTTTTTCCCAAAGTCAACGGATCAAAATTTTGAGACAGCCATTTTGTTCCGCATAGTCGAAAACCATAATAACTATGTCTTTAGGGATGACTTACTCCCCCCAAAGTCCCTGGGGGAGCGGCTGCAAGTTACAAACTTTGACCAGTGTTTAAATACAGTAATGGTTATTGGGAAGTGTACAGACGTTTTCAGGGGGATTTTTTTTGGTTTGGGGGAGGGATGGAGGGGAGGGGGCTATGTGACAGGATCTTTCCTTGGAGAAATTTGTCAGGGGGGAAGAGAAATTCAATGAAAAGGGCGCAGGATTTTCTAGCATTACTATAAAAAAAAAATAATGAAAAAATAAACATGAAAAAGTTTTTTCAATTGAAAGTAAGGAGTAGCATTAAAACTTAAAACGAACAAAGATTATTACGCATATGAGGGGTTCTAAAAATACTTTAGCATAAAGAGCGAGGTATTTAGGAGGAGATAAATACCTCGCTCTTTGTGCTAAAGTATTTTTAGTAATTCAAACTATTTATTCTACGGCCTATCTGATTCAGGGGTCATTCTTAAAGAATTGGCCGTATATGAAATGGGTTGTCCCCTGCGCAATCCGTCGCTCTTTACGCTAAAGTTTGACTCTTTGCCACAAGTCTACCTTTTAAAACAATTAAAAACTTTAGCGTAAAGAACGAGGGATTGCGCAGGGGACTAACCATTTCATATACGGAGCAATTTCTGTTCGTTTTAAGTTTTAATGTCGCTCCTTACTTTCAGTTAAAAAAAACTAGTTTTTTATTTAATAAATGGCAAAAGACCTATTGCAGACTGAACATTTTAGCTACCTTTTCGCCAATGGGAAATTCTATAGCTTTAACCAGATGAAACACTATAGCGTTGCCTATAAAAAAGGATCTTAAGGCTTCAATGTTGCCAATCATTACTATTTTTCCCATGTCACTTCATTTGGAAGGGGTGGTCTTAAAACTTCACAGGGCGCTAATCTGATTGGGAATTAAAAGTTCTAGTGCCCCTTTTAAGAGTCAAAAGTGATCGGAGGACAACCGGCCTTTCTCTCAATACCCTCTTTTCCCTAAATACATCAAATGAAAGTTTTGAGATAGCCATTTTGTTCAAAGTGCACCTAAGATCAAATAAATATGCCTTGAGGGTTGACAAAATCCCCCATAGCCCTTGGGACAAAGGTTGTAAGTTATAGAAGTTGCCCATTGTCAACATATAAGCTTTTATATTGGTAAATGAGGGCATGTTTGATCCTGGGTCTCTAAAAAGGATTAGGGCATTAAGGTGAAACTTTAAGGAAATGTTAAAAGTGATTCTGAACACAATGAAAACACACTTTTTGCTTGCTGGTTCTCAAAAGGGAATATCAGCAGTATCTGAGGAACGGTTGTGGTTATTAGGTCGAAACTTTCAAGGTATATTGCGGGGATTTTGAAGAGGGAAACCAATCCCACTCCCACCTCCTCCTTGCCCTCTTAGGTGCCTCTACATTTATTTGGCTTTCTAATTCTGTGTTCAGAAAAAGAGTTTTTTAGCCTTCTTCTGGGCCCCACTTACCCTAGCATATTGGTTTTACTATAGGTTTTCCTAGGTCACGGACCCACGGCCGTAAATTTCAAATTAACTAAAGAGAAAAAGTTTATTGGTCTATTCTAGGTCTCTATAAAATTCCCCAATCCCATCCCAACAATAGAGTGTGGTTTCTTTAGCTCAGCAATGAATCATTGAAGGTTTCAAGCCAATCTGTAAAAAGGACTTGTGTCATTTCTTATGCCCAATTTTCAGAGAGCTTGCCCCTAAACTAAATTTTTCTTCTGTTAGGGCCCACTCGGCGCACAGACTTGCTGCTTTAAATTCTAAGCAATTCAGAAAAAAACATAGTTTGCCGAACCTCTTTTTTATGGAACGAATACTTTTTTCTTTTGCATTGGAGTCGTCTTAACTCAGGAACTTTAGCATATAGGTTCTTAACTGATTAAACTAAGAAGTGTTTTGCCCTTTTTGGATTTCATTTTAGAGAAGACCATGCCTCTAAAACAGTTTTTCTACACTAGGCTACTCTTGATCTGGAGATTTATGCCTTAAAGTTTCAAATCGATAAGAAACAGCCAGGTGTTTGGCCTATTACCGGGCACACTAATATTCTTTGCCAAAAATGTACGTTGTTCCATGTGTCAGATAATGATACTTAGAAGTTCCAAACCGTTTGGAATAACTGATGTTTTTTAGTAATTAGTTGGGCCTTTTCGCTCTAAGAACTCTAAAACTGAACCTTAGAGAATTTTGGATTATAATTTTTGTTCGCCCTCTAAGAAAAATTGGATATGAGCCCTCACGTCTGAACTAGCAATTAAAAGCTTCCTTTCAAAATGTTTTGATCGTCAATTCGATTGTGATAGTCCTTGTGACCACAGTTTTATTGGGATACAAGAAAAAAAGGACACATAATCCTTCAATCATGCAAGCCTGTATCTGCTCTCAATTTCGAATGCAAAAGGTTACATTGTACCAACCTTTCTTTTAAAGTTTATCAGTTGGTTCCTGGGCCTAAATGATGGCGTTTACACAATTTTTTTCAGACGCATAAAAAAAAGATATTTTTTGAGGTTCTAAAATTACTTCGAACAAAATTTCTGTCTCATCAAAAACTTCGCTAACGTATTACAAGGTGTGTTCATGATAAGATAACCTGACAAGACGTGACATGACAATTAACTTCTATCTCCCACCCTTGTCAGATATTAACAGTAAAAGAAAATAATATAGGCTAAGATGAGTACCTGCATTCAAGGGAGGGGTCAGGGGGTTTCACCCAACCCTCGAAATATATGTACGACTCGTAGAAACGTAATAAAATACATAAGCACCTTTTTGATGCGTTTTAAAGTTCTTTGTAAACCCCGCCCCCGTCCCCAAAGAAAAAACATGTTACGGCCCTGGGTGGGCACAATAAGCAGCAATACAAAAAAATTGGAACTAAGAATATTAAAGAGTTAACTCCAATCAGACACTAAAGGTATAAAATACCATGAACAAGACATACCACCAGCTTCATAACTGGACCGTCAGAACTATTGCCATAGAACAGAACTATTGCCATTCAATGATAAACTGTACCATTTAAAACCAATAATTTGCATGAATGGGTTGATTTCCTAGTGTGTCTTTTGAAAAGCCTAAAATAGTCTTGAACAGAATTTTTGCAAATTCAAGTCTAATTTTTTTTTTCTATTTTTCTACTTTTCTTTGGAGATTTATTTGTGAATTCTATTGTGTACTATATGGAATGAGCGATTCTTCTTAATTTTCTGGTCCTGTCCGGGAGAATTCTTCGGTCACTGATTTAACACAGTCCAGCCTTGACTGTCTAGTAGGAGCTGAAAATTTATATTAAGGAGCTCCTGGACAGTCAAAAGTTGCTGGAAGAATTTTCATTAATATATAATCCCTTTTTGAGGGTCTTTTCCCACTTTTCTGAAATTATACAAACTTTTTTCTGCTAATATCATTTGATGGGTAGCTTTAAACTTAACGAATTCTAAATATTTAAACATTGAAGCTTCCAAACTCCAACTTTTTTGAGCTTTGGTAAGTATCGGAAAGGTCACTCTTTACTTGCAGTACGTCATCAAAAACTGTTTCATGAATAACATTTTGTAGAACTCAACTATTTTAATAAAGTGCATAACGCACTGTCCTACTCATTGGCAAAATCCGCAAAAGCAATTCAATTCCAGGTCAACCAATCAGGATCTGTTTGTTGCTTTTGTTATTTGAAGACTTCGGCATGCTGGCGTTCAATTATGTTTTACCAACTCCAGCTGCATTTGTTTTAATTTCAAAACTAATTAGTTCCGTGATTGATTTCACCTTAAACTTTAATTAAAAGAATTTGGCTAAAAGAATTCTTCCTAGAGCTTTCAATGAATTTTTGGAACCAATATGGACAAGTATTTCAATAATAAACTTGAAGAACTTGTTGCATAAGCAATAGGTCATGCCTTTCAACACCTAGAAGGAACACCCATTTTATAATAGCAGCAATAAGAAACGGTTCGTTTCACTACAAAATTATACTGCAGTCTCAGGTTGTTAAACAACATTAAAAAGAATTACGTCAATTTGGCAAGTGAACAAATAAACTTTTAGATGCTTTTAAATAGTTTATTAATCTTCCATAGCAGCGATTTAAAAATATCTAAACATAATAGTTTTTTTTTATTTGCAATAGTTTTTTATTGTTTTTTTTTATTGGGGGCTTAGAGAGTAACCCCCTCCCCTATAATGTTTGTCCGTGTCATAAAAACGTAACAAAAATGGACATAAACAAATTTTTGATGAGTGTTTAAAGTTTTTGTTTTGTAAAAAAAAAGACCTTTTGTACAAAATCCCCGAAAAAAATCCTCTCACTTTGCAGTGGGATATTGTCAGAGTATTAAGCTCTGGTATACTGTCAGTCACATCACAAAAGCTAGTGGTAAGGTGGAATACTATGCTAGGATACAGCAAAATTCCTTAAAAGCACTCATTTGGGTTCTTTTTTGACAGCTTTTATAACACAGGGCCATTGAAAAATTAGGGCCTGATATGCCCCTTGTCAACTTTTTTACAGTTTTTTTTTCTAGAGCTATGTCTATTGAATTAATAGATGGATTTTCAAGGATGACTTCTGTTAAGAAAGTGTTTCAAGTTGATCTGCAGCGTTGATATAGAGTTGATATAGGTATAGAGTATATAGAGTATTGATATAGAGCTACTCTGATATAGATATAGATCTATATACTCTGATATAGAGTATTGATATAGAGCTACTCTGGGACAAGAAACCTCAAAATTTAAGTCTAGTTTTCTTCTCTTTTTTTTACTTTTAGTAAGGTCGGATTTGTTTGTAAAAAGAATACTTTTTAAGGCATCCAAAAAACACCAACAAAATGCCATAAAAAAATCTGCTTCCCTGCTACCATGCCTCTGCGCGTAAAATAACCATTGAGATGTACAGAATTTTTTCATAAAGGAAACTTCTAAGTATCATGATAACCAACTAAGAAGGGAGAGTTCTCGGCCCTAATTCATTAAAATGTAGAGGGGGAGGGGGCAAATGTATTTTTAAAAAAATAAGAGGGAACAATTTTGTGTTTCATTAAAAACACCAAAAGTAATTTTTCAATGAATATACAAAAAAAAATTATTAACATTTACTTAGCCAACCAATATATCTTGCTTAAGGCCCATTTTACCTGAGAGTTTAATAATACCAAAATTTTGCTAGTATTAATTCCTGGAATTAGTTGAAACTCAACCCATTCAAAATAATGATTTAACTAGCCCCCGGAAGTGGATCGAGGCAAAACTGAAACTCTGTCGATGAACTTAGTTAAGATGGAGATAGTAGAAATTTTTCATACTGAAAACTCAGAAAATTTTCTGAGTTTTGAGGCTGGCCAATATCTGAACCTTACCCAGAAATGAAAAAAAAACTCAAACAAAAAATTCATAATATTCGAAAAGTAGAATAAAAAGGAAGCATAATATCAGAAGGGGTTACTAAACCTCGTCAAATCTCCAGTACATTTGTGCGATAAGAGAAGAAAAAACTCTGTGAGACCTGAGATAACAACAAAAAAGGGATAATTACGTTATAAGTTGATTTCAGTGTTTGAATAATTCATTGCAAAGAGTAAAATCTGACCAATAGCATCAGTTAGTATCGGGATTCGGAACGGGCTGAATTTCAGTATTAGTAAAATCACACTGTGCCTTGGTCTTTAGTTCTACGGAGCAGACCATCAAAAAAAAAATTGTCACATGATATTTTTCGATATACTATAGCCGCAGTGCTTCAAAACTTCTATCATAGGAGTGACAGGGATTCTCCAGTTCTGATTAAGGTTTTTCTTTTTTTTTTTTAATGAGAGCATGCAAATAGATACCTGACACGCTTATCAGCATAAAAAACAGATTCTTTTAAAATTGAACCTCAGATAAACAGAGGGGTTACATCCATATAACCCCGTAGTAAAAAAAAATGCTTTATATCTATTTGTTTATGTCCCTGACGCATTTTAACAAGCCAATCACACTTACGAAGAACCCCATCTATTAAGAACCTGATCAGCTCTCCTGTCTGGAATTTTGAGGTACTGAAAAGCACAAACAGTTTTTGAGTCGCTATATTTACAAGCTGTCCCTTTGTTTGTGGCGCAGCCATTTGTTTGTTTCTTTGTGGCGCAGCCATTTCCTGCCGTTATTTTCCTTTATTGGGAGATTTTTGTATTTGAATCTAGTGGGTGTATGTGTATTTTTTTTAAATATTTTCAAGTCCCAAATTGAGATATTTTGTAATTTCCTCAAGGTTTAAAAAATTTAAGATTTTAGTTTGCTTGTTTATGTTGAAATTTGTGATATTTTGAAGGAAGGTAATAAAGTATTATAAGAATAATTTAGGTCTGTGTATTTCGGCCAGTATTCATGCTTGTATTTTTATTTTACTGCATATGGTCTGATTGTTGATTTTATTTTTCTTTATACTCTCCAGCTTCGAAACTCCATAAAACGTTTGAGTTTATGAGTTGGTGGCAGAGATTTAGCTTGGATTTTCACAATTTGGCATCCTCCAGGACCTGAGTCCGGGGATAGATATCACTCTCTCCCCCACAACTAAGCCACTAGTTGGTGGTGGCTTACTTTACTTCAATTTTTTTTGGCATGAAACCGAGGGTAGATTTCCCCTGTTCAGACCAAATTAATCATCCATGCGTAAAGTAGGATAATTTGTAATAATTTGCAATTAATATGACACTTAACTGGAAATAAAAACACTTTTTTTAAACATAGAGCGCTCCAGAACGTTTCAAATTAATGCAAGCTTGACACATCAGAATTTAGTTACTATCTAGAAGAATATTTCTTCTAATAATGTTGTTTTTCCAATTATATTGACTAGTACTGTTTGAATATTCTTCCATGTATTTTTGTAAACAAAAACGTAACCCACTTTAACCCACTTTTTTTTGTAAGCCCTACTTATCTTCTTTTATAAATTCGATGCCCGCTAGAACCAAAAACTACATAACTGAATACGGAGGTATTTTTCAATAGAAACTGAATTCCTGGTTTTTTCTTAACTTTTTGAGACACGAGTATGTATGGTTATGAATATATATATATATATATATATATATATATATATATATATATATATATATATATATATATATATATATATATATATATATATATATATATATTTACTGCCCTTGGTACTTGAACAGACAAAACGAGTGGGTTTGTTACACTGTCGGGTTTGTATCCTGGTGATCTTGGGTCTAGTTCCTGCTGATGGCTGCTTTTTCGTAATAACTTTAAATATTAATAGGACCTAAATTGAATGAAGCTTTCACAAACATTCTGAAATATATTTTCCGTCAGGTTTAACACTCAAGGCTGATTTACATTTTCATCTCTCCACTAAAAAAATAGAAAATACATCATGTCATTGAGACGACAAATAGGACAGTAGATTTTCCAATTTCTTTGAAATCTGCTGACAATACATACAGAAATTACAAGTTTATCTTCTTTTATTGATAACCAATGGTCGTTTTCTTATAGATTACTACTAGTACATTGCCAAAAATACGATTCGATTTTTTCAAAGAAGCCAAATTTGATGACGATAGTGGTCCCAATGGCACAAAGGATTTCATTTTTTTTAAATAAAAACAATCCTTTCATTAATTAATTTAATTGATAAATTCTACTTCATTATCTGTTTGTCCAAAAAAGTTGGTCCAAATGGCTCGAAGGATTGTATTTTTTTTTTTTTTTTTTTTTTTTTTTTTAATACAGACACTCCTTTCATTAATTAATTTAATTAATATATTCTACTTCATTATCTGTTGGTCCAAAAAATTGGTCCAAATGGCTCGAAGGATTGTAATTTTTTTTCTTTTTTTCTTTTTTTTAAATACAAACAATCCTTTCATTAATAAATTTAACTAATAAATTCTACTTTATTATCTGTTGGTCCAAAAAGTTGGTTTAAATGGCACAAAGGATAGTTTTTTTTTAAATACAAACAATCTTTTCATTAATTAATTTAATTAATAAATTCACCTGATTACGGATAATAGATAGAAAAATCTATTAACAAATTAACTAACATAATTTTTATACAATCCTAATTAGGGACGATTAATGCCAGAATTGCCTCTCACTCAAGTGGACTATCAGTCTTAGCTTTTTCTTCAATTTGCCATGACTTGATGCCCACAACTATTCCATTTTAATTCAATGATTTAATTTAATTCAAATGACTCGAAGGATTGCAAGTTTTTTTTGTGTAGCGCATCTACCTGAAGAGAATGTCCAGTCTGAATCAAACCTATTAGGGAGTCATGGAAGACAGAATTTTGGGAAGATGAAACTTATATTCAGTTATAAGGGATCCCCTGTCTAATCAAGAATTTAATTGATTTTTGGGATATAATTCCACACAGAAAAAGTGTGTTTTAATTTCACTGGCTTACGTCTGTCGCCTAATTTCTAAAGCGAAATACAGTTATCCCTTTGATTACTTCATAGAATAGAAAGACTATTTTGTATAAGGGTGACTTTAGAGAGGTCTTCATAAGATCGAAGCCATCATGTAGTGACTAAAGTGATGCAGTGATCAAAGTCATCATTCAAAGGACTGTACTCAAAGTATTAAAATTCAGGCCTCTGAAAGCTTTTGAGTTTTATTTATTTATGGCATTTTGTTCTTCTATGCCAGGGATTTTAAATTTGAAAATTGAGCTTCTGAAAAATTTGAGTTTAAATTATTTTACTGAGTCAGGGACTTTACGTCAGGGATTTTCAATTCAAAATCAATCTTCTGAAAGATTCTAAGTCTAATTTATTTACGATATTTTACTCTTCTGAGTCGGAGAAGATAAGGAAAAGTCAGAACCAAAATTTGCAGAGTCAGCTAAAAGCAAAATTCAAAAGTCTATCAATCTTTTGGTTTGCTTGAAAATCCCCCTTATTTTTCCTTTTTTGGCAGTGAATTTTGGCTTAATTGGGTGAAAAATAGAACTTTTTATAAGTAAAAGGAATCATAACTATTGTTGCACTGCAGCTGAAATACATAAGAATTAATATAATATTGGGGGGAGGCATGTCAGTAAATGCGATAAGCGCCCTTCGGGGATGGCAATGGAGATTTAGTCCCAGGGTCTCCCTAGAAAACTAGAAATTTACAAAACATAAAATCTTAACTATTCGCTAAACATGATATTTCTATTTGCTAAATAAAACCATTTTCCAAATACTAAGTTTTTGGTCCCCTCCTATATAAATTTGTTCCAGTTTTATAGCTTATAAAACTATTTGCCTACAAGTTTGACTTAATTCGATTAGAAACTAAAGGTCGATTTTCAGCTATTTGTTCTGGTGGAAATCTGAAACCAAAAACTCAGTTTTTCCTAAAGAAAAAATAATTATTTTGATTATCGTTCAAATAGGGTTAAGTATTTTCTATTTTACTGTGTTGCTAGGGGGTCTCATGAAGTAGCCACCTATCGTTATATAAGAATTTAAAAACACATAGAAGAAGTGTTCCCCATGTGTTTTTAAAACATATTTGTTTTAGGATAGTTTTCCTAAAAAGCTCTTATTTAGGATCCCTATTAAGTTTTAGAGAATTGTTTTCCCAGCCTTTACAAAATATCTGTTGTTGCATCGGTGCCCTCTATGGTTTTCACTTGTCCACACCTCTTACCGAGTGTTGGCTCAAGGCCTGTGAAGGGGAGCAACTGTTTCCCCATTTTTTTTTACATCTGAGGTTAAATTTCACTATTTTTTGTTTTATTCTCCTATGGTATACTTTGTCCACCAGATTATGAGGCCTAACTCTGCTCCTGGTCTTACCATGGCCGTATCCAGTATTTTCTTTGGGGGGGGGTACAAAAGGATTTTGCTTCGGGGGGTACAAATTTGTATCCCCGAATATGTACAAATTTATAAACGCATCAAAGATTTGTTTATATTAATTTTTGTTACGTTTTTACGAGTCAGACAAAAATTTCGGGGGGGGGGGTCAAACCTCCTAACACCCTTTCCTGTATACGGTCTTGGCTATTACCATTATATTTCTGATTGTTGAATCTAAAACACAGACAGTCCAGACTCAAAGCGTACCGGTAACTACCAAAAGTTGAATCTTGTGCTAGTCATCAGCGTCGTTTAGCGTTTGGCGTTGCATGTCATTTTTTCAGCGTAATAATAATTCAAAATTGTGCAAGCAGTGTAATTGTCAAAATTAGTATAATTATATGGCTCTGATCTTACTTTTTGAGAAAAAAAAAAAAAAAAAAAAAAAAATTACACAGATTGAAAAAATGTCAAAACCACAAACCGCTAGATGACATTGGTGATTCTTTTGACACTAGCCCCAGTTTCAACTCTTGCAACTTTTCAATACTCTGCTCACGGTGCCAGCCTTTATTGTACCATCATTGAACGTGCACCAATATTTTTTTCCCGGTTGAAAAAATGGGCTAAACAAACATAAAAACGATTCGAGGCTTCTAATTGCAAAAGTATGTCTAATTAATTTCCATTATTTGTCTGTTGCGCAACAGACAAATCCTTCAGTGCTTATAAAGATAAATTTACTCATAAATATATATATATATATATATATATATATATATATATATATATATATTGAATATATAGGCTATATATAAGAAGAAATATTAACCGAAAGAAAAAACTGATAGAACTGTGAAGTTATAATAGTAAATTAATAAAAGTTTACCCGAAAAGGTCACTGATACACACGAAAACAAAAGTGTACCATGAATCTCATTCAAACAACCTAATCCTCTTTTTCATATTGAACAAATATGTTTGCAGAAGAGGTATGACAACCGTGACTCTATTGAAGCGTTTTGATTGCAGCAAAAATCAAGGATATGCCCCTCACGACGGCCCTATATATTAAAATACAAAAGTGACAGTTTTTTCTTATTTTTGTGGTATTCATTAAACAACTTTTTACCACCTTTCAGTGTTATGCTTCTCTGTATCAGTGCCGGTAATAGACGAGAGGAGGGGACATTAGTCCCAAGATTTTTTGCCACTCCCTAGATTTAAAAAATACTTATTTTGGTATTTCAATAGAAAAATGTTTGTTTTGGCATTTCAGAAAAAAAACCTCCCCTTAATTTTGAAAATATATTCCCTTCTCCTAATTTCTGTTAATTGGCGCCGGTGTTTCACATTATTTCGAAAATTTATTAACTAGGCAAAAAACAATTGAAATAACGGTCAACTAACGTTTTTGGCTTTGCAAATTTGTGCTTATTTACAAAGTTCCAAATACACACTTTCACCTCCGTAAAGGAATTGGTAGCATAACCCAAACACAGTTAAAGAGACCTTTTTGCACACGGGTACAAACACATTTCATGTACTTTTGTTATTTTTGTACAAGTCAAGACTTTTTTTTAACTGAACATGTATGTTATACATGACAAAGTTCGGTAACCGTGTCTCTGTTCTGAAACGGCCCTTTTGCCTGCAACAAAAGCGCAAGGTGCACCCATTCTTGAAGACCCTAAAGTCAGACCCGGGGCTATACCCTCGATTTCTTTGTCGGGGGTGTTTGGAGTAGTAAAAAAACTATACAACGAAATGAAGTTTGTTTTCATGTAGTTTCGCTATTTTTGTACGAGTCGAATATTTTCTTCTGGGGGGGGGGGAGTCAAACCACGTAACCTTTGCCCTTGGATATGGCTCAGGTCACATTTTGTTTTAAATATTTTATATTTTTTTGTTACCGACATTTTATCACACTTCCATAAGTTTTTTTTTAGTTTTTCCGTAGTTTTTTTGTTTGTTTTTTTTTTTTTTTTTTTTTTTTTTTTTTTTTTTTTTTATACATCTATTGACTGGAAGTCAAATTTTTAGCTGTAGAAGACGAGATAAAGCTTTATATGAGTGTCTAAAGGATTTACTTTTGTAGTCTTTTTTCACTACAAAGGTAACAATTTAAACTAGAAAGTGCTAGAAACATTACTAAAAGGAAAACGGCGAAAATTAAGTGTTTCAAAACACAGGGAATTTATTGCTCTTAATAAATTCTGTAAAATTTTCGATAAAAATGCTTTCTTTACTAAACAAAATCTAAAAGGTAAATTCAAATGTAATTTTTTTTCACTAAAATACATGTCTGTAAATTAACTTTTTTATGCAGAACTCCGAAACTCGGATATCTACGGATATCTTGGAAAAACAGAAGCAAATATTTTTTTTTGCCATAACCTGCACAGCCTGATCATTCCCGAAAATTACGAAGAAAGTAAATTAAAAATATCAAGGCCTGTTACAAACAGAGGCGCCATTTGGACCAAATCTTGGGGTGGGCATGAACTGTATCTTGCCCCCCCCCCGACTCACTTCGTGTCGCGTAATCATCTAGGAAATGGGTATTTGACAGAACTCGAGAATTTTATTATGTATCTTACCTACTTTCAAAGTTTATAATGATTAATAGCAAATAGCGTAATTACCCCAAGGGTCGTCAAGTACGCTCTTTGGTTAATAGGCGTGCAGTAATTTCAAATCAATTGGAGAGAATGGATTATGTTGGATATAATGGATTATTATGGCCAGCAAAGGGCCCTTTGAGGTGGAAGCTTGGGCCCCCTGGAAAATCTGGGGTGGGCGTTTGCCCACCCCTGACCCCCCCCAAATGGCGCCTCTGGTTTCAAACTGCCTGCTGCCAGGAATGCTTTGTCTGAGTCAGCTTAAAAGTCTCACTCATTAGGTGCCTTTAGAAAAACTTGGAAAAACGGTTTCCGCATTATTTTTTAATTTATTTTTGTTGCCCCTATGCGGTGGATATTTCTGGACCAAGCCGGAAATGTATGTTTGTACTGTTAATTGCGCATCGCACTTTGCTCTGGCTTGGTTTTCGGCAAAAATCAGTGGTGAGCGGCTGTTTGTCATTTATTATTTTATGCTTTTTGTGCGTGTACTTTTGTTTGTTTATTTCTTCTTTTCTTTCTCTGTATTCCCAACCATAGAGCCTTGTGGGGCAATATGATTATCATGGCCGCTTCCAGGGGGGAGTTGGGACATTTGAACCCCCCTCCAAATGTTTTGTCTGGCCCGTAAAAGCGTAACAAAATACAAATTTTAATTCGTTTTTATTTTTTTAACCTCTCCCCCCAAAAAATGTCCCCCTCTCCCATTAGAAATCTTGGATACGATTCTGATGACGATGTATTTCTTATTCAGACTTATTATTGAATTAGTTTCTAATTGTATTTATCTATCAATTTCCAGAAAAAGTGTATAATTATTATTTGTATATGTTTAAACAAATACGAACAAGCCTATATTCTTTGGTTTTCATAAAAAAGGACTGTTATCTGTCTTTATTGCCCCTTGAAGAATGTAACTGCCAGTAGTGTCGATGCAAGAAAATTAAATAATGTAAATTGTATTTTTTTTTTTTTTTTTTAATGTAGGGTTGAGATGGTAACTTTTTTACAATTTTTCAGTAGAAGTGCCAAAACACGCATTCTAATTAAAATAAAAAAGAAACTTTGTTTCAAAATTTAAGAAGAAGCCGCCTGCTACTTATGTTTTATAGCAACCCCATTCAAGAAGTGAAATTAGGTTAATCCTAATGAAATGTAGCCTACCTACATATGATGAAAATATACTACTTTATTAACATAATTATGAAAACTACAACACATAATTATGGGAAGCAGGCGGCCCAGAACGTATTATATTTACCAAACCTAACCACCTCTATATACTAAATAATTATATATATTAAATATTTATATATTAAATATTATATTATATATTAAATATTTATATTAAATATTAACATATTTGTATATTAAATTATTGTTATATATTGTTATATATATGTTATATATTATATGTTATATATTATAAGTTATATATTGTACTCTATATATTAAATATTTAATTCAAATATAACTAAATCATAGTGTTTCTTACCAAGACTAAACTAATCATAGCCGATTGCAGACAGACAAACTGGTTTCACCGAGATCAAGAAGTTGAGTGGGGTTGCTATAATACATGAGTACCAGCCACATAATGTCCCCTCCGCGACTGGTAGCTGTAGTCATTAAAAAAACTTAATGTGTCATTGCTTTGGAAAGCTCCTCGAATGCGAAAGTATTTGTAAACTGGAGCTTTCTGTGTAATTTTTTGGTCGTATCTTGGATGTATAAAAAATCTTCCATTTAGAGATAACTGTTTGGTAATAGCAGTAAGAAAAACGAAATTTATTTCTCCATTTTATGATGTTTTGTTAATTCTTTCTTTGGTAAAATTCTAGTTAATTGACTTCTTGCAATGTCAGAAAGGGTTTGGTTAGGAAAATGAAACTTTAAGGGATGAAACTACAGACTAAAGTATGTCCCGGGACTAGTATATAACATACTAGTAGTAACATACAGTGTTTAGGATTGCAATATCCGAATCAAGTGACTATTTCTTATTTAACAACAACAAATATAAGCAGAAGTAAAAACAAATAACTGGTCACCAACCTCTTTTATTTCCAGATAAAAATAGATCCTTAGCAATAAAAGTGTTTAATAAATTTAGTTTACTTAATCACCACAATTATTCAAACAACTAAACCAGTAATAGAACTAGAAGATGGATATCAGTAATGTCACTCTCAACATATCACACATTGAGTTCCCAGATTTGAGTTCCAGCAAGATCCATGAGTTAAAAACTGCCACTGGATTTTGTGGATGTTGGGCGGCGCTTTGACTCGATTGGTCGAAAGGACTGTTTCGCAGGGACGGACTGGAGATGAACCTTCATTATTATATACATTTGCATCAGTCCCAATATCTCTTTAACAAATTGAAGTTGGAATTAATAGGGTGTACAAACGAGCTATGATGAATGCAAAGATTGGCGCGAGCTTGGGGTTCGTGTTTCAAAATGGTACTTCGGCACGCAGATGTTGCTTCTCTTAGCTTTTGAATGAGAAATATATTGACTGTCATTATATTATTACTAGCTCTTTTCTCAATTAGAACCATCAACTGGTAATGAGGAGCTGGACACTCTTGAGATGGTGTATGGTGCCTAAAGTTACGATAAAGTTAAAGCGAGCTGAAGACCTTTTGACTTGACGGATGGACAGAGATATTATTTATAAGGAGTTATGTATAAGAAATGGGGGGCCCCATCCCTCCTTACCAATTAAATAAGGTACTTGCGTCTTATAGGCACCACACTCAAGTTCCGTCGAGAAGAGAAGTTTGATTAATGTTAATGAACTAAATCAAAATATGATGAAAATATAATACTTTATCAACAAAATTCTGAAAATACAAGAAAGAATCATGTTAGGTGGGATGGGGGGGGGGGGGGGCACCGAGACCGCATTACATCAAATATGTAACCTAATCTAACCAAATGCCAACTAAACATTTAATTAGAATATACCTACAATGTAGTTTCCCACAGAGCCGAATCTAATATTTTCTGGTATAAAGACACCGAAAACCGGATATTGTCTCATGTTAGCGTTACAAGATCTTGAGTGTGGTGGCTATAAGAAAAAACTGCCTTATATAATTTCTGAGTTACCTTTTCATCTTTGCTTCGAAACGGTTCTTATTTTTGTTTCAGTGTTCGTTTTGAGGCTTGGTTTTTATATTGTCCTTTGGGCCTTTACCTGTATTGTTATATTATTCTGCACTGAGGACGAATGAGTGGAGGTCTCGGCAGAAATATTTGCAGGATTTTCTCTTCTGTTTTTCACTGTTATTGTCCTCATTTCTCTCTCTTTTTTTTACTATTTTTTAGGTATTATCTATTAAAGTAGTGGGGAGTACAAAAAAAAGATATATAAGCAATACAAGGACTTCTCGTCATAAACTATTATGGTTTCCATTATCAGAAAGTAATACCTAAGTAATAAGGCATTACTACCCTTCTAACACTGA
Source organism: Artemia franciscana (assembly GCF_032884065.1). Taxonomy (NCBI): domain Eukaryota; kingdom Metazoa; phylum Arthropoda; class Branchiopoda; order Anostraca; family Artemiidae; genus Artemia; species Artemia franciscana. Next base: position 50,955,143 of record NC_088867.1, read on the forward strand.
ACAACATACATTATGAATCACATAAAACAGATAACTCCATGTAGGATCGACCAGACTATAACCAAGGCCGTATCCAGGGGGAGGGGGATTGAACCCCCAGAAATTTTTTTAGGACATGTAAAAAGTAACAAATCTGCATATAAACAAATTTTTGATGCGGTTTTCAAAGTTTTTTGGACCTCCTCCTCCGAAAAAAAGATATCCCACGCCTGAGCGAAATCATTGATACGGCCCTGGCTATAAATACACAAATATTTAAGCTTCTTACGTTTCAAAATTTGTATTCTCTTCCTCATTTTCAACTAACCTCACCTCTCGAACAGATCTTGACTCTGAAATCAGTGCCCACTTGTAAAAAGGGTCTAATACTGATTACTTCAGCGTGGCTGGTGAAATATAAAAAAGTTCAATTGAGAAGCTGTACAGTGTTTAAGCTCGATGCATACAATTAGGGCGGGATAAAACTTACTTTCCCCAGTGCCTCTTAGCATCATTAAAAAGTTCATTTGATAGCTACATTTTTGACAGTTTTGCTGGCTTTGGGAGGGATAGTAACAATGTTATTTGTGGGGACAGCTTGATTTTTTATCCTGTTTCACATTATTTCCGATTACAGAAATAAAATTATAAAATTCATTACCTTTTTACCAAAAAGAATAGAATCTCAAAAACATAAGAAGAAAAAAAGTGTTCTCGGTAGAAGACAGATAAATATTTAGAAGGTGGATTAACATGGAAGATAAAAGGCAGTTAAGAAAACAAACCATAAAATCAGCGGATGGCAGGGGGCCTGTGCCCTTTAGATCTCCTTCCCCCTGCTAGATTTTGAAAAATGCAATTTTGGAGATTATTTCTATCTGAAAATGTGTTTTTTTATAATTTACATTACATTTCCCTCTTGATCACTTTTCCCTCTTATGAATGCAAAATATATTATATCTCCCTCTCCCCCCTCTGAATTTTAGCGGATTGATGCCACTGCCTAGCAAAGGTCCATGTCGAAATATCTGTCTTGTTTAATGTATCACTAGCTGAGTTCATTTTCTTTTTTTTTCACTTTTTGCCTTACATTTTTTTAGCCAGTGTTGTCTCAGAACCTATTTACGTCGTGTTGGCTTTATCTGGCTAAGATGTCGTGCGTTTGCTAGAATCTACATTCTTCCCCATAACTTCCTATTAAATAGTCTGTTTGTTCTAACTTTTTAACTCCACCTGTTATGTATATTTTGGTGTGCACAGTACCCAGTCCCAAGCCTGGATAAAGTGAGGTGGGTTGGGCTGTGGGCTTGTGACCCATACCCAGGACTTTGAGGGGATATCCTCGGAGGAAAGTGCCTTGCAACTGAAACGTCTACAACCACCTAGGATACAACCTTTTTTCTGATGACGACTCCTGCTTGACCCCGGGCTCGATTTCTGACTGCAAAAGAAAAAAAGAGGGGTTTTGGAATATCAGAACTATGAGCCAGATTTCGAAAACAGAACAAGTTATTAAAAGGATGAGACAGTATCTGATTGATATACTGATTATCAGCAAAATAAGGTGGACTGGAAGTGGTATAGAGAAGTTAGGTGATGGATACACTATGGCCTATTGAGGAGGTTCCTCGATGCACCGGGCTAGTGTGGGAGATAGGATGTCACGAAGTAGACACAAGACAATGGCGAGCTGGAACCCAGTCAATGAACGGTTAATGACAGTTTGTGTTGTCTCCAACACACTGACTATAATCGCATGTTATGTACCAACAAATGAAGCTGATGATGACAAAAAGGGCACTTTCTACAACATGCCGCAGAAAGTTACTAAGGATGTTCCAAGCCACGATATAAATTGTGTCGTTGATGAACTAAATGCCAAAGTTGGGGCGGATCGCCAGTACTGTCCATAAGTGCCAGGATGTTACGGCATAGGAGAAATCAAAGAAAACGGTGTACCTCTTGTGGATTATCTACTGAGTAACGATTTAGTAAGATACACAGCTTAGATACCAATACAGTTATGAAAACTCCTATCTTGCCCATGAGAAGCTTTTGGTACAGAGCTCTGAACTTAGCGCCTCCTCCAGCTCGTACTACAAGACCATAGGCGGGAACGCACTTTGGTATCTATTGGTATTGTTCTGACTTTTAGATTCAGACTACCAGTTTCGTGTCTCCAGCCGCTAGCATCGCTACCATGCACTGTGTCCCAAAAATAAATTGAGTATTCATAACTGTATTGGTATCTAAGCTGTGGTAATAGATGGGACTTTGTTCGAGCATAAGACAATTCATAAATACGCATGGATGTCCCCAGACGGTCAAACGAGAAATCAGTTCAATGACTTCTTTATATCAAGACGTTGGAGAAGCAGCCTGCTTAACATACGTGGCTTTCGAGAAGCTGACATGAACTCAGATCACGTTCTTGTGGTAGCTGAAATGCGAGTTAAGCTAGAATTTCAGAAACAGTAAGCCAAGAAGGTTTCCGAACTATTTGACAGCGACAAGCTGGAGAATTGGGTTAAACGCAGAGGTTTCTGTATGTCTTTGCAAAACAGATTTGAAGCCTTGAACACACTTGACGATGTCACAGATGTGGAACGTATCTGGGCCTCAGTCAAGAAAACGTACCATGAGGTGGCCAAGACAACCATTCAAGAAAAGAAAGAAAGAAGAGTGGATATCTGACAATATCTGGGATTGCATAAGGAAACAAAAGGACACCAAAACAGCTATCCTGATTACATCGAGCTCTGATCAAAAAGATCGGTTTCAGTTCCGCTATAACGAGAAAAATATAACTGTCAAGAGAAGTGCAAGAAGAGGCAAGAGAAAAAGGATAGATGAGAAAGCGGCATATACTGAGGAAGCTGCCGAAAAATGGGACTCGAAAATGGTATACCGTTTAACAAATGCCGGTAAAAAAGCAAACCGATCGTCTCTGATAAAAGATGAGAATGGGGAGCTAATCTCTGACCCCCAGAAAGTTGATGAAAGATGGACGTCACATTTCGAGAAAATCTTAAATAGATCCGGACCTTACGACAGAGAAATAGTACCTGACACACTGTTTTTACAAACTGACGTAAGTGCTGACCCTCTAAGCACCAAAGAATTAATAATAACTACAAAGCTGAAAAATGGCCATGCACCCCCATTTGACGGAATCACTGCACAAAATCACGGAATTCCAAGTTGACGGAATCACTGCAGAAAGGCTAAAGGTATCCCTTCGAGCCTGTATTATTATATGAACTACCCTTCTAGTTAGTATCTGGAAAAGCGATAAGATCCCAGCCGACTGGACTAGAAGAATTGTAATTAGACTTTTACAGAAGGGAGGGGCCCTAATATCTGACAATTGGAGATTTATCAATATAACGTGGGTTCCTACTAAACTATTAGCCACAGTTATACTGCACTGCCTTAGAGAAGCCCTTGTCTCGCACCTCAGAGAAGAGCAGCATGGATTCCAGCCTGGTAGATCCTGTTCCGATCTAATTTTCATCCTCAGACTAATAATGGAGAAGTCCAGAGAATGAAACACAAACCTCTACCTACTGTTCATTGATTTTGAAAATGTGTTTGACTCTATTGACCGGGATATTTTATGGAAGATTTTAAGTATTATGGAATACCTGAGTAAATAGTTAAAATGATTATAGCCCTCTCTGAAAATAGCGAATGCTGTGTTCGAACCGAAAATGGGGAGACATGGTTCTTCAGGATAATGTCTAGTATTAAAAAGGGATACGTTCTATCTCCGTTTCTGTTTGTAATGATAATGGATTATGTTCTACAAAAATCATCAGGTTCTACAGTAAAGATTAGCAGCAGGCAGATCTGGGATCTCGACTTCGAAGATGACGTTATCCTCCTAGAAGAAACAAAACAACAACTTCAGATGCTACTTGACACCATAACTTATAAGGCCGAGAATGTGGGACTGAGCATAAGCGTGGATAAGTCCAAGGTTATGACAACATTTAACTCACCACTGATACTGAGATGCAAGGATAAATGATGGTGAAATCATGAAAGAAATCAAAAAGAGAATAGGACAAGCAACTTAAGCTTACAACAAACTAAAACCAATTTGGTGTAGTCGTAAATATTCACCAAGCTTAAAGCTATGTCTTCTAAACAGCAATGGAATTTCCATTCTACTTTAAACTAGCGAGTGATGGAAACAAAATATATAGCTAGAAAAGCGTGTCCAAACGTTTTAGAATATGTGCCTTAGAAGACTGTTGTACGTATTGTGGCAGGAGTAGGTCACGAATATAGAAGTTCGTCAACGAACTGGTCAGCCTCTTATTACCGATTTTCTGAAGCGAAGAAGATGGACCTACCTTGGTCACGTCCTTTGAATGACTGTGGACCGACTTCTAAGAGCCGTACACGATTGGCACCCACGCGGGAACCTCTGCGTAGCAGAGATCGACCTAAATACACCTTGAGACGACAGTACGACCGAGACTTGAGGACAGCAGAGCTGTCACTTCGAACGCAGTTTGAGGACGTTACTGCCTCAGTTCTGCTCGGAAACGCCTGGCGAGGCTTTGTAGACGCGCTATGTGCCATGGCTGGACCTGGAGGAACTAAGGTCTAGGGTGACATTGTTCTAAGTGATTTTGGGCTAAATAGAAATTGCGTTCAACAGGATTTTCATATTTTTTTTTCTTATGCCATTATTTTTCATTGAGTTAATTAGATAGTCCGATGACATTTGTGTTATTTATTTACACAGTACATTAGACACATATGTATTCTACAGATGTAAGTCTCTTTTTTTTAAATAAAAATTACGTTTAATTTATGTAGTAGCACGATATTCCTATCTTTTGTTATTTATTCACAGCGAGAAATGAATTTATGAAATAATTGCAAAGTAGTTTATTTTATTACCTTCATGTTCGTGCTATACATCATAAAAAGATTGATTTTCATGGCTTCATTAATGCCCAGCTCAAAATTCCCCTTTTCTAACGAATCATAAACATTATTTCTCATAAATAATTTCTTAGACCACACTGCTTTTCCATTTACAGAATTTAAGAGAGAAAAAACGGGTACAATTTAAATAAATTTAATAAATTTTAATATTGATATCATAATGTAAATTCAATAAATATAAATATAAAATAATATATAAATATAAATATCAAAGAAATATATAAATTCAAGCTTAATGAATTTTATTCCACTGTTTTTTAATTATTCCCGTTTTTCTCTCTTAAATTCTGTCTCAAATTTTTAAATACCTTCATATTGTTCCTTAAAAGTTTATATGAATCTTTAAACGAAAATCAGGGTTTGAATCAAGAGGACCAGGAGAGACTACCTCTCTCCTAAAAAGTTCATTTACACGTTCTTTTGAATGAAGAACTCCTTACAGGACCAACCGGGTTATGACAACCACGGAACAAATGATTTTTCTGCATTTTTGTTTATCAGGGGCAAATTTGTCAAGAATGCAAAACATGGCACTTTTAGCTTGAAAATAAGAACCCCTTTCCTCGTATCTAATACCCTCCCCTCCCCCTGTCGTCAAACGTTACCCTGGATCTGAACCCCGTAGTTATAAGAGAAGCATTTTTCATAAATAGAAGAGAATCTTGGTTAGTACCGAGCAATCACAGATATAATCTTATTAGGCTTAATTGATTTTGTTTATTTATTAGCGAAATTGATTTTGATGACATTATTAAAAGCCAATTCAACAGTCCCCATTTAAAATGACTCATAAGAATTCCTTCTCATCCTTTTAGACAATAATATCCTAATCCCTGAAACGTGTTCGTATCATTTTTTGGAATAATTATTTTGGGATAAGCAAGGTATTAAACCACCTATGATAAAAATCCATAAGATTTGTCCATAATATCACTTCTAATTAAAACAGTGTTGCGAGAAGAAAGTTGTATATATCTAGAGCAAAAGATTTAATGTCATGATGGTTGGTTTGATTCAATAACGTCAATTTCGGGATGGGTGGAGGCAGGGAGGCCTGTTACCTCCATGATTTTTCCCCGCTTCGATTTTTTAAAAGAATACATTTTTTGGGGGGCATTTTTACTGAAAAGACTCCTTTTGGAATTTTCGTTGGTAAATTCAACCCCTCGGATATTTAAACATGCCCCCCGCCAAAAAAAAAAAAAATAGTAAATTCACGAACATGGTTTTATTTTGTATTAATATTAATACAATTTTTTGTATGAATTTATGTTTTATTTTGACATAACTTACTTAATTTATGTTTTATTTTAATTTATTTTAATTTATGTTTTATTTTGACATAACTTGACTTTAGCCATGAGTTTGTGTCAATTTAGTAAACTTAATCCTGCGATTACTTTAAATAGATTCCTGAAATATTAAATGGAAACAAACACAATATCATTTTTTTAAACTGAAAGTAGAGAGAAATATTAAGACTTCAGACGAGTGGAAATTATTCCGTGAATAGGGAGTGCTGCTTTATTCTTAATTCCAACTCTTTACAATAAAGTTTAAAGAGTTTTACTGAAAGCATGAGGCGTTAATTAGGAGACAGTGGGCAGTGACCCCAGCATGGGTGCCGGCAAGTAGAGGGGCAGGGGGCCATGGCCCTATCTGGAAATAAGGGACTATAAAGTAATTATGAGGAAACCAAAGGCAAGAGAACAGAATAGGGACAAACCATGGAAAAATGTGTATTGCTCCTTTGTTGGCTGCCTGCCTATAGATTTTGACCATTAATAAGGAAAATAAAAGCTCTAATTTGTGACTGAGTGACCCCTTTCGAGTTTTCCACAAACATTTTTCTATATGATTCGGTTGAAGCAACAAAAAAAAAATCATATTTTTCATAGTATGAATGGTAATAAATAGCGATCCTTGTCAATAACAAAGTATAAGAGCCTAACTATTGATAACATTCAATCAAAGAATCAGCTTTTTATGTTGATCCTAAATATGTATTGGTTTATTAGTCATTAGTGCAATTATTAGTACACAAGAAAGTTTGATAATTATAGAAAACACAAGGAAAACAACTTAATAAGGGGCAATTTCGGCAAAAAATATGCCGTCAAATTTTTCTTGCATTGCAAGAGTATGCATGAGCTGATATATGAAGCCACTCCAATCAGAAATGTTTCCCCTGAACGGAATGCTGGGAATTACTGTATCAAACATTCGTGGTAACGAACTGTAGTAAGGAGTGACCCGGCTCAATAGTAACCAAAACTCTAAAAAATGGAATTTTGGTACCAATAGCTACATCAAAAGAATCGCATTTTAATGCTGATTTTCAATATACAAGTTTCATCAAGTTTAGTCTTACCCATCAAAAGTTACGTCACCTCCTAAAAGTCATAAAATCTTAACGAAAATCACACCATCAGATTCAGCGTATCAGAGAACCCCACTGTAGAAGTTTCAAGCTCCTATCTACAAAAATGTGGAATTTATTATTTTTTGCCAGAAGGCAGATCACGGATGCGTGTTTATTTGTTTGTTTGTTTTTTTGTTGTTTTTTTTCCCAGGGGTGATCGTATCGACCCAGTTGTCCTAGAATGTTGCGAGAGGGCTCATTCTAACGGAAATGAAAAGTTCTAGTACCCTTTTTAAGTGACCAGAAAAATTGGAGGGCACCTAGGCCCCCTCCAACGCTAATTATTCTCCCAAAGTCAACGGATCAAAATTCTGAGATAGCCATTTTATTCAACGTAGTCGAAAAACCTTATAACTATGTCTTTGGGGACGACTTACTCCCCCACAGTCCCCGTGGTAGGGGTTACAAGTTCAAAACTTTGACCAGTGCTTACAAATAGTAATGGTGATTGGGAAGTGTACAGGCGTTTTCAGGAGGAGTTTTTGGTTGGAGGCAGGGGTTGAGAAGAGGGGGATATGCTGGGGGAGCCTTCCATCGAGGAATTTGTCATGGGGGAAGAAAATTTTCATGAAGGGAGCGCAGGATTTACTAGCACTACTTAAAAAAAGACAATGAAAAAATAAATATGGAAAAGTTTTTTTTCAGCTGGAAGTAAGCAGCAGCATTAAAACTTAAAACGAACAGAAAATATTACCCATATGAGGGGCTCACCTCCTCCTAATACCTCGCTCTTTATGCTAAAGTATTTTTAGTAATTTCAACTATTTATTCTGCGGCTTTTGTGATTCAGGGGTCATTCTTAATGAATTGGGACAAAATTTAAGCTTTAGTGTAAAGAGCGAGCTACTGACGAGGTGGCGAACCCCCTCATATATGTAATAAAAACATGAGAATACAAAAGTTCTTTACGTAAGCTAATTTATAAGTTACGTATATCTTTTACTTATAAAAAGATTCGTAAGAAATTAAAAGTTCTAGTTGCCTTTTTAATTAACCGAAAATCGAAGGGCCAATAGGCTTCCTCCCCCGCTCTTTTCTTCTCAAAATCATTCGATCAAAATTATGAGAAAGCCATTTAGCCAAAAAAAATATATATACAAATTTCGTTTTAATTATTCCTCTGCGGAGAGCCAAAATCAAAACATGCATTGATTCAAAAACGTTCAGAAATTAAATAGAAAAAAACAAGTTTTTTAAATGAAAGTAAGGAGCGACATTAAAACTTAAAACGAACAGAAATTACTCCGTATATGAAAGGGGCTTTTCCCTCTCAACGCCCCGCTCTTTACGCTAAAGTTTTTTACTGTTTTAAAATGTAGAGTTAAGAGAAAGAGTCAAACTTTAGCGTAAAGAGCTGGACGTTGAGAAGGAAAAGCCCCTTTCATATACGGAGTAATTTCTGTTCGTTTTAAGTTTTAAGGTAGCTCCTTACTTTCATTTAAAAAACTTTTTTTTTATTTAATTCTCCCCATGAACGGACCCGTTTTTTGTGTTTTATTATTATTTACTATTTTCCAAGATTGATTGAATTTATCTAGTTGTCACTCTGAAAATGATTTAAGTTTTTACAGTTATGAAGTGTAAAGGTGTCAAATATATTGGTTTTTGGTATTCAAAATTAAATTAAAATACTGACTTAAAATTTTTATCCGATTTTCTTAGTCTGAGTTTTAATGTTTTACTTTAAACAAACTACTTTGATAATGTGTTACTTTTTAAAAACACTGAGTCTAAAGGCATTAAATATTTTGGTGTTTAAAAACCAAGTTCAAAACTGTCAATATTATTGAGAAACATGAAGCAACTCTTGTGTTTCAGGAGTCGTTTTTAAAGAATTCGGACAAAATTTAAACTTTAGTAAGGAGCGAAATGTTGAGGAAGGGATAATCCCCCTCATGTACATAATAATTTCTGTTCGTTTTAAGTTTTAATGTTGCTCCTTACTTTTACTTAAAAAAATTCGTTTTTTTGTTTAATTTCTTATCGTCTTTTTAAATAAAGCCAGGATACCTAAACCGCCTCCACGGGAAAATCCCCCTCCCCATAGAAATATCCTCTGGACAATTCAATTCTGGCGAAACATTACACTGGACAATTACCCTCAACACCTCCACGTGTAAAGTGTCCACGTGTCTTCCAATTTTTTGTTCACTTAAACAGGGCACTAGAAGTAGAATGAGCCATCTCCCGACGTTCTAGGCCCACTAGGGCGATACGATCACGCCGAGTAAAAACAAAAACAAATAAACACGCATCCGAGATCTTTCTTCTGGCAAAAATTACAAAATTCCACATTTTTGCAGACAGGAGTTTGAAATGTACACAGCAGGGTTCTTTGATAAGTTAAATCTGTTGATGTATTTTTCATTAAAATTCTATTGCTTCTAGACTTTTTTCGAAAATCAGACAAATTTTCTCAGGCTTGTAGCTTTCAATGGGTAAAACTAAACTTAATGAATCTTATATATTTGGAATCTTCATAATAAGTCAATTCTTTTAATATATTTATTAGTATCAAAATTCCGTTTTCTAGAGTTTCGGGTACTATTGAGTCGGGTCGCTCTTTACTTACAGTTCGTTATCATGAGCTCTTTGATTTTCCATCAAAATCCAAATAGAGATCGTTGAAATATTGATAGTTCTTACTGCGCTACCAAAAGTATTGTATTTATAAAACTTTACAGTTTCATGAAATGTAATTAAACAAATAGAAATGGTTTCTCAACTAAAGTAAGTAGCAAGTTCGAAACTTAAAATAAATATAATTTATTCTGTATATAAGGGAGGACTACCCCTTTCTCAACATTTTCTTCATTAAACGAAAGGTTTTTAGTCCTTTGAGAAATCTTTTTTTTTTTAATTGTATATTATGTAAAAAATTTGGAAAAAAGCCCAACTTCACAGTAAAGAGTAGGGAGCAGACAGCTCCCTCAATACAAAGAATATTCTACTCAAATAGGTTCCAAATATGTTCATTGCTTTCAGTTTAAAAGCTCTTTTTTTTTATTTAATTTCTGATCGTTTTCCAAATCATACCTAATTCTTACGAAGAAATATTGTTCAATCTAAAATTGAGCAAATTTTAGCACGGGAGCTCCCTTACTAGCTCACTTTCTGAAAAAAAAACTTCGGTATGCATCAGGAATTAAATGACTTGTAATCAACCATGAATATTCTTCAGTTGAGCAAATAGTACTTTGCTCTTATTTAAGTGAAATGCATCATTATTCTGACAGACTAATGTGATAATCATTCCTAGTTGTATAAACCAGGTAACAGCTTTGGAAATCACACATATGCATTCGAATGTGCATTAATGAACTATTATTTGTTACACTTGAGGGATAACAGAGATGTAGTGGGTTTGAAGGCATGTCATGTTCTACCACGGGCACCATTCAAGACTTTTATCAATTATCACAACGATTTATCTGTTTGCATTGTTCAGGAGTTAGAAGACCTATTTGAAATGAAACAGGAGTCACTATGATAAAAATTTCTTTGTTTTAAAGATAATCAAGACGATCAGAATCGAAAACAGCTACTTGTGATATGTTACAATGAGCCAGTTATAATTTTGCGAACCAACTATTAGGGGGGGGGGAGGTCAGTGGACTTTCCTTCAACTCCTTGAAAGAACCCAAAGTCTCCAGCTTTTCTTAAGAGGTAATTTAGATCAATTTGGAGAAAGGATTTAGCCCCTAATCTTCGTCCGTTCCGAGGATAAATTTGGAATAATCATATAATATGAGAATACGAGAATATGCCACTTGACTTATCCCCCCTACCGGTGGTCCCTACCAGTGGTGTTGATCTCTGTTTCAAGGCTCTTGGGGGGGGGACCAGTCATCCTGTGCTTTCGCACACTCTTTCTGTTTGCCTTCCCCAGATATCTATTATCCCTTAATATTAGTGGGATATATTAATTAGGGGAGATATATTAGTAGTGCTTCTACTTCATATAATGTTTAGTCTCCCACTCTCACAGGCCAAAGAGCCTTTGTGGGAGTCTAAGGTTCTGTAACCTTTTCTCTATTCTTTCTTTAAATAAATTGATTGATTGACTGATCGAGACTCATCAATGGACTCGACAGTTTTTTAGAACTTGACCCTATCAAACTTTTACAAAAGTTTAAATTTCTTATAAAACTTTTTACTTTTATAAAAGTTTTGTAAAACACAAATAAAAGTTAAATTTGTAAACGTTGGTAAGTTTGAGCTTGTGGTGCCACAGAAGTAACTGAAAAAATTCTGCAGCCTGTTCTGTGATTCCGGTAAGGGTGCACCTGTAGAGAAAGCAGTTTAAAACTTTTTATTTCCTATGAACAAACACGTGTTAGACGACATCATTTGATTACTTATTACTCAAATTTGGAATGGGTGATAAATTTGATCTTATGAAATTGTAGTGAGCTCTTGTAGACGTTTTTATTTACATGCTGGACTCAGAGAATAATTTTATCTGAAAGGTATTCCCTTGAAGATAGAGTTGCTCTTTTCGGCACTGAGGTGGGCTCTTCGCCGCAACGTAATATGGCGGACGCTGCTAATGGACGGATATGGCGCAACGTAATATGGCGGACGCTTCGCCGCAACGTAATATATTGAAACGCTGCTAATGGAGGAGCATCGACATACATTTATCTGAATTCAGGGGTCTTTTGGCATGGGATTGATTGCACTTATTGAATATATGCATTATGAAAAACGTGGGATCACGAAACATTGCTATATTAGATCTACCAAAACCTCAAAAAAGAAATATAGTCTGATTGTAGTATCACAAGAGACACTGACCTCTAGACACCAAGTAAGGATTCTCTATCAAGACATTTTTGCTGGGTCTTTCTTTATTTCATTTGAAAAGTGCTTTCAATTGATTTAATTTTCAAAGAAAATTGAATGAACTAATATTTCGATTTAAGATTTGGTCCCAGATTTGGCAACTGGGTTTGATCACTCCTTTGTCCATATACTCCTAATGTAAAAATTGCATGAGAATAGCACTTTTCAATTATTGACCTGCTATACAACAGCAGAAAACCGGCGGCAACCCGTCAGCAGGGACTCAAAACTTTCCCTTCCCAGCATCGAAAACACGGACGTGTCCTTGACTGTCGCCATGTGTTTTTCCAATAGTTAGGAAGTAATCCTCTGAAAAGAAATTTCCAAGAAGGACTCCTTATCTTTTTCTTTGACCATGCAATGGTGGGCCAAACCGGGGCAAAATGGAAAGCAGATTGTCGCTGAACGAGATAGGAAGAGGTCAAGGATTGAAAGGATAGTGGAACTTCATCGGAGGGATATTTTGTGAAGCTCTTCACAGATTGATGAGGAAGAGAAGCATGCACAGATGTGTTGGCCTTAGATGGCTTGGCCCCCTAATGAATTGTAAGGAGTGGTGGTAGTACTGGACTAGGGCGAGAGAAATAAAAGGAATGGTCAAATATAATTCTGGTGATTATAACCTGCATCTATAATAACCATAAAATTGTTCTATCTGAATTAGAATTAAAGCTTTTTTTACTTTAATTTAAATCGTATTCTTTCGATTATGCTACTTTAATTCTAGCCCTTAAATAAAAATAAACAATTAAAAATTCATAGATAAAAGGGTTAAGAAACCGTGACACTTGTTCCCAACAAATCTTTTCTCTCAACAAGGCTCTTGACAGATTTCAATTTGTTCAAACGCATTCCTGAAATTCGCTCATGTACTAATGTACAACCTAAAAAATAAGCGCTGTGCAGTCACTAACAAAAAAGAAAGGAAGAATGTCTGAATATTTTATGCCACAATAGCCTGACAAAAAGGATAAGAAACCTTTTTATATGTAAGTTATTGCAGACAACGTTATTAAGTTGTGACACTTTATAGTCATGGAATGATAGTTATTTTCACGGCTATAAAGGGTAATGCTCTGCACATTTTTGTCAGGAGTAGCTGTGAGGATGGCGTTCTTTCTTTGGACACTGATATATGGACTAGGGATTTAAAAGAAAAAAAACATGGGGCGAAGCAATAGCATTGTTATTCGATACGGAATACAGATGTCGTCAATTCTAAAGAACGGTGGAAATTCCTTATTTAGTTCTGACAGGGTGATGGTAATAAGGATATAAATTTCTATATTGAGTTCAAGCTTGCAAGGATCATACCTATGGTATATTTTGAAAAAGTTTCAGAAAATAAAACTGACAGGTAACTAATGCTTAAGCAATAAATGACCGCTGGAAAATAAAAAAACTGAAGTACAAAACATTTCTCTGCTAAGGAATTACAATGCAGTGGAATGTAATAACGCTGTAATAATAGCGTTATTAAGTTGGGACACTTCGTAGTCTCGGAATGGTAGTTATTTTCACGGCTGTAAGGGGTAGTCCTCATGACTATGAGCCACTATCATGAGTGGCTGTGAGGATAACGTTCTTTCTTTGGACACTGATATACGGGGGCATTTAAAAAATACGTGGAATTTTGTCAACAAGACAATGCCAATAGTATTAAGGGATTGCAGAAGAGTCGTACCTGCAAACTTTTCAGTAGGTTGAAAAACCGTCACAGGAGCCTATTATGTGGATAATTTGAGGAGATAGAAAGCAGATTTAGCTAGAGTGTCCATGAAAACTTCATCACACAAGTTTCTTCCATCTCAAACGCCCTTCCAGATTCTTCTTCAGAGAATTTCACCGGGAATTGCTGCCAAATCCACATTATCACCATACCAGGCCTAGCACCATCTGAATCCACCCTCCCTAACAACCCAAGAACAGGCGTCCATTTCAATAGTGCTAATGAAACAAAACACGCAGCAAAACATGGCTCAGAGAGAGGCATCCAGTTTTTGTTTGTTTCTTTTTTTTTTTTTAATCAAACAGTTCGTGGTAACGAACTGTAGGTAAGGAGCGACGCGGCTCAATAGTAGACTCTAAAATAGGAACTTGGATATCAATAGATACATCAAAAAAAATTGGCTTTTTATGCTGATTCCAAGGACATAAAATTCATTAAGTGTAGTGTTACCCATCAAAAGCTATACACCAAAAAAAAAAACTTGCCTGACTTTCAAAAAAAAGGAAAAACACCCCCTAAAAGTCAAGAGATCTTAATGAAAATAATATCATCAGATTAAGCATATTGGACAACCCTATTGAAGAAATTTCAAGCTCCCATCTGCAAAAGTGTGGGATTTTGTACTTTTTTTTTTGCCAGAAGAAAGATCGAAGAAGCGTGTTTATTTGTTTTTTTTTCGTTTGTTTGTTTTCCCCAGGGGTGATCGCATCGAGTCAATAGTCCTAAAATATCGGTAAAGGGCTCATTCGAGTAAAAATTAAGAGTTCCAGGGCCCTTTTTAAGCAACCAAAAAAATTCAAGGGCATCTAGACACCCTCCCATCCCTTTTTCTCCCTCAAAGCCGTTGGATCAAAATTTTAAGATAGCCAATTTGTTCAGCACAGCTGAAAAGTCAGCAACTATGCCTTTGGTGATAATATGGCCCCCCGCAGCTCCTCAGGAAAGGTCTTTAAGTTATAAGATTTGCCCATTGTTTACGTACAGCATTTGTTAACGAGAAGTATGCATATACTTTTTGAGTGGAGATAGGGGGTGAATTTCCAACTGGAGGGATTTTCTAAGGAGAGAACTTTTGGAGAAAACTGGGGAAATTTGCCAGAATTTCCATACAAATTTCTTTTTATTAGTCTTACTTTCTCTTTGTCGACTAAATTTTACATTCGGAGATATTAGGGGAATTGTCTGGGGAAATTTTTACCAGGTTTGAGTTTTCCTAGAGTATCATTCCGTAGTATGGTGAGTGGGGGGGGGCTGCAAGGGAGAAATTTGCCATGGGGGGGTTTTCCAGGGGATAAATTCCCCAGAGGGAGTTTTCTGCACGAAGAACTTTCCATTTGGGGCAGGGGGAACCCGATTACCCGGTATTATTTAAAACAATAAGAAAAAAAATAAAAAAGTTTTCTCAACTGAGAGTAAGGAGTAACATCAAAACTTAAAACAAACATAAACTATTATTTATTTGAGGGAGGCTGACCCCTACTCAATACCTCGCTCTTAGCGCTAAAGTTTCACCTTTTATCCCGATTCCTTAGGAACGACTCTTGAAACACAAAGGCCGTTAGATTAGAGCCTTTCCATGGTGTCATGACGTCACCACAGGTTCGTCACAACCACCCTTGGAAAAATCTGAATTCTTCATTTAAATCCTGACCTATTTAGATCGTTTTTTGTGGCCAGTCATACTCGCTGTCGCTCGTCGTTCTCGCTGTCACTTGTATTCTAACTACCTATCTCTTTTTTCTCGCTGTGGCATATCTTTTAGCCGCATATTTCTTCGTTCTTCAATTTCATTTCTAATTTGTTCTACTCCTTGTTGTCAAATGTATTGCAACCGCAAATTTATTTGATCTTCACATTTGCTTTGACTTGTTTTAATTCTGCTGCCAAATCTTCGAACCGGGTGCTTCTTTGTTCTCACTTTTGCTTTTGATTCGTTGTAATTTTCCCTTTTGCAATTATTCTGACTGCATGGTTATTTTTGTTTATCATTTCTTTAGACTTTTTGAATACCCTTTATCTTAGCCTCTCAGCTTATTCAGATCCAAGGCTCTTAACGAATTTTCTTAAACTTCTTACCTATCTAGATCGTTTTTCTAGGCCAGAATATTCCAGGATACAAATTTTCCCGAAAAAATTTGTAGCATTTTTCAAGAAAAAATAAATAGATACACAATCATGGCTTGTTTATAAAGATAGTATATATATATATATATATATATATATATATATATATATATATATATATATATATATATATATATATATATATATATATATACCCTTTTCTTTATCCTCTCAGATTGCTGAGATCCGAAGCTTTAACGAATTTCCTGAAACTTCTGATCTATCTAGATGGTTTTTTCAGGCCAGAATATTCCAGCATACAAATTTTCCAGAAAAATGTGAAGCCGTTTTCAAGTAAAAATAAATACACACACATATATATATATATATATATATATATATATATATATATATATATATATATATATTACTGCGAACGTAGCTGGTGATAATCCTCAAAAGAATCTAGAGCTGCTATCCGCTGTGGCGATATTCTGCAACCCTTGTGCAGGCTACTGAAAACAACCCCAACAAAAGCCTTTTAAATTCGGTCCACCAAGTGAAACAATTGCCCATATTATCTCTGAGTTTCCAAGACCATTTTTCGTCCAAATTTTATCGATGTTTTACATTAGTCAAGTAAATTATCACGTTCGCATGGGAACCATCATGCTTATGCATGAACCACTTTAGTATTGACTATCCATCTATAACAGTCTCGGGGAAATTGACCACTTTTCTGGCTCAATACAAACTAATTCCCGGGAAATCGTCCTTTTAAAGCAATGCTGTTACGGCAAAGTGGCCCTAGAGACCAAATATCTGTTTATATCCTTGTTTCTGATTGGTAGAGACATAAAAGTGTTTGCTATGCTAATGGGAGATAGCCCTTATCCCCAGGGAGTGATAAAGGGCACGGATATTCTGTCCAGTGGTGGAATAATGGGATTACAGAGCCCAATTTACTGGGTAAACACTGCCGAGGACAGAGAACAAGAATTTATAATGTGGCTATTTCCTTGATCAACAAAAAGATATCGACCTGCTAAAGGAAAATAAGGTAACTTTGGTGAATAGCTTGAATACCTTTAAACATAACTTTTATTTTTCTAAATTTTTTATATTTACGCATTATTCATGGATGTAAAATGGTTGGAATAGATTTGTATTATAAAGACCATATCGTTGAAAAATATAAGCCTAAGAGGCAACAGCACAAATAGGGGGGGGGGAGGTGGGTAGCATATGCTTTATTTTTTCAAAATCTAAATGGTTAAATATAGATAGGTATATTTTGTATTAATGATAATTTATTTTCTGCCCGCTTTAAAACAATGGGGACAAATAAACGGAGTAAAGAAAAGAAAAGGAGATAAAACTATGGTACACGTAATACACTCTTCTACACTCATATAATAATACGCTGTATGGTATAGCCTACACTCTATAATACACTCACATAGCTCACACTATATACTCATATAAAGCAGTCATCTAAAAAGCATAGAAAAGTATTACGGTTAAGGCTAGCCCCTTGGAAGAAACTTGTATCCTTCATAAATTTAAGGCATATGTGCAAGAATTTAATTGGAGAGGGGGGTAGAATCGTTAAAAAGTAAAAAAAAATATGCGCCCTATAAGAAAGGCGTACTGAAAGCGGTTAAAATAATCATGAAAATGTTGAGATTTCAAGAGCCTGGAATGTTGATCCCTCATCCATAGACGTGCCTGTTAAATTTCTGTTTGGATAATTATGATTGTACTGTGAACGCTGCCATGAGGTTAAATGCAACGATACTAAACCCTTAATAAACAAAACAAAATCTATTTTATTGGAATTATAGAAAATTATTGGAAAAGGTCATAATATTTTGAAATTCTGGGCTACGAGTTGCTTCCATGTCCAATAATATAAGTCGTGTTCTTTGAAATTATTCTGTATAAGTCAGTCTTTAAAAAAAATCTTAGATGTTTGTAAAGCCAGGTTAAATATAGTCTGCAGGTTTTTTAATTAGGAATAAATAAATCTGGCCACTTTCTTCTTTTGTGAACTCAAGTCCGTCCTTTTTTTTTTTTTTTTTTTTTTTTTTTTTTTTTTTTTTTTTTTTTTTTTTTTTTTTTTTTTTTTTTTTTTTTTTTAAGTGCATTACTTATATGACAGAACAATTAAGTAGAATATTTTAATTAAATTCTAGTTCATTTAGCTAGAGGTTGAGGGGGGAGGGTAGGAAACTTAGACTGGGAGAGGTAGGTAGACAGTCGAGGTTGAAAATATTCTACTTCCATCGTAACTTTTGCTTACCTCAAGTTTTTTTTAACTCTTTTGCAATATTTATAAAGTTATTTTTCTGAATAAGTAAGAAAGGTATCTATTTGTAGATATAGGTACTTGTAGCCACTTTGAGTAGATAGACATATACATATTGGGGGGAGGTGTGTTAAATTCTTCTTGAAATCCCAGAGTCATATAATTTTCTTTGTGATTCTCAACTTCTTGTATGATTCAACTTCGGATATTTTGTAAGTACCCCCCCCCCTCAATGAACTACTGCAAAGTTAACTAATCTATTCTTACAAAGCTACAACTTCATTCAAGCCTCCTTTAAATAATAAATATTATATATTACTATACATTAATCAGACCTTTTATAAAGGGGAATGTTGGAATCAGAAGAATCTTCGAAGGAGAGGTCATTTGGTTTCAAAAAAGTTTATTTTTAGGCCTGAATCTTTCAGGTTTTGCTAAGGCGGTCCATTGAATAGTTCCTTTTTATAAGTGAACCGGGAACTACAGGGTTGCATCATAATGCATTGATAGTATACACATTATAGCAGGTATATTACTAAAATCGAAAATCTTAAGACTTTAATAAATGAGCCAAGAAAAAGAACTATGGAGATTAACCTTGGAAACTGTAAATATTTTGCTATAAATGACCCCCCCCCTGACGGTGGCAGTGGTTGGATAGTCTATACCTCGGATTCACTGATGTATGTTGTAATTTTGTATAATTTTAATCCGTGTTCCGTAATCCGTATTGTATATGTTGTATATGTTGTATTGTATATGTTGTATATGTTTTGTAAAAATAGGTTCACTCCGTTTATAGAGAACAATCAAACAGTTCGTGGTAACGAACTGTTGTAAGGAGTGACCCGGCTCAATAGTAACCGAAACCCTAAAAAACGGAATTTTGATATTAATAGTTACATCTAAAGAATTCCATTTTAATGCTGATTTTAAATATATAAGGTTCATCAAGTTTAGTCTTACCAATCATAGGTTATGAGCCTGAGAAAATTTGCCTTATTTTAGAAAATAGGGGGAAACACCCCTTAAAAGTCATAGAACCCTACAGTAGAAGTTTCAAGCTCCTATCTACAAAAATGTGGAATTCTGTATTTTTTGCCACAAGACAGATAACGGATGCGTGTTTATTTGTTTTTCATGATTTTTCGTATTTTTCCCGGGGGTGATCGTATCGACCCAGTGGTCCTATAATGCCACAAGAGGGCTCATTCTAACGAAAATTAACAGTTCTAGTGCTCTTTTTAAGTGATCGAAAAAATTGGAGGGCACAGAGGCCCCCTCCCACGCTCATTTGTTTCCCAGAGTCACCGGATCAAAATTCTGAGATAGCCATTTTATTCAGCATAGTAAAAAAACCTAAGAGTAATGTCATTGGGAACGATTTACTCCCCCACAGTCCCTTTGGGTGGGGCTGCAAGTTACAAACTCTGACCAGTGTTTATACATAGTAATGGCTATTAGGAAGTGTACAGACATTTTTATTTTTATTTTAGTTGGGGGAGGGGTTGAGAAGAGGGGGTTATACGGGGGGAACTTTCCATGGAGGAATTTGTCATTGTGGGAGAGAATTTTCATGAAGGGGGCACAGGATTTTTTAGCATTTTCTTAAAAAGCAATGAAAAAATAAACACAAAAAGTTTCTTCAACTGAAAGTAAGGAGTAGTATTAAAACTTAGAACAAAAAGAAATTATTATGCATATGAGGGGTTCACCTCCTCTTAATACCTCGCTCTTTACGCTAAAGTAATTTTATTAATTTCAACTATTTATTCTACGGCTTTTGTAATTCAGGGGTCATTCTTAGAGAATTAAGACAAAATTTGAGCTTTAGTGTAAAGAGCGAGGTATTGACGAGGGGTGAACCCCTCATATACGTAATAAAAACGTGCAAATTTTAGAAGTTCGTTATACAAGTTGATTCGTAAGTTACGTTTATTTTTACTAATAAAAACGTTCGTAAAATTAAAACTTCTAGTTGCCTTTTTAAGTAACCAAAAAATTGGAGGGTAACTAGGCCTACTCCCCCGCTGCTTTTTTTCTCAAAATCGTCCGATCAAAACTATTAGAAAAGCCATCTAGCAAAAAAAAATTAATATGCAAAATTCATTTTAATTATTCATGTACGGAGAGCCAAAATCAAAACATGCATTAATTCAAAAACGTTCAGAAATTGAATAAAAAAAACAATTTTTTCTAACTGAAAGTAAAGAGCGACATTAAAACCTAAAACGAACAGAAATTACTCCGTATATGAAAGGGGCTCTTCCCCCTCCCCTCAACACCCCGCTCTTTGCGCTAAAGTTTTTTACTGTTTTAAAAAGTAGAGTTGAGAGAAAGAGTCAAACCTTAGCGTAAAGAGTGGGACGTTGCGGAGGGGACAACCCCTTTCATATACGGAGTAATTTCTTTTCGTTTTAAGTTTTAATGTCACTCCTTACGCTCAGTTAGAAGAAACTTATTTTTTTTTTATTTAATTTGAATAAAATTCGGTTCTTCTGCTCACTAACGTAGTAGCATAAGAGAAGATGTATTAGCTGAACGTTATTAGTCAATGGTTATTACTTTGATTAGTTTTTTGCCAGTAATTAAACTTTATAGTTTAGAGTGGAATGTGAACGCCGATTTATTCAGAGGAGAGCCATTGAATCAGGTAAATTGTGTGCGATTTTGGTTTTTATGTTGATTAAATAAAAAAAAAAACAAGTTTTTCAACTGAAAGTAAGGACCAACATTAAAACTTTAAATGAACAGAAATTATTACGCACATGAGGATGTTCGCCCCCTCATCAATGCCTTGCTCTTTACGCTGAAGTTCGAATTGTTTGCCAATTTTCTAAGAAGGACCCTTGAATCACAAAGGCCCTTTAATTAGAATAAATAGCTCTTTTGTTCACAAGGGGGAGAACATCCTCATATACGTAATAATTTCTGTTCGTGTTAAGTTTTAATTTTGCTCCTTACTGTCAATTGAAAAAACTTGTTTTTTTATTTAATTTCTGACCGTTTTTACATAATGTAAGGAAATCTGGCGACCCCCTCATTGAAAATTCCCTTCCCCGATTATAGATTCCTCAATGGAAAAATCCTCCCATGTAGCCCCCCGACCCCCCTCTCCCTCCACGAGAAAAATCTCCCCTAAAAACGTCTGTATACTTCGTAATGACAAATACTACATGTAAACAAAGGACAAAGTTCATAAGTTATATTTCAGTTATTATGGGCTATGTAGTTTGTTCCTTAATATTAAAAGAGAAACACAACTATTTTTAAAAGATGTTGGTATTATATTAACTTTTAGTCACTATATGCTGTAGTTTGTTCTTTACTAGCTTTCGAATATCTCTAAGACTATGATACCGATGTCTGTATATATATATATATATATATATATATATATATATATATATATATATATATATATATATATATATATATATATATATATATATATATATATATATATATATATATATATATATATTGAACTTTTTCAATTCCTTGTGTATACTTCACTTTAATTTTTAAATTGTTTTAATTCATGTACCCTCACATCTTCTAACCGGATACTTCTTTGTTCTTCACCTTCAATTTTTAACCGTTGTAACTGTCATTGTCACAAGTTGTCACATTGTCACGAAGTAAGCTTTGATTTCCCTCTTTAGTTTCATTTGAATGAAATTTGTTTTTATTATGACTCTAATTCTAGACCCAACCCCCCATTGCACTTTCTGACTGAAGGGCCAAGAAACAGAGCTCAGCACCGCCGGTACGGACTGTAAAGTCTAATGCCGTATCCTTTTTAATTCTAGACTTAAGGTTAGACTGAGTGTTTAATATTTGGTATTTTCAGAATAAAGTTTAATAAAACGCTTCACGGACTTAAGGCTTAATGAAGCTCATTGCAGCTAGTAAATTATTATTGAATTCGTCATAGTTAGGGCTCCCTTTTTTTTAATTGAAAATGATTTCCAAAAATGACTAAAAAAATAGATTTTTGCCCAAATGACTGGTCGATATGGACCCAAACACAAGAAGAAAGGCTAGATTTTCTCTTGGACTCACCCCCCACACACAAAAACAAATTAGATTAAGTCCAGTAACTTTTTATTGCTATGACTTTGACTTAAAACAAGACAAACATGGGCGTTGATTGGGGTAGAGAGGGGAGATTTTAGAGGGAGGAATCGTAATACTAAATTTTTGCCTACTCAATATTTTGAAAATACTTTTTTTGGAATTTTCATTGAAAAATCAGCCTCGCACCCTCATTAAATTTGCTGTCTCTTCGTTAAAAAACAAAAAACGTTTTTACACTCCTCTTCCTATATTTTCATGGATTGGCGCCGTCAAGAAAAAGCATTTAATGATTGACATTTTCAGAATAAAGTTTAATCTAACACTTCACGCACTTAAGGTTTTATTAGGCTCGTTAAAGCTCGTAACTTATTATTGACCTCATCATAGTTAAGGGTTTTGTCTGTCTTTTCTTTTTTTTGTCTTTTTTTTGCTTTCAAGTAATAAAAATCCGCACGGAATTATAGCCACGTTTTACGACATACTACGAGCTAAAACACATTCTGAACAGAGGGAAACACGTATTTAGCGCCCATTGTGGCCGTAAAGGTCAGTTTCCACCTACAGGTTAATAAATAACTAAAGCAGTTAATGTAAATTGCCTTCACTCCAAAGTGTCGTTTTCGGTTTGTTTATGTCGGTCACCATAAAGACCCCTACTGCGACGTTCTCCACTTCTTTTGTTCATTTACTGATCACTGAGGTGACCTAAGGCCTATCCTCTTGTTTACCCTGATATATATATGCTAGACATTTACGGATTGATTCTATAAATGAAAAGATTCAATTTGGATAATCCGATTGCCTGTAATTGAGCAGTCCTTTTCAGTTTGTTCAGCTTTGGTATCCACACCTGGCTCCCATTGATGATTTAAGATAACATAAAACTGCTGTAATATTTATTGTTCTACAGTCTTACTTTGCATTTTGGTTTTGGAGGTAACGCCCAATTCAGTTGTCTTAATTTAAGAGGCTGAAGCTCTACTTAATAGATAGTTATGTTGTCAATGAAAGACAAGCACATAAACTTACATGTATATTGATCCTAAATGTAATGCAAAACAATGTTGTTCTACCAGCAGCCTTCTCAGTCCCATTTTAGAAAGACGAAATTTTAGAATTAAAATTTTAGAAAGACAAGCACATAAACTTATATGTATATTGATCCTAAATGTAATGCAAAACAATGTTGTTCTACCAGCAGCCTTCTCAGTCCCATTTTAGAAAGACAAAATTTTAGTGGTGAAAATTGTGAAGTTAGAAACTCTAATTTTTGTTTTCATCTGCACTAACTGTCTGCAAATAAAACCTTACCCTTCATGGAATGTGAACTTCAATAGAAAACAGACAAGTTCAGAATAATTCAAAATAGACTTGGCAAACTTTCAATACACTTTTTTTTATATAAAAAAAGCCAAATTAAGTTGGAAGACCCCTGTTTTATTTGTCTCCTATTCTTGAAGCAAGAACAGCACTGAAAACTTAAATATGATTGTTTCAGTTGATTAAGCAGACACTTACAAATCATTTCGATCAAAGAAAATAATTCGGAAAAAATCGGGAATTCAATTCTTGAAAAAGAACTGATATATATGAACTTATTATTTTTTTTTTGTATTAATGGGTGTCAAACCAAAAAAAAAAGAAAGAAAACTAAATGAAACATGGTTGAAGAAGCAGTAAAAAAATAAAATATAACATCTTCAAAGTCACAGTTACTGTGGGTCGCAATCATTCTCCTTATTTTATTATGATTATTATGATATTTAATGATATTTTGATATTTATGATTTTTTGATATATATAGATATTTGATATATATTTGATATTTATATATAAAATATCTAATATATATAGATATTTACAAATATCTATATATATCTAATATCTATGTTATATCTATACAAATATCTATATATAGATATTTGATATGTATATTTTTGATATATATATATATATATATATATATATATTTGATATTTATGATATTTTGATATATATAGATTTTTATGATATTATGATATTAATATGATATTTAATATGATTTAATTTAAATATGATTGTTTCAGTTGATTAAGCAGACACTTACAAATCATTTCGATCAAAGAAAATAATTAGGAAAAAATCGGGAATTCAATTCTTGAAAAAGAACTGATATATATGAACTTATTATTTTTTTTTGTATTAATGGGTGTCAAACCAAAAAAAAAGAAAGAAAACTAAATGAAACATGGTTGAAGAAGCAGTAAAAAAAATAAAATATCACATCTTCAATGTCACAGTTACTGTGGGTCGCAATCATTCTCCTTATTTTTCTATGTGTCGGAATAAAGGAACTCCTCTTGTATTTGGATAGAAATGATTAGAATCTATAAATATAAATTCAGGTCCATAATCTGTGATAAAACAAGGCAAACATTCAGGGTACAATAGAATCATAAAATTAAATCAAGTTTGCAAAGTCAATATGTTTTAATCCTACGAATCTAGAATAAGAAAATTGCATAAAAACTAAAAACACTAGAGAGTGCAATCCTATTAAAACCAATATTTCAATTTGCAGAAATGTAGGTAGAGGGAAAATAGCATAATTTATAATACATAGTATCTATGTTTGACCAGATTTTCTTAAAAAATAATTTACAGCAACATGTCACTAGCCCACTTCCCAGTTTGATGAGTGGGCTTTATAAATGTGTAGAGTATCAAACAGTTCGTGGTAACGAACTGTAGTAAGGAGCAAATCGAATTTTCATGCTGATTCTAAATATATAAGTTTCATCAAATTTAATCTTTGTCATCAAAAGTTACGAGCCTTAAAAATTTGCCTTATTTTGGAAAATAGGGGGAAACACCCCCTAAAAGTCAAAGAATCTTAACGAAAATCACACCATCGCATTCAGCGTATCAGAGAATCCTAGAGCGATAATTTCAAGCTCCTATCTACAAAAATGTGGAATTTCGTATTTTTTGCCAGAAGACAGATCACGGGTGCGTGTTTATTTGTTTTCTCTTCAGAAATCAACAGATTGCTTCGATGGGGTAGCACCCCAAGAGTGTCAGTTTTGGATAGACATTTTGCGCAACATAAAATCTTATTCTAGATACCTTGCCTGAATGTCCCCTCTCATATGTTCAGAGTGGGTCGATGCCTGTGTTTTTGCCTTGTCAATATTTGTTCTATCCATTTTTCGTGGTTAAGTGTCATATGAACACCATTGTATTGGCTACTGAAATAAAAAATAAAATTATATCATATCTGCAGTTTTGGTTGCCATTAAGCCTATTGTGCTTGTAATATATTTTTAAAACTACTGTTTTCCAAGATTATAAGTTTGCTGTATCAAAATATCAGCTGCAGTCATAGTTTGATGTTATTGTCAAAGTGACACAGGACCCCTTTGCATTGGCTATTGCAATAAATAACATGGCTATATTATTTTTCCAATTTTGTTTGCCTTTAAGCTCCTTGCGTGTGGCAATTTTTTTCAAAACTACTTTTTTTCAGAATTATATATTTGCTGCAGGAAAATATCCGCTGTATTCATAGTCTGCTGTTGTAATAAAGTGCCACAGAAACCCCTATGGGCTGGTTTGTTTGCCTTTAAGCTCCTTGTGTGTGGCAATTTTTTCCAAAACTACTTTTTCAGAATTATATATTTGCTGCAGGAAAATATCCGCTGTA
Organism: Artemia franciscana; assembly: GCF_032884065.1. Taxonomy (NCBI): domain Eukaryota; kingdom Metazoa; phylum Arthropoda; class Branchiopoda; order Anostraca; family Artemiidae; genus Artemia; species Artemia franciscana. The sequence continues at coordinate 50,981,214 of NC_088867.1, forward strand.
TTCATAGTCTGCTGTTGTAATAAAGTGCCACAGAAACCCCTATGGGCTGGTTATTGCAACAAGAAACATGGCTATATTATTTGTCCAATTTTGGTCACCGTTAAGCTCCTTGTGTGGGCCAATTTTTTTCAAAGCTACTTTTTTCAGAATTGTATATTTGCTGCAGCAAAATATCCGCTGTATTCATAGTTTGCTGTTGTATTAAAGTGTAACAGAAACCCTATGGGTTGGCTATTGCAATAAGAAACATGGCTATATTATTTGTCCAATTTTGATTGCGACTAAGCTCTATGCATGTCATATATTTTAGAAAGTAAACTTACCATGATTGTATATTTGCTGTAGTAATTGTCACCTACAGCTACAGGTTTTTGCTGACACACATGTCATTACATCATCTTTAGCTAACAATACTCTCTACAGTATAATCACAGATTGGAAACGTATGTATTTTCAGTAATCAAATGCTGACGAACATATTAAAATATCCGCTTAAAGGATTTAATGTCCTGTTTTTAAGGTTAGTTGAAGTGTCTTTGCCCTACAGTCTCGGATATATTTCTCTCTCTTTCTCGCCGGTTAGGGTTGGGAAAATAATTTCTACGCTAATTGGTGGCGCCAAAGTGAGATGAAGTTCACATAAAAGAAAATTATATTTATGAGGATAGGCTAATTTTGGGGAAAAATATGTTTTTGGCTGTTGATATTGCATATAGGTAAATTAACTAAATTGGCTAGTGAAGACTTATGCAGAAATTATAAAGTTTAAAAGAATTAAGGGCAGAATGAACAATTTCGAATTGCTTTCCGTCAATTAAACAAGGAGAAAAAAACCCATAAAAATACGGGACATTCAAAAAGTAGAGAACAGTATAATAGAACGTTCTCGGCAAACCCATGCTACTAACAACTCACTGCAGCCCCAAGGCACCCAAGACCAGCACAGCTACGCAAGCTCCTCCCCCATCAGAATCTATTCAAATCATCCATTTTTACAAACTTCCATGAAGTTGCAATTTCCATTAAATCCTTCCTTACGACCTCCCTCCCGACACATTTGGGACGACCTGCTTTTCATTTTCCCATAGATGGCTGGTCATATTTACCTTTCTCTCGTTATAGTCCATGAAAGTGGGACAGAACCACATTTTTCATTTAGAAAACTGTTATAAAAACGATCAGTCTGACAGGTATCCAAAAGAGTCCGTACACAATTTCCCCGGAATTCTAACAAACACTCCTTCATCTTTTGGAGCACCCATATGATTCCGAACCTTACTGTCTTTTGGAGGCCCATCTTTTAGAAACGTGCTTGGCCACTGTCATCACCGAAGCTTCTAATACAAGTACTATTTAAAATCATTATACTGAAAACTTCTCTTACACTCTTGTCGGTGTGAATCAAGAATTGACCGAAGACTTCCCTGACTAAAGATAATTTCTGGTGTTACCTAGCTTTCAAGGAAAACTATGACGAATTCCAAACTTATGTGTAAGGGTAATGTCTTTAAATGGGTCTTAAAGAAATAATGACCTATGTTGAGCCATAAATAAGTTAATCGATCTATAGTTAGTGGTCATATAAAAAAAAATGAAACAAGAAAGAAAGATAGGTTTTATTATACCAAGCGTTTGTTTACACCGGGCACATACGTCCGCAGGGGGCGGGACCTCAGGTACTTCTTCCGAAATTCTTCGGATTTTCAAAATGTTCTTATACTTTTTTGTGTTTTCCATATCATCCACCCATTTTCAGGTTTTTATCAAAGTTGCGACACAACCTAAGAAAGGGCAGCTCCCCAAAACAATATCATAAGTTGTTTTTGAATAAGATTTCTTATCTTTTGAAGAACATTGAGTGTGCTTGTTTTGGCGAATCATAGACAAAAACCCTAGCAACCCCTACCACAGACCTTAGAACAAATTTATACTTACAATGGAAAATGAAGTGGAAAGCAGAAAGAAATCAAAGTAGAATAATAAAGTAGATAAAAGTGGAATATTTCAGTAAATTAGCAAAGTAGTACTGTAGCAAAGTTATGAAGTAGTAGTAAGCATTAGTAGTAGTAGTAGTAGTAGTAGTAGTAGTAGTAGTATTAGTAGTAGTAGTAGTAGTAGTAGTAGTAGTAGTAGTAGTAGTAGTAGTAGTAGTAGTAGTAGTAGTAGTAGTAGTAGTAGTAGTAGTAGTAGTAGTAGTAGTAGTAGTAGTAGTAGTAATAGTAGTAGTAGTAGTAGGCTAGCAGTAGTATAGCAGCATTCACGTAGTAAATGTAGTAGTAAAAGTAAATGAAGTGGAAAAAAAGCAAAAAGCGTACTTTAAAAGACAGTAGAGTCACAGAGAAACAGAGAAGTTGTATTGAAAAGATTTTGTAAGCTAAGAGATTTTCATTATTTTTATTGGCTATTCACATTAGCTTGCCAATAAAAATATATAATAATATGTTTTATTAGCTGAAAATGTCAATTATTGGCTAGTCATATTGTTATAAGGTGGGGTTAGTTGCTTCCTTTTCTGGAATTTAATCAGAACGTAATAAGATTAGCTTACAAATATTCTTCATAAACGTAACGAAATGAAAATACAATTTCTGGCTCAAAACTTTGTGTTTATTGTTTTCAATATAATTTTATTTGTCTTTGGTTTTTCGCTACAGAACTACCGATAAATAATCACCTGTAAAACTGATTTCCGCTTACGTTTCTAGCGAGAGCTTCATGTGTTCAGCTTGAATAGTTGCCAGTTGGTTACTATGACGTAACATGTCGAGTTATTTTTTAGTTATGTCTAATAACTAAAAAATGACAAAGCTGATGTATATCCACCAGAGAATGCAGAGATTACAGTTGCCTAGTTTTCAGTTCCGGCATGATAGAGCTGACCTAATAAATACATTCCACATTGTTAGGAACATTGATAATACCACTCCAACTCAATTCTTCACTTTTACAGAATGCAGTAGTTGCGCTCAACACCAACTCAAAATATACCCGTCATGTCAACAGAAAAGATTTAGCCAAAACTCTTAATCTCAAAACGGTAGTCAAAAACAGTTGCGATTTTCAAAAGTAGTTTAGCCTCTACGGATTTCCATATTAGGTCTTACCACAATCCGTTTTGAAAATATTTTTATCTTTTTTGTATTAGTTGTTTGGAGTGTGTTTCAGCGCTGTCATAAATTGTTATAACGTTTAGTGCGACAAGCTTGGTAAAGCTTACCACCTTTTGGAAGTAATAAAAAAATAAGTAGATACAAAGAAATAAAACTTTCTATTTTCGAGGCTTTAAAACCTTAAAATAAAATTGCCCATTGCCAATATATATCTAGGACACGATGATTTGAGGATACCCAGGAGCAGCTCATCATTTCCACTATTAAACAAATCTCCTCTTAGATTTGCCATGTCATTGCAGCTCAAAAGGAAATGTCCCAATCCCTCCCCCAAAATATATGTAGGCTAGAGAAATGCTTAAACGGAAACTTCGCGTGCTTATTTCAATATATTAAAATTTTGGCAGACACATTAAAGCTTCAGACAGGCAGAAATTACTTTAGACATAATGACCTGTCAGCACCTCCGCCCTTTCCCCCTTTCTTACGTTGAAGTGGTCCCTTTCGCTTCTATGGAATCTTACTACAGTGCAACAGACACCGAATTGGTACCTAACTTTATATATTCTGTCATACAATTTGGTTCCTCAAATCAGCTATATGAAATATTTTAGGTTAACAAGCATTAATTCAAAAAAGACAAAGTTTCCTGATGAAAGTAAAAAGCAAAGTTGAAACTCAAAACAAAACAAAAAGTTATTGCTGCGTAATTTCTGCAACATTTTTGAATAACTGTTGGAAATAAACTGGCTCTTAATATTTTCCTATAAATTTATTCTAAAAATAACTTTTTACTGCTAAAATTAATCAAAACAATGGTTTTCCTCCCTCAATTAAATACAAATGGCATTTTTTTTTAATCAGACAATTTTTTAAAACGGTTTTAAATATGGCTAAGTTGACCTTGAGTTGTACGTATTGGGGAATGGAGCCAAATATGTTTCCTTCGGTCCACGCAAGAGTATACACTTTTTTTTTATTATCCCTGTCATCCTACATGTTGCAACCATGAATCGATCAAATTGAATTTCGAATCATGCATTTGTTCACACATTGCCAGCTTTAAGTAATTTTAAAATTATTTCGTCATAATGGCTAGCTTTTTAAGAGATCAACCCGCTATTTCCTTGGGGTCCCTAGTCATGTTGGAAGAGAGGAGTTCAATTAAAATAGATTTAAATAGATGCATCTTTTCCATAGTAAGCACATTAGTTTCCTATATGCCCCTCTCCGCCTTGGGAGGGGTCTAGATTGTTCCCCCTTCAGGTTATGCCCCTTGCATTTTGTTCTAAGTTGTTATTTCATGTTACCCCTTCCAGGGTTAGTGTTGTTAATTTTACGAAGATGGAATTAATCTTCGGCAGAACTTGATTTGCGGGAGACAGATTTTTACGGAGACAAAGCTTCTCACCTCCCCCAGCGCCTGTCAAGACTGCCCAAATTTTTAAATCTTTTCTATATTTTTGAACATATTGCCTGTTATGGAAGTTTTCCACAAACTTAACCTTTTCCCTTCAAAGAACTCAAGTTTTCGAGCCTGTTAGAGAGAGGTCCGATCGCGCAAGTGCTTTCCAATTTTAAATTTAGATTCTTATGGATTTGTAAATGATCTAAAGCCGAACTGGCCAGCCATGACAAGAAACATTAAGAAATTAATATAAAGTTGACAAACGCGTTTATGAAATCGATAGAAATCGAAGAAAAACAAAAAAATCAAACAAATATTCTGCCCATAACTGACAAGACGTCTTCAGTGCTGAAAAAAAAATTAGAACTATAAATGTATATATAAAATTAAAACAGACTAACTTAAAATATATAACATACTATTGCTTAGTCTATTTAGTCTATTTCAGTTTTATCTATGTATATATTATAGTTTTTTTCTTTGCTGAAGACGCCTTGTTGGATTAAATAAAAAAAACTTGTTTTTTTAAATGAAAGTAAGGAGCGACATTAAAACTTAAAACGAACAGAAATTACTCCGTATATGAAATGGGTTGTCCCCTCCGCAGTCCCTCGCTCTTTACGCTAAAGTTTGACTCTTTGCCACAATTCTACTTTTTAAAACAATTAAAAACTTTAGCGTAAAGAGGGAGGGACTGCGGAGGGGACAAACCATTTCATATACGGAGTAATTTCTGTTCGTTTTAAGTTTCAATGTCGCTCCTTACTTTCATTTAAAAAAACAAGTTTTTTTTATTTAATTTCTGAACGTTTTTGAATTAATGCATGTTTGATTTTGGCTCTCCGCACATAAATTATTGAAATGAAATTAGTATATTAATTTTTTTTGGCTAAATGGCTTTCTCTTAGTTTTGATCAGACGATTTTGAGAAATAAGGGGTGGGGAAGGAGGCCTAGCTGCCCTCCAATTTTTCGGTTACTTAAAAAGGCTACTAGAACTTTTAATATTCAACGAACGTTTTTATTAGTAAAAAATATACGTAACTTAAAAATTAACTTACGTAACAAACTTTTATATTCTTATATTTTTATTATGTGTCCGAGGGGGTCGGTACCCTCGTTAATACCTCGCTCTTTACACTAAATCGTAAGTTTTGTCCCAATTCTTCAAGAATGACCCCTGAATCAAAAAGGCCGTAGAATAAATAGTTGAAATTACTAAAAATATTTTAGCATAAAGAGCGAGGTATTTATCTCCTCCTAAATACCTCGCTCTTTATGCTAAAGTATTTTTAGAACCCCTCATATGCGTAATAATCTCTGTTCGTTTTAAATTTCAATGCTATTCCTTACTTTCATTTGAAAAAACGTTTTCATGTTTATTTTTTCATTGTTTTTTATAGTAATGCTAGAAAATCCTGCGCCCTTTTCATTGAATTTTTCTTCCCCCGTGACATATTCCTCAAAGGAAAGATCCTCCCACAAAGCCCTCTCCCATCAACCCCACCCCCAAAACCAAAAAATCCCCATGAAAACGTCTGTACACTTCCAAATAACCATTACTATATGTAAACACTGGTCAAAGTTTGTAACTCGCAGCCCCTCCCTCAGGGATTGTGGGGGAGTAAGTCATTCCCAAAGATATAGTTATTATGGTTTTCGACTATGCTGAAGAAAATGGCTATCTGATTTTCGTTAAGATTCTATGACTTTTAGGGGATGTTTCCACCTTTTTTCCAAAATAGGGCAAATTTTCTCAGGCTCGTAACTTTTGATGACAAAGACTAAATTAATTGAAACTTATATATTTAGAATTAGCGTAAAAATTCGATTCTTTTGATGTATCTTTTAGCATCAAAATTCCGTTTTTTAGAGTTTCGTTTACTATTGAGCCGGGTCGCCCCTTACTACAGTTCCTTACCACGAACTGTTTGAAAAGAAAATAATTCGGTATTTCGGGGCTTCTGACATTATTACTCCTTTGCGGAAGTTAGGCTCAAAATTGAAAAAGGATTATATTTTTTCTATGGGCCCCTTCCACCTCTTAGTTCGTTTATTTTCGCTTTATAGTTGTGTTATCTCTTAGCAGTTCTTTCGTTAGTTGAGTTATGGTTGTGGTATATATGTTTTATCGCTCGTATAGTTGTGTTATTTTCAAATTATACTCCATAATAGAGAGGCTCCGAACACCCAACATTGTATATTAAGCTCTTAATTTGACGTTTTTTTCTAACGTGACCAGATTCGTCCTGCACCCTTTTCATTGAAATTTTTTCCCCCATGGCATATTTCTCCAAGGAAAGATCCTCCCACATAGCCCCCTCCCTCAACCCTACCCCCAAAACAAACAAAAAATCCCCTTGAAAACGTCTGTACACTTCCCAATAACCATTATTATATGTAAACACTGGTTGAAGTTTGTAACTTGCAACCCCTCTCCCAGGGACTATGGGGGAGTAAGTCATCCCCAAAAACATAGTTATTATGATTTTCGACTATGCTAAACAAAATGGCTATCTCAAAATTTTGATCCGTTGACTTTGGGAAACAAATGAGCGTGGGAGGGGGCCTAGATGCCCTCCAATTTTTTTGGTCACTTAAAAAGGGAACTATAACTTTTCATTTCCGTTAGAATGAGCCCTCTTGCGACATTCTAGGACCACTTGGTCGATACGATGACCCCTGGGAAAAAAAAAACAAAAAACAAAAAAAAACAAACAAATAAACACGCACCCGTGATTTGTCTTCTGGCAAAAAATGCAAAATTCCACATTTTTGTAGATAGGAGCTTGAAACTTCTACAATAGGGTTCTCTGATACGCTGAATCTGATGGTGTCATTTTCGTTAAGATCCTATTACTTTTAGGGGGTGTTTTCCCCTATTTTCCTAAATAAGGCAAATTTTCTCAGGCTCGTAACTTTTGATGGCTAAGACTAAACTTGATGAAACTTATATATTTAAAATCAGCATTAAAATGCGATTCTTTTGATGTAGCTATTGATATCAAAATTCAATTTTTTAGAGTTTTGGTTACTATTGAGCCGGATCGCTCCTTACTACAGTTCGTTACCACGAACTGTTTGATATGGGTTAATTTTGTTGTTTGTCGTCCTTATATTAATTTCTTTGTGTTTTTCCTTATTGATTTAATTAGGCTAGCAAAGGTATGCTATATTACCGAAGTTTTCCTATTTTAGGGGAACCTGAAATCGGTTCCAAAATCAATAAAGAAAATAAAATCAAAGCGTCGGCATTTTCTTCAAATTTATGGTGAAGATTATAGGCTTAACTTTGGATTCCTTTAAAGATCATATTTTTAATTAGACAAAGATGCTAGTAGGATTTAAAAAGGCTGATTATTCCCAAATGTTGTCGCAACTTCATTAGACTTTCTGTCAACGAACCGTTTTATAGGAGATTCCGTGCCAATGGCCATAATTACCCGCCAGCTGCTTAAGGCACTTCTTCTAACTGTCGCTCAAGGGATTTTAAAGATATTCTATGATTGCTTACTAATTAATGAACTGGCAGTTTTAATGGTTTATAAGTCGAACGGATTGTCGAAAGTGTGCCAGATGTACAATTAGCTGTGACGTTTTACATTTGGTCCTAGTTGATTATTTTCCAATTGGGAATAGGTTCTTTAACGCCTTTAAGACCAACTTGAATTCCAGCTGTTTTTATTGGAGATACATATAAGAAATGGATGAGTTCTATGTTCTTACGGCTGAACCCTATTAGCGTCTGGAACATAGTTATAATGTTAAGTTTAGAGGTGTAATTCTTAATAACCTATATCGAATATAATTTAGGTTGTTTTCTCAGGTTAGTCGGGCTGCTGGCACAAGTGCTTCGACTAGTTTATTTTTCTACTTAAGAATTGAAGAGAGCGTTGGTGAACAACGCCATTTTAACTTAAAATTAGAGATTAAGTATATTAGCAACAGCGTATGCAGGGTTTTTGTTCGGGGAGGGGGTAATTTTATCACAGAAGTGTTACAAAAAAATATTAGCAACGCGCAACAAAGATTTGTATAAATGTATTTTTGTTACTTTTTTACGAGATGGACAAAACATTTTTGGGGGTAGGGTTCAAACCCAGTCCCTCCCCATCTTGGATACCGTCTTATATTAGGATTTGGATTCAGGCACAAGCCAACTGTCTATTACTATTGGTAAACGGGATGAATCTTAACTTGCCCGCTATTCTATATTTTGGAGAAAAAGCAGTAGGCGAATAGGCAACAGTAAGTTTTTTTTTATTTGTATCAGTTTCTTTGTTCAATTCCTTTGTATTAGTTTTTTATGCGTAGTCCCTAAAACAAAATGTCAAAATTTTTTAAAGATTGTCTCCCTTTCAAAAGATTATCATAGAAAAAGAAAAGCATTGCAGGAAGCAAACTTTGTTTGCCTTGGTTTGAGAGTGAAAGTAAATGGGTAGGTACATAAGGATATATTTCTTGGAAATAGTAAGCCACATTATTCAATTCAGCACAAAGAACACAGATTTTTATTTTATTTTTTTCTTCTTTATTCTAAAACCTACTTTAAAGAACACGAACTCACACTGACGAAATTCCATATTAGGCGTTCACAGCATCTGTAGTCGATAATTTTGTGCGCTTGGGTTTATGGGCCTATAAAAGTCGTATGATTTGAGGGTTGTTTGATACTTTTGGTGACCACATTTTATGGATGACCTACTAGGCTATCAATTATGTATTTCAGGTTATATATTCTGAGTGGTATCTGCCACACTATTTCTCCTAGGCCTAATATAAACTATGACCTTTTTCTTAGAATCTAGAGGTCTCATGTTTGGTATTATTAAAGATCAAAAAAGTTGAGCATGGCATTTCGGGTTTAAGAATGGGCATACAGCCATAAGAATGTCTAACATTTTTGCTTAACAGGAGAATGACAACAAAGAATTACTGAGGCCCCATAGAGAGTATACTTCATTAACTCCTGAACGATAGCATTACCGACACTTTGTAAGAACTATTTGTCTTCGTCATTTTTGACAGTTTAAACACGATCATTTGCCCGGGACCTAGAAAATGTGAATAGAAATTAAGTGCTGTCTTTCTACTCTGCTAGCGGGTAATGTCAGTTTTAAGTAGGATATGTTGTTCCCACCTATTCATCAAATTAACCGATATTTGTTTTGTTTCTATGCTTTTCAAGTTAAACACATAGGGGTAATTTATGAGATATATCTATGAGTTTTAATGTAAAAAAATGGGTAATTGAATTTGTAGGAAGGGCATGTTCAGCGGTTAGAGCAAATATTGTAAGTTGAGTGAATCATTTGTCAAATTGATAAACTCCATGAAACAATTACGAAGATTTGAGACTACATTGTGCTGTTCATCAATTCATAAAAAGTAGAAATTCCTTTCTAATTTATTTTATGAATAGAAGAAAAGGGCATTGTTCAAAATTTAAAAGGGAGGTTTTATTTCATGGAAATATCAGAAAAAAAAGCATTTTCCAAAATCTATGGCCACAGATGGCATCCCTTAAAAGGACCCAGTCATACATCAAGTCCAAGGCCAAAAAGAATTCCCTGCAAATAACGATAAGCGATCGCCATGTTATAGGCCTGAAGTCCCTTAAAATATCTGCAAGCCTTTGACTGTTCTGACCACTTTTATATTTTCCATTCAGTTCCCCCTGAAGTAAATCCTGACACATGTATGAGGCGCTTCTATAGATTTAACCAATTTGTATTGACCCCCCCCCCATAAAAAACTGTCGTGGCACGTTCTAGTCAATATTATGAAACTATCCTTTGGTGTTGAATATGACAGTTTGACATGCATAGCGGCACCATTGATATTTAGTAATCTGACCGATCGGTTGTGGTAGTTAAAAGAGCGACATATATCATTTTTGTAACTGTCCAGGAGAGCCATAAAACGTAGAAAAGATTGTTGGCTGTGGTCGCACTGAAAAATGAGGCTAATAGAGATAAAATGAACATATCCCAAGCCAATTCCGTATGCTCTTTTCACTGGTAAAAAGTAAGTTCAATATTCCGAGTAAATTCAAAATTATTCCATTTTATGACGTAGGCTATGTCCCGTTTTTACTTGACAATAAAAGGAGATAAATGGCAGGTCCCCATGGATATAGCTCCATAAGATAATATCAAGGTCAAAAAGGAGACGTGTGCTCTGTACGCGTTTTTATATTCGTAAGGCTACGAGATTGGGCAATTCTGACCGCACTATTTGATTCCTCGTGTTGAGTTTAACCCACGGCACATATATACCTCTATTTTCAACCAAAATAATATATGCCGCTCTTTTGATTTTACCTAAGCCGCGATGAGCAGTATATTTTGGCAACTTTAATTTTTAAAGCAATTAGGCATCTTTTAAAAACCCTTAAAGAGGATTTCTGGGGACCTGGGGGGAGGGTGAAGAAGTATGGTAAAAAAATTCTGGACTCAGCCAAAGTCGACCCAGCTCGAAATGGGTACCTGGAGAAATCTGAGGAAGGTAAAAAGGAAGGATGTGTGAAAGAACACGATGGGTGACCCCCCCCCCCCCATTGCACTTCCTGGTTGAAGAGCCCAGAAAAGGAGACCACCACCTCCGGTTGGGACTGTAAAGTCCAATGCCGTATTCTTTACCTTTTTTTACCTTACATTGGAGAACCGTCATTTATGGTGTAAAGTCGTTAAGATTGCGTTCTGGGTTTTCTATTTTTTTTTTTCACTCTATGTTTTCTTGACAATCTTTCTAAAGATTTTTAGTTTAGAAATATTGCTGGCATTAAGCAACATTAATTACTATTATTATTTTTTATAGTGTATTGTCATTAATTTAATATGTTCTAATTACAAGCCATTGGTAAAATTTTTAGTTACCATTTATACATCATGACATCTCTTTATTAAAGTGTTTGGCCCCTCAGTGAAATTAATGCCCAAAACCCCTTGTTATTGTCTACCTCATTGATCAATATACTGTAAAAACATTTGCCAATCTACCACCCTTCAACGTAGGGACCCTATTATCAGACGATTTGTTTCCATTTTCATAAAAACACGATTTAAAACGACACGGCGGAGTGTGGAATCCTGATTCCCCTGGTCATAAGCGGAATTGGTTGATTTGAATCTAATTTATTCACTAATTTTACAGAACGAAAAATCCGTCCTAGCTTGACATGAGGAGTTAAGTTTTGAATTTTAATAGGAAAAGGGCCTACTACGATGCATATAGGGGGCCTAATAAAACCCAAAAATGATGACAAGGCATCCTTGGCAAAACTAAATTAGCATTCTCGAACTATTTAATTAGGCAAAGGGGAAATTCATTGGATTCTGTTGTATCTTTTTGAAGTATAAAGTTAAACTATTATTGACAGCTACAAGCTAAACAAGGCCAATGACCAGGAGACCCTCTTTGAAATTTATATTTAAGCAATGTTATAGTCACACTGGAAGATAAAATCACAATTGTGTACAACTACAGCGTCATCAATATAGTCCCATTTATGGCATAATTATATGAAACTAGCTGTTGGGGTGGCGCTTCGCGCCCCCCCCCCCGCGCGTGTAAGTCGTTACGCGCCATATTAGTTACGCGCCATTGTAGTTGTCTCCCTATGTCCCACCTGTGAATATATATATATATATATATATATATATATATATATATATATATATATATATATATATATATATATATATATATATATATATATATATATATATATATATATATATATATATATATATATATATATGTTTTTAACTACGTAAAACTTGCGAATATACAACATTCTTCGCTGTCCCATTGTCTGTGAATATAAATAGATTGTCAGGTTTACCGAATCTTGAACATGCAACATATAATGGTCCATGGGAAAACAATCCGTATTCAGATCTATACCTCATGATTCTAATGATTTCCCTTGAGCTTTGTTGATGGTGATTGCTAATCGACCATTCCCTGTGTCGCCGTCGTCATTTATATATCCCTCTGTGCCCCCCGGCGTCCCCGTTGTAGTTGTGTCCCTGTGTCCCGGTCGTCATTTATATTCCCTGTGTCCCGGTCGTCATTTGTGTCCCGGTGTCCCAGTCTGTGATTTCTCTTTGAGTGTCCCGGGCGTCATTTATATTCCTTGTGTCCCGGTGTCCCGGTCGTCATTTGTGTCCCGGTCTGTATATACATTCGTTTTTGAATTCTTTTTTTTTTAGTTTTTTTTTACCTCTAGGTCTTTTTTTTAGTTTTTAGTTTTTTACCTCTTTTTTAGTTTTTTTTAGTTATACCCCATGTTTCTAATGATTTCCCTTGAGCTTTGTTGATGGTGATTGCTAATCGAACATTCCCTGTCGTCATTTATATATCCCCCTGTGCCCTCCGGCGTCCCCGTTGTAGTTGTGTCCCTGTGTCCCGGTCGTCATTTATATTCCCTGTGTCCCGGTCGTCATTTGTATCCCGGTGTCCCGGTCTGTATATACATTCGTTTTTGAAATGGTCTATGATGAAATAAATTTTTGAATTTTTCCCTTTTTTTCTTTTTAGTTTTTTTGGTTTTTACTTTTTTTTTAGTTTTTTTAGTTTTTTTTCTTTTTTCTTTTTATTTTTTTTATTTTTATTTTTTTTAGTTTTGTTTTTCTCCTTTATTTTTCATATTTTTTCCTTTTTTTTCTTTTTTTCTTTTTTAGTTTTTTAGTTTTTTAGCCTTTTTAGTTTTTTTATTAGTTTTTAGTTTTTTTTTTCTTTTTACTTTTTTTGTAGTTTTTACCTTTTTTTAGTTTTTTTAGTTTTTTTTTACTTATTTCCTGGTCGTCATTTATACTCCCTGTGTCCCGGTCGTCATTTGTGTCCCGGTGCTTTGTTGATGGTGATTGTCAATCGAACACTCCTTGTGTCCCGGTCGCTTTCTCTTTGAGTATCCCGGTCGTCATTTATATTCCCTATGTCCCGGTGTCCCGGTCGTCATTTGTGTCCCGATGTCCCGGTCTTTAATTTCGTCAGTCGACAAACATGACGTTAGTCGACACACAAACATGACGTCACTCGACAGACACATACACACACAGACAACTTATTTTTATATATATAGATTAAGAAAGGTGGAAGCCTAGAAATCTAGTTTACGTATCTAAATGAATCGGTGCTTGTGTATTATTCAGTACACACTCAATAAGTGAAGTTAGGTTCTTGGTGAAACAAACTACAATGCAGGTACATTTTAATTAAAGATTTTATATATAGAGGTGGTTAGGTTAGGTTAAATATATTAGAATAAATATAATTGCCTCTTTTTCAGTCTTTACCAAATCCCAAATCTTCATTTCAAAATCCATGTTCAGACACTATCTTCTAGCAGTATGCGTAGCAAATTAAATTGAGTTCTGTCTTTGTGACAATTAAACCGGATCTTCGCATCGTAGTTTGTTTCACGAAAGAATCCAACTTCACTTATTGAATGTGTTCTGAATAATACACAAGTACCGAGGAATCTAGCAAAAGATATAAACACATAGTATTAGCAAACATTATTTGGAATTCCATTAGTGTTCATATACACTTTTAGAGGAATATACATTAATATAATACATAGATATTGGGAGCTTGGTTTGACGCTTGGGTATGAGTTTAAATTTTACAGAAGACGCCAAAGCTATCAAACCATTTGATTAGTGAGGTTAACAGAGGTGTAACCAAGGAAATTCCATTCATAAATAAATAAAACCTTCTAGGCAGACAAACTCTCAGTGCATGGTAATCGAGAGGCAGTTCCAGAGGGAGCGATTGCTATTAAATGTAAAATTTTGACTATGAGTCGTAGAAGCACTCCAATCTGTTATTTATTCATTAATTCTCTAAAGGTCTCTTGTAATATTTTGACCTTAATTAATTTTTTCTTCTAATAGTGGCAAGAATCCTGCAGTTTTGCATATTTTCTGCTTTTTGAGATAATTCCAAGTAGGGTGAAAATTGTACCAGGAGAGGGGGGTTAAACAAGGATAGACATCCCTCCTCTCCATGTAGTAACAGCAAAATCTTACTCGCGTGTTACTGCACAAATTGGACTTATAGAATAGAATAGAGTTTATTTGCGCTAGAGCCCCATAGGCTATGGGAAAAAAAATAAACAAAGAACAATTACAAAGAAATTGCACAAATCCTAACATAATCCTACAGAAATCTACTTCTATCATTCATCGCGAAACGAAGGATCTGTGTGAAGCTTCTGATGCCTATAAAACACTCATCCGCACACACTCTCACAAACCATTAAAAATCATTATACCACTATCAAACACTTCAAGTCTCCAATTGCTCAGCTCCTCACATTCACACATCACGTGATATACGCTCTTATTTAAACCTCCACACATAGGGCAATAATAAGGACCAGGCTTTGACCTTTCCCTCCCGATAAACTTTCTTCTTTGGCCCAGTGGAAAAATATCAGCCCTCATGTCAGCTAATAACTTTATATAGCCGATGTTGTAGCCTTTTTCACCACTATATATATCGCCATCTACACATGTTTCCCCTTAAACATCTACCAATCCTCTAAATCAATGTTTAAAAATCCACAGCCACAAACCTAAACCTATAGCCTATAACTCGTCGCCAGCATGATTTTATACACATTTACTTGCCCACTACCACAATTTCCCTATCCAAACAACTCCCAACCACTTAGTTTTGATGGTACATCTCCTCATTCCAAAACTCACTACCCTAACTATTCCACAAAAAAGAAAAATAAAGAAGATAAAAAGTAAGCGGTAACTCATGTTGTAATGTATTTACTAAAAATAGGAAAACTTTCTGAAAATTTTAAATGGTTTCTCTTACCGCATACAAAGAAATATTATTAGGGGGTGGGGGACGCAATTATAAAAAAGCGCGAATTGTAAGTAAATTCCAAGAAAGTATTGTAAAAAAGCTCTGATTGTTTTGAAGGTAAGTTAGAAGGAAATTTACTTCTATTCCCTATTTTGTGTATCTGTTTAATCGTATACGTTAAATTAATTAAATTATATAGCTGCTCTGCAACGATTTTTCCATTTTGAACTGTTTGTGAATGGTCGCCTTCAGAACTTCTTCCAGGGAGGATATGGAACAAGGTTTTCGGCCTTTTTTTAAAGGTGCACAGTTTTATTGTTTGGTATTTTGAATATCCAAGGGGAGGAGGGGGCACGTTTGTCCGCTTTGTGGGTGCTCATGTGCCTCATCTTTGTTCAGTTGTCTCTGTTAATCGTTAGATTGTGTTGATTAAGTTGTATCTCGTCTATTGACATTTTGTTTTTCGAGAGGGGAGGAAAGAAGGTATTTGCAAAGAATTTGCCAAAAGAATAGGGTTAAGGTAACAATAAACTATAATTAAATTTTAACTATTTAGTTAATTAAATTGTATTAATTTATTTGAATTGTGTTAATTATGTTAAATTATATTAATTATGTATTAACTATATTAAATTACACTCGAAACTTCCTTTTTTGCTTTTAGAAAATGGGCATAATCTAAGTCTACGGAAATTGTACCTCACCATTTGATGCCATAGTCTCCCATGGCCATCGCGATCTTCCTTAGAATAAAGTCCCTCGCTTCTATCATTAACAGAAGCAAAATTATCCTCATAGCTTTTGTTCATAGTATGTAAAATCTAGACCCAAAGGGGTAAAACCAGACATTTCTCAATTGTCAATTGTAAGTGTGAAAAATTCTGTCAATGCATTCCCCTCTCCTTAGTGTTAAACAACAAAATGATGCTGCAATATCAGCTTCAGCTGAAGTTGCATATCTACTCTTACAATACTGGTGTTATGGCTGAGGGTAACTGATAGGTTGACGCTACTGCTGCAACCATGATAACTATGCAAGCAACTATGGTGTCTATTTGACTTGAATACACTAAGCTAAGCAAAAAACGTCTAAAATAAGTTTTATTTCATTTGCAGGTGCATTGAAAGAAGAGACACGTTCCTAAAAGAGGTAATGCACAAAAACTATAACTAATTACAAGTAAAAGAAAGAATTTATTGCATAACAAGCCTAAAAATAAAATATTTGTACAAAAAATGAAAAAGAAACAAGAATCCATACTTTCACAAATCAATTTAAAATCTGTTCGGTTGAACCTTCTCCTGGCCATTTAGGATCGTTGGTTCTCACAATTACGACAAAAAAAATAAATCAACACACCTTTGGCTTTTGGTTCTGCATAAATTTATTGAGCTAAGTCGAAATCATATCTATCAAGGCTTTGGCGTAGTAAAAACTTATAGAGCAAAGGCGGAATTGAAATTTTCATGCCTTTGGTGAGGCGTAGGCTTCTTGAGCTAAGGTGAAATTAAACCATACTGTCATCCAAACTGGAAACCAAACATTCTAGCAGCTCTTGAACTTTTCACTCATGTAATAATGGGAAGTTATTGTCGCTTTTAGAAGAAGACTCTTTGTCTCGCAAGTTGCTGAGCTTTTTTTTGGCATTGCTCATAGGCTATTGTATCTATTGTTAATTCTTTTTCGTCGCATAGCAATTCCGTTAGGTCAAATGGAACACCGTGTGTAGCCTTCAATTCCCAAGCAGTTGCCCCAGGAAGGACTTTGCTATCACCGAGTTCGGCAACTTTTTTTTCGAACACACTTCTTCCATGCGAAAGAGCAGCTTGGAATAGTTTTTCTTCCTCATTAATGAGGTTTATGATCCTCTCAGGATCTCTTTTTATCTTAATGAACTCTTCTCCTAATGTATCGATGAGCCAAAGATCCACAACATGAACCAAAGATCCAAAAAAATTTTCCTTTGCCTTTAGTTTCTCGGTGGCATAGTATACACCACGGCGCAAAATTCGTTGGAGATAATATCCTCTTTCTGTCTTACCTAGTATTTCACCGTCAGATAAGGCTATAGTTAGGCATCGTATGGTATCTGCAACTATTCTGTAGGCCATATCAATTCCTTCTGTATCTTCAGCTCCCCATTTCCCGCTATAAGCAGGCATGTTGGTTCCCTTTTCAATTGCATCAAACAAAGACGTGAAAAGCTCCTCTTCAGATCTTTTTTGTTGGTCAATGGAGACTGTTTGTTCTAAGTCCATACCAAAACCAGCATGTTTTTTTCTCACATTATAGTCATTGTGATCCATTTGAATATGCTCCTGTGAGGCTGGTGCAATAATAATATCTTCTTCATTAGCTGGTTTGGCCTCATTTTTCATCTCTTCATCATCTAGGGAGCCTTCATCCCTTTTTGACTCTTTATACTTTTTATTTACCCACCAGATTGCTATTCCAGCACCTGCGAAAAGAATCCCAGCACGAAAAAGTTTAGATATAGAACTGTATGCAATCATTTTCTTACTATGGGTGATTGACTACTGACTACTGAATTATATAGCATAAGTGACGTCATGATTTTTATCCAGATACGACGCTTATACAAAAATTATTTCACTATGACGTCACTGCTATATGCAGTTGGAAAAGGCTTTTTAATTAAAATGACGTCATAGTGTCATCAAGTCGAACTTCAGTTATGTTGTATTTAAAGTCCCATATAGAAACATATGGTGCCTGCGACAATTTTGTCGCAGGCAATGTCGCAGTCAATTTTGAGCTCAATCTGAGTCTCTTTGTCAGTCCAAAAGTTTTAAGGCCAAACTCCGCAAGAGGAATGAAATTGCTGTTTGCCTGCATTATCTGATAATGATCTTTCACAATTCTTTTCTGATGATTTTACATCAACAAAAAGGTTGTCAAACATCACAAACATGGGAATAGGATTTCACAAGCCCCTTACAAAATAAACATTTAAAGCCTGGTTTTGAAGATGTTTGTCCTATCCCTCTCACTCTTATATTCTCAAAACTATACAAAGGACTGCCCAAAGGTTAAAAATAACTCCTTCTTCTTACAGATCTGAGGCTATTTGGGAACTTCAAATCCCCTTTCTCAACACTTTATTTATCATATTGACTTCACTGAAGAATTCTTGAAAAGCCTAATTTTTTATTTATTTTAACATTCATTGATGAACAAACCCACTTGTTCTTCTTAATCACAATGTAGTAGTTCAGAAAATGGTAACTGAGCTCATGACTTTTCCTGATGAAATTAGTCGCCCCTTTCTTATGAAAGTTTTTAATATATAGTCACTTTTAAGGCTAAGGGTAGTATTTGATAATCTGCAGCCAACGAAATAATTGCGAAGAAAACCTTTGCTTTTAACCTACTGTGTTAAGAAATCTCAATAACTACGAAGGTCACCATAACGGCCTACTGATCTATCAATATATTCAGTAAAGAATATTTTTTTTAGGAATAAAATATAATTCTAATGTTCTGCATTAATCCTAGGTATGTCGTACATCCCCTCCTTAAACTAATTTTGATCGATTTTGTTCTTTGTTCAACTCTTTTGATTCATGTGAAAACGATTTGTTTTCTAATTCAGCTGGATGTCTTTTATAATTTTCATATCTAACTAAGAATCTTCTTGTAAGTGAGGGATAAAGGCCTAACTGTCCAGCTATGTCATTACAACAACAAATTTGATGCTGCAGAAATATTTTTCTATATAATTTTGCCGCTCATAATAATACTATTGAAATCAATAGAAAATAAATGATTAAGAACAAAATAATAAGAAATACATCTAGGACTATAATGAGGGAAAGGTTTAGATGACTAGGGCACGTTCTGCGGATAAAGGGTGACAGATTACCAAAGATTGTCCTTTTTGGCCAACCGTCTAGTGTTAAAGGAAAAGTAGTTCGGTCTGGTTAGGTTGGGAGGATGTCGTAAGGAAACATTTAAAAAAAATGGTAACCTTCTGAGGGGTTGAAAAAAGACTTGGGCTTAGAATAGATTAGGATGAAGAAGAAGCGTGCGTAGCTGTGTTAGCCAAGCGCTGCTTGGCAGTGTGGTGATTTGTTAGTAGTAGTAGTAGTATTTTGAAGAATAAATAATATTAATTGAAATAAATCATGATAAATGCTATGAAGAACGAATGCCTGAATGTATATTTCGTTCATTTTATATTCATTAATATTAGCGGTTTAGTTGTGCTCGCAAGATATACGAAACTAAAGGACGGCTCAGACGGCGTTCGTAAAGTTCGTAGAGTCATTCGCAAAGTGTGTTTCCCTAAAGTTTACACCGCTCATGTGAGCCTTTTACTTTACCTGCGTTTTGAGCAGCAAACAATTCAAATTTCTGAAGCATTTCATATTTCGGAGAAAAAGTTTTGAAGAAATAAGGAGCTTGGGGTGTGAGTATTGTTTAATGAGGCATAAGGGCTTGTTGCATATCCTGTTTTCAGGATCAAGCATATCAAGATTCCCATTTTTCTTATGAAAAATTTTCCTATTTTCCTATTTTCCTATTTTCTCCTATTTTCTATTTTCTATTTTCCTATTTTCCTATTTTCTTGTGAAGTTGTGAAGTTTTTCCTATTTTCTTGTGAAGTTGACAGTGGTGCCAAAAATCCTGGCAAGAATTCAGTCCCATAGCACCCTACATATTTAGTGCAAAATATTGAAAGTAAATTGTAAACCACTGATGGCTACTACACTTAAAATCAGCATATCTTCAGTTTCCTGACTCCACATTTCTAAATATGTTCAAAAGTTCTGCTCTGGAACTCTTTCCCTATTGGTCAACTTTATGAACTTTACGAATAAAGTTAACTATTGTTTAACTTTAATGCTTGCTCACGTAAAGGTTTACGGAAGGTTAACGAAGCAACTTTACTAACTTTGCGGAAGACTTTACGAACCTTACGAATGCCGTCTGAGCTGTCTTTAAGTTTTAATACTCCCGATGTTTCCACCGTAAAAGACCAATATTGATTATAATCATTCCACCTTTTGAAATTTGGAAATACTTAGCTTCACATTTCTCTTTATATTATTTTTAACATACTAACCATAAATGAAATAATTATGCAGCTTGCCATGGTTCCTTAGCGTTGTAAATAATGGTAAATACTAGCAAAAATACAATTATAGAAAACCAAATTTAATTTTGGCTTCAATTTGCAGGTTTTGAAGGATTTGCGCTCAATATTCTTGTATTCTGGTGACTTGAATTATCATCTATTAAGTTAAAATTAGAAATTATAATAAGTGTTAAGTAACTGGTGACGTCAATTACTATGGTAACTGCAATTCTTGAGGCAAAAGGTCAGAGCAGGTCCTGAAATTGCAACCGAATTTCCACAAATCACATGGGATATTTTGAATATCCATATTCCTCTCTGCAAACGAATTTAGGCTGGGGGACACTAAAGTTGCATCAAAAGTGAATTTTATTCATCATCCTCAGCTACAGGGGGTCAGTATCCCCAAATCTCATGTGTTTATCTATATCTCCATTTCTTTTCGTTTTTTGCAACCGTTCAAGGCTCAATGGACTATCAAAAATTACTCTATATATGAAAGGGGCTGTTCCCTCCTCAATACCCCGCTCTGTATACTAAAGTTTGACTCTTTCTCTCAACTCTACTTTTTGAAACGGTAAAAAACTTCAGCGTAAAGAGTGGGGCGTTGAGGAGGGAAAAGCTCTTTTCATATACGGAGTATTTTCTGTTCATTTTAAGTTTTAATGTCGCTCTCTACTTTCAGTTAAAAAAATCTTGTTTTTTGTTTGTTTTGGTTCTCTGCTTATGAATAATTTAAACGAAATTTGCATATATTTTGTTTTTTGGCTAAATGGGTTTCTCATAGTTTTGATCGGACGTTTTTGAGAAAAATGGAGCGGAGGAGGAGGCTAAGTTGCCCTCCAATTTTTTGGTTACTTAAAAAGGCGACTAGAACTTTTAATTATTAACAACGTTTCTATTAGTAATTAAATAAAAAAAAGTTTTCTAACTGAAAGTAAGGAGCGACATTAAAACTTAAAACGAACAGAAATTGCTCCGTCTATGAAAGGGGCTGTTCCCTCCTCAACATCCCACTCTTTACGCTAAAGCTTGACTCTTTCTCTCAATTCTACTTTATAAAACCATAAATAACTTTAGCTTAAAGAGCGGGACGTTAAAGAGGGAACGGCCCCTTCCTTACACGGAGTAATTTCTGTTCGTTTTAAATTTTAATGTCGCTCCTTACTTTCAGTTAAAGAATTGTTTTTTTTTTTATTTAATTTCTGAACGTTTTCGAACTAATGCATGTTTGATTTTGGCTCTCCGCAAATGAATAATAAAAACGAAATTTGCGTATTAATTTTTTTTTTTTGCTAAATGGCTTTCTCTTAGTTTTGATCAGACAATTTTGAGAAAAAGTGTGGGGGATGAGACTTAGTTGCCCTCCAATTTTTTGGTTACTTGAAAAGGCAATTAGAATTTTTAATTTTCAACGAACGTTCTTAATAGTAAAAAATAAAAAAACATACGTAATATACAAATTGACTTACGTAACGAACTTCTATATTCATATATTTTTATTATGTTTATGAGGGGGTTTGCCCCCTCGTTCTTACCTCGCTCTTTAAACTAAATCCTTAATTTTGTCCCAATTCTTTAAGATTGACCCCTGAATCACAAAGGTTGTAGAATAAATAGTTGAAATTACTAAAAATACTTCAGCGTAAAGAGCGAGGTATTTAGGAAGAGATGAGCCCCCTATATGCTTAAAAATCTCTGTTCGTTTTAATTTTTAATACTGGTCCTTACTTTCAGTGGAAAAACTTTCTCAGAATTTTCAGAATGTCAGAATCTCAGAATTTTGATGTGGTGACTATGGGAAAAAATGAGCGTGGGAGGGTGCCTAGGTGCCTCCAATTTTTTGGTCACTTTAAAAGGGCACTAGAACTTCTAATTTCCGCTAGAATGAGCCCTCTCTTGACATTCTAGGACCACTGGGTTCATACGATCGACCCAGAAAACAAGTGAAAATAAAATGAAAATAAACAAATTATGTCCTAGTCACCTCAACATTTCTCTCAGTATACCCCTTGGAAGGGAGGAGAACCACAATTATATATAACTAGTAAATATATATAATAAATATTTATATTATATAATAATACTAGATGTTGGGGTGGCGCTTTGCGCCACCCCAACACCTAGTCGAAAGTAAAACAGTTCAAAATAGGGATGATACCTTTTTATTGACAGTGAATAGATATAAAATTATTTAACTGGATATTTCGAACACATATACAGTGTTCATCATCAGCAGTAAAACTAAAAGACATGAATAAAAATAAACAACGCTCCTTACTTTCAGTTAAAGAATTGTTTTTTTTTTTATTTAATTTCTGAACGTTTTCGAACTAATGCATGTTTGATTTTGGCTCTTTGCAAATGAATAATAAAAACGATATATATATATATATATATATATATATATATATATATATATATATATATATATATATATATATATATATATATATATCTTACAAATGGCTTCCCACTGCCACTCAGATGACTTGCGATTATAGGCGTAACCAGGGACACTTAAAAACGTGACAAAGAAAAGGAGGAATTTGATTAAAAATTTAGTCGAATTGAAGCTCGAAATGTGACAACTTCATAAAACTAACTCACATGTTTTATTAGTATTAAATAAGAAAAAACTAATTTTTTTTTAGCTGAAAGTAAGGAGCGACATTAAAACTTAAAACGAACAGAAATTACTCCGTATATGAAATGGGTTGTCCCCTCCGCAATCCCTCGCTCTTTACGCTAAAGCTTTTAATTGTTTTAAAAAGTAGAATTGTGGCAAAGAGTCAAACTTTAGCGTAAAGAGCGAGGGATTGCGGAGGGGACAACCCATTTCATATACGGAGTAATTTCTGTTCGTTTTAAGTTTTAATGTCGCTCCTTACTTTCAGCTAAAAAAAATTAGTTTTTTTTTATTTAGTTTCTGAACGTTTTTGAATTAATGCATGTTTGGTTTTGGCTCTCCGCACATAAATTATTAAAATGAAATTTGTATATTAATTCTTTTTTGGCTAAATGGCTTTCTCTTAGTTTTGATTAGACGATTTTGAGAAACAAGGTGTGGAGAAGGAGGCCTAGTTGCCCTCCAATTTTTCGGTTACTTAAAAAGGCAACTAGAACTTTTAATTTTTAACGAACGTTTTTATTAGTAAAAAATATACGTAACTTAAGATTTAACTTGCGTAACAAACTTTCATAACCTAATATTTTTATTATGCATACGAGGGGGTTTGTACCCTCGTTAATACCTCGCTCTTTACACTAAATCGTAAGTTTTGTCCCAATTCTTTAAGAATGACCCCTGAATCAGAAAGGCCGTAGAATAAATAGTTGAAATTACTAAAATTACTTTAGCATAAAGAGCGAGGTATTTATCTCCTCCTAAATACCTCGCTCTTTATGCTAAAGTATTATTAGAACCCCTCATATTCGTAATAATATCTGTTTGTTTTAAGTTTCAATGCTACTCCTTCCTTTTATCTCCTCCTAAATACCTCGCTCTTTATGCTAAAGTATTATTAGAACCCCTCATATTCGTAATAATATCTGTTTGTTTTAAGTTTCAATGCTACTCCTTCCTTTCATTTGAAAAAAGTTTTCATGTTTATTTTTCATTGTTTTCTTATAGTAATGCTAGAAAATCCTGCGTCCTTTTCATTGAATTTTTCTTCCCCCATGACAGATTCCTCCAAGGAAAGATCCTACAACATAGCCCCCTCTCCTCAGCCCCGCCCCCAAACAAAATAAAATCCCCCTGAAAACGTCTGTACACTTCCCAATAACCATTACTATATGTAAACACTGGTCAAAGTTTGTAACTTGCAGCCCCTCCCCCAGGGATTTTGGGGGAGTAAGTCATCCCCAAAGACATAGTTATTATGGTTTTCGACTATGCTGAACAAAATGGCTATCTCAAAATTTTAATCCGTTGACTTTGGGAAAAAAATAAGCGCGGGAGGGGGCCTAGATGCCCTCCAATTTTTTTGGTCACTTAAAAGGGGCACTAGAACTTTTCATTTCCGTTAGAATGAGCCCTCTTGCGACATTCTAGGACCATTTGGTCGATACGAGGTCCCCTGGGAAGAAAAAAACAAATAAACAAAAAAACAAACAAATAAACACGCACCCATGATTTGTCTTCTGGCAAAAAATACAAAATTCCACATTTTTGTAGATAGGAGCTTGAAACTTCTACAGTAGGGTTGTCTGATACGCTGAATCTGATGGTGTCATTTTCGTTAAGATCCTACGACTTTTAGGGGGTGTTTTCCCCTATTTTCTTAAATAAGGCAAATTTTCTCAGGCTCGTAACTTTTGATGGGTAAGACTTAACTTGATGAAACTTATATATTTAAAATCAGCATTAAAATGCGATTCTTTTGATGTAGCTATTGATATCAAAATTCAATTTTTTACCGTTTTGGTTACTATTGAGCCGGGTCGCTCCTTACTACAGTTCGTTACCACGAACTGTTTGATTCAAGTTCCAAAGATTTGATCCACAGCTAAGTGGGACAAACCAAGGACGGGACAAAATAAATTATCTCTTTAATGTTTATATGCTATAGGAGGAGGCAAGGACAGAGTACTTTGGGAGTGAACATCCATATTCATGGAGTACTAAGTCTGCTTCAAAGTTGGAAATGGAAACACTCACCAAATATTAAATATTTTGTGTCTAGAATTGATTCGGTCTAAAAGATAGAATTAAAAAGAGATAGAATTGATTCAGTCTAAAAAAAAAAAATTCCTCTTTTTTTCGGGGAGGTGGGGGTTGAGTTAAATAAGTGTTTGAAGATAAAGCAAATCAGCAACGGCGCTAATTTACCAATGCTAATATAAAATCCTATTTGCAGCCAATAAAGATAGTCCTCACATCCTAAAAAGTTGAAAACAGAAAATTTTCTAGAAAAATAGTTTTACTTCGGTCAAAAACTCTATTTAATTGTTCAGCTTTAAGCAAACCTTCATTGCATTGGGGAACAGTAAATGGCGGTTTAAATATTCCACTTCTTCCCCATAAAACATGGCATATTTGGAATTTTCTAGGGTAAAGAAGCAAGTTTATTTGGGGGCATGGGGGGGGGGGTCTTTCAGGAAAGCACTCTTGGCGTTTCTTAAGAATTCTTTATGATCAAAATGAAAGTTTTCAAGCCTTAGGCAATATTCAAGCTGCACCGAATAAACTTTTTCAAAGAAAAATTTCTTTAGCTTCGAGAGGAGGGGGGATCTGACACTGGTTAAAGTGACCACTGTGAAAATTTTTTGACCTTAAACTGTACGTTTTGAGATGTTTAACTCCTCGCACGGAAATTCAATCCTCCCTACTTCCTCAAGATCTGATCTATTTACATTTACATTTTTTTATTTATATTTGTTTATTTATATTTATTTATATTATTGTATTATATTTATTATATTTATATTATTGTAGTATATTATATTATATTTATTTGTATATTTATATTATTATTTATCCTTATATTTATTTATATTATATTATATATTATTTATATTATTTATTTATATTATTATTTATATTATACATTATTTATATTTATTAATACTATTATTTTATTTATATTATATATATTTATTTATCTATATTTCTTTATTTATGATTTATATTTATTTATTATTGATTTACATTTATGCTTCTGATGAATTTGCAAAAACAATTTGATTGAAAAAAGTCAAATAAGGGACATTAGGCCGATTCTTACCTGTCGCGTGAAAAGGCTACAATCATAAAACAGATAGGCTGGGTCTTGTAATAAATTAGAATGTCACATTCTTTGGAATGTGTGCATATGTATCCAGTTAAGAGATATTTGTCTTTTGTCAAAGAAGATTGACATCTTTAGCGAATTCTTTTGTGATCGGCCAGAAAATTACCAAAAATGTGATAATGAGTTACAGCGACATAGAGAGGGTTCCAAGTTTGTCCCTCTTCAAGCCACAATTATCGGAAAGAATTGGCTCTCATTTGTAAAAGTGGTTTGTTACCAGAAAGGGAAGTTGATTTAGCAAGGGAAATGCTCTTATTCTTTTAGTGAGAATTCGGAATGCTCCAATAACAGGGGGCAACTGCTTCTATTTGCCCCCCACACTAAAAGACACCCATGTCTAATATTATTTGCAAATCAAAGATGTAGTTATTAATTTATCCTCCTACACAGGGACGTAGCCAAGGGGGTAGAAGAGCAACCCCCTACGAAGTTTTACCCAAATTTTGGACAGTTCTTATTGCAATCAATAATTTTTCTTGTCATCGTCCCCCACCCCCCAAAAAAAAATCCTGCTTACAATCCCGGTGCAATGTTAATTAACAATTTTATTTTTTATAGATGTTCTCTTGCTAGACAAAAATACATAAGACAAAAATGGTTTTGAAATTCGATTCAAAATTGTATTGTCGTATTTTAGACTGCACACTACAAAATATGTAATTTAAGAAATCCTCCCTTTGGACACAATATACTTCTGCCGTTAGATCCTCCTTAACCTCTAAAGGCACCTATGGCATTCTATAGACCAGAGGAATGAAAACCTTATAGGTTGCTATAGACGTAGATGGAATGTACTTTTGGATTTTCCATGGTGTGTGCTACAGTGGCTAGTCAAAAGAATTTTTTCTCCACGGTGTGTGCCACGGTGGTTGGCCCAAAAAATTTTGAATTCGAAATTCTGGAATCGAACAATGGGCAGATGCCGTGTTCATCAACTAGCATAGGGACCCCATAGGCCCGGCCAGCATAGAGGAAAGTGCTAAATTAGCATATAAGAGATGGTATAACAAATAAACAAGAAATAGACCCGCTTATTAAAGCTTTACTATTTTCAAATCTATTGTTCGGGAGCCCTGTCATTGAATTTAACAGAGTTAACAAGTCTTTCAATAAAATACTCCACAGTTTACGGAAAATAGATCTCAAGAGCCAAGTACTTAGCTCTAAAATTATAATGCAGGAATTTTGTTATGGGTGGACGCATTCGAGAATAGAGAAAACGGCCAGAATATGTCAAAGATACTTGCCTCTTATTACCAATAAATATTTAAACCAGTGGTGGTTCTGACCTCTCTTGCACCCGGAGCAAAATCGTGGTTAGCACATCCCATTCACTGTCAACAAAAAATTTTAAGGCGAATTTTTATTCATTAGTAAAATTTTGTAAACAGCGCCCTCTACTTTATTGTAATAAAAATAAAATATCAGAAATTAAAAAAATAATTAAAACTGTTAGATTATTTATTTGAAGATTTGCGACGGGCAAGTGCCCCTCTGCTCCCTAAAACCACCTTTGATTCAAAAGTGCCCCTCTACCCCCTAAAACTGCCTCTGATTCAAACCTATTCTTGCACAATGAACTCTCAAAAGTCCAAAAGTTCATCCATTCCGCTAATATTATAATCTAGACCACTTGAATCAGTTGCATAAACGACGTTTGAAGAGTTTCACCTTCTTATTTAATGCTATGTTCTTTCATTGCTTTTCCCGTATCCCTCTGCACAAAGTCTATCAAAATAATACACATAAACGGGACAGTGCAACCAAGGACGTAGTCAGGGAGGGGTTTGGAGCACCCTTCCCCCACCGAAATGTTTGTTCGACTCGTACAAAAGAAATAAAATGCATAAAGAAACATTTTGATGCGTTTTTTTAAAGTTTTCTTTTTAATAAAACCCTACCCGAACAGAAACCTTAGACACGACCCTGGGTGCAAATAACTCCCAATTCCTGGTTAACTACTTAAATAGATGCAAGTTATTAAAAAATGGGAACTCACCCCTCTGAATCTTGGTCTTTTTACCATGTATTCCATAATTTCTAATATTTTTTTCATAGAACTCCCCTATTTTTAATGTTTTCAAAAGCGTTTGCCACAAGCTAGCGAAGTCTACAACAACGTGGATAAGTCGTTCTTGAATAGACATCAGCTAATATAGATGATTAATGTAATGGGCAAGTAGTTAAATAGCCAAAACCACCAAGTGATATATATATATATATATATATATATATATATATATATATATATATATATATATATATATATATATATATATATATACTGTTTGTACCTCTGTTAATCTGTTACCCCGTGGCAGGGGGTACTAAGGGTAGCTTCACAAAAAAATATAAATAAAATAAAAAATGAATAATTAAAAAAATCGAAAGAAAAATCAAAAACAGAAAATGAAAAAAAAAAATGATAAAAAAATATATATATAAATATGCTGTTTGTACCTGTTTGTACCTCTGTTAGTCTCTACTGTTTGTAACTCTGTTAATCTACTGTACCTCTTTATCTACTGTGGGTTTTGTTTAAGCGATTAACAATATCAACAATTGCAATTCAAACTTAGAAATTAAAATAAGTGTTCATTCATACTGACACCTCAAGTGTTGCTAGGGCGCGAAGCGCCTCAGCAACGCGTGGCAGGGATCAGTCCGGTGGTAGAGGTCAGTCGGCGTAAGACGAGTAACTGGCCCTGACACCCCACGTGTTGATGGGGCGCCACAGCATTGCGTGGCAGGGGTTAGCTAGTTGAAAATAAAATGCTTCTAAGATTAGTGTTACAAGTGATATAGTAGTCAGTCTGCAGGGTGAAACTTAACAAAATTAGAAAGCTTTAGGAAAAAAAACCTTAAGAAGGTTTTCCTGGTGAAAAACATTGGAAATTTTGTAGAAAAATTGTGTGGAGTTTAGGAGAACCTATGCTGCTTATAGTCTTATTATTCGTTATTATTTATTATTTATTCATTTGATTTTAATGAACCAATAGGATGAGGTTGACGGAAGGATCTCATACACGGCATTGTATATATATCATAAACTGGCAATGTCTAGGATTATGGTGAAGAATATAATAGCCATTCGCAAACGAAAGTATACTCGAAAGTAAATATCGATACTCGATATTTGACTGAGTCATACTCGATGAGAATCTTCTTCAAGATTAAAATCAAAACAAATCTTGAGAATTTCAACAAAGAGCCTAAAACCCGTCCAACATGACGCCAAATAGAAATAAAATCCCACCAGTGAAATCCCTGTTGTTTAAACAACTTAACTGAAGAATTGTAGTTTCCCATCTTGAAAAACAAGGAAAATCTGATGTGTGCATAGGTAGCACTTTTGTACCTTATTTATTTAAGAATTAACGACGCTTCTTGACTACTAAGGTCGCTGCGTCGGCCCTTCAGTTCATTCCTGCAGCGTGATTCGATCTCTGGGTCCCGTATTACCAAGCTAAGGTGAAATCCACTGGGCCACCACAGGACACACTTTTGTACCTTCTTCTGTTCTTTCGTCACTTTAACTTTAGTGGGTTACAGGAAAATCATAGAATTTACTATAAAAGACACGCGTACAGCCAGGAAAAGGCGTATACGGGTCAGGCACGGTCTCTTAGAAATTTTGTCTTAATAGTTTTTTTTATAGAAAATGATACATGGCACCGAAAATGGTGCTTTTGGATGTTGATCCCGTATTGGAGAAAGCTAGGAAAGACAAAAAGTACAGAATTGAAATTTTGGTCACCGTGAGCCCCCATTATGGTTGCAGATGTAACTGCAACCTGGTAAATAGTAAATATTTAACAACAGACCGTAATAACTATAAAAAAAAAAACATTTCAAAGCAGCTGTGTTGGGAGAAAAACTTTGCAATTGACATGAATACCCGTACGGTAAACGTTTATTCATGTTTAAATTAACAGGAGTTTGTAACTACGAAATAGCTCTTGTGAGGATTTTTTAAAGAAGTTTTAAAAAAGAAGTTTTGATGAAAAAGAAGTTTTTCATCATTGAAAAATTGCAGCTGGAGGTTATAAACTCCTTTTCTTGAAAAATTAATGCAATCCAGATATTGTATTGACAGCATTGATTTCTTTTCTTTTTAGTTTTTTATTCATCGGAGATCATTTTTTACCCAATGATCGTGAAGTATCGGAATAAGGCTCAGTTTGACGTAAATCAAAACTTGCGCGCTAGTGCCTTTTTATATAACAGAGAGATCACTACATAGCAAGGGCTGGTTTTCCCAATTTATGGCACAAAAATTCAAAATGCTGATAACTTGATTTGCTATGGAAGAAGTCTCACCTACTAACTGATTTTCACTGTGATCCTTAGTCTTGTAAGTATTTTATAACGTTTTAAAGTGGTTCTTAGAATTTTATAAGGCCTCCGTATGAAGAGTTGGGCCACCAAATATTTACCTTCCGAAGTGCCTAAAAACAAAAGAAAATACACCTAGTGATAGTTTTTAGGTAATTAACTATTCAAAAAGGTGTAACGTTAGATCCAGTGGATTTGCAACGGTGTCACGTATGGGCCATATGCCTCGTATGTAGCCAATAAATTGGCTGTATTGGCAGATTGGAAGCACTGCCTACTTGGTACAACAATGCAAAATGTGTTTTGCTAATCTTTCGTGAAAAGCTTGATGGTTGAAAAAAAACGCCAAGTAAGAATTAATGAAATCCTGGCTGAGCAGCCTCCGTCGCTTACTTCTGTTATCGCGCCGAAGTCCCCTATTGACTCAAAACTATAGCCTCAGTGAGCATTAACCATATCCAGTTGAAAGAGACCATCTGCCATACCCCAACCCCCAAAAAATTTCTCACACAATGTGTATACTGATTAGCCTGTTAGTACAAATAACTACAGCAGATGACTGCACTAAAATAATGAGCCAAGATCCATATTTCTTGAGATACAGCTTTGACATAAAGACGGCAGCGTGAGCAGATTGGCATATGAAAGGTGAAACAGACTTGTCAAACTTTTTCACTAGATACTGAGACACCTTTTTCTCTTTTCGCTTTAAGGTGTCTCAGAACCTCCGCCATCAAATTTATTCCCTTGTCTCCGCCACTGATGTATATACAGAATATGCTTAAACTCGCAAAGGTTCAACATATAATTATGATATACAGTCCAGACATATCATTAATCAGACCTTTGAATTGGGTGCAAATATTGGAAAAATTACCTTCAGGTTTTTAACTACATATCTGGGTATAAGCTTGGCGCCTCTTCTCTTATTTACCAAACAAACAATATTTAACCTTCTTTTCACACCTTTAGACCTGGCAATTTTAGTGTAACTTTACACTGCTATTAATCTGAAGGGAGACTCGGAGCTACTATAGATCAGGTTCGTCGGGTTGATACGAACATGACTGTACCAAATTTGTATTGTTTATTGGATCGGTTAAAGTCAGACAGGACGTTGGATCTATCTATAAAAATTTTTTTTTTTTTTTTAGCTGGAAATCAAAGAAAGTTTATTTACATTTTCCTTAATTTAGTTTATTTACATTTTTATTGACGTAAATCTGCCAAAAACGTTATTCACGAGAAGACAAGAACCGGCTCGACCTGGGGAGTGAATCCTTCTCACAGGTGGAAGTTATAGCTAGCTAGTGGTTTTTGGTGCTAAATTCAAATTAACATACCCATGATTTTGAAAAAACCAGTAAATTTGAAAATTAGCACTCTCGAGTAGGAGACATGCTAGAAAAAAAGTAAGGCGTTTTTAGATTGCAATATGTATGCTTTTTATTGCTAAGTCACGTTTGTAACAGTTGAACAAAGGCGAATAAATAAAGCAGCAAGAATAATTGGGTAGTTTGTACTAAATGTGAAAGACACCTGTAAATATTTGAAGTCTCTAAGGCTACTCAATGTTGGACAGATAAGGGACTGTCAAGCGGCGATGTTTGTGTATAATCAAACAGTTCGTGGTAACGAACTGTAGTAAGGAGCGACCCGGCTCAATAGTAAACGAAACTCTAAAAAAACGGAATCTTGATGCTAGAAGATACATCGAAAGAATTGGATTTTCATGCTGATTTTAAATATATAAGTTTTATCAAATTTAGTTTTTGTCATCAAAAGTTACGAGCCTGAGAAAATTTGCCTGATTTTGGAAAATAGGGGGAAACACCCCTTAAAAGTTATATAATCTTAACGAAAATCACACCATCGTATTCAGCGTATTAGAGAACCCTGTAGCAAAAATTTCAAGCTCTTATCTACAGAAACGTGGAATTTCGTATTTTTTGCCAGAAGAAAGATCACGGGTGCGTGTTTATTTGTTGTTTTTTTTTTGTTTGTTTTTTCCAGGGGTCATCGTATCAACCAAGTGGTCCTAGAATGTTGCAAGAGGGATCATTCTAACGGAAATGAAAAGTTCTAGTGCCCTTTTCAATGGACCAAAAAGATTGAAGGGCATCTAGGCCCCCTCCCACGCTCATTTTTTCCCAAAGTCAACGGATCAAAATTTTGAGATTGCCATTTTGCTCCGCATAGTCGAAAACCATGATGAATATGTCTTTGGGGATGACTTACTCCCCCACAGTTCCTGGGGGAGGGGCTGCAAGTTACAAACTTTGACCAGTGTTTACATACAGTAATGGTTATTGGGAAGTGTACAGACGTTTTCTGGAGGATTTTTTTTTGGTTTGGGGGTGGAGTTGAGGAGAGGGGGCTTTGTGGGAGGATCTTTCCTTGGAGGAATATGTCATGGGGGAAGAAAAATTCAATGAAAATGGCGCGGGATTTTCTAGCATTACTATAAAAAACAATGAAAAAATAAACATGAAAAAGTTTTTTCAATTGAAAGTAAGGAGTAGCATTAAAACTTAAAACGAACAGAGATTATTACGCATATTTGGGGTTCTAAAAATACTTTAGCATAAAGAGCGAGGTATTTAGGAGGATATAGATACCTCGCTCTTTATGCTAAAGTATTTTTGTTAATTTCAACTATTTATTCTACGGCCTTTCTGATTCAGGGGTCATTCTCAAAGAATTGGGACAAAACTTAAGATTTAGCGTAAAAAGCTAGGTACTAACGAGGGGACAAACCCCCTCATATACATAATAAAAATATAATATGAAAGTTTATTACGTAAGTTAATTCTTAAGTTAAGTATATTTTTTACTAATAAAAACGTTCGTTAAAAATTAAAAGTTCTAGTTGCCTTTTTAAGTAGCCGAAAAATTGGAGGGCAACTAGGCCTCCTTCCCCACCCCTTATTTCTCAAAATCGTCTGATCAAAACTAAGAGAAAGCCATTTAGCCAAATAAAAGAATTAATATGCAAATTTCATTTTAATAATTTATGTACGGAGAGCCAAAATCAAACATGAATTAATTCAAAAACGTTCAGAAATTAAATAAAAAAACTAGTTTTTTTAACTGAAAGTAAGGAGCGATATTAGAACTTAAAACGAACAGAGATTACTCCTTGCATGAAATGGGTTGTCCCCTCCGCAATTCCTCGCTCTTCACGCTAAAGTTTGACTCTTTGCCACAGTTCTACTTTTTAAAACAATTAAAAACTTAGCATAAAGAGCGAGGCGTTGAGGAGGGGACATCCTGTTTCATGCACAGAGTAATTTCTGTTCGTTATAAGTTCTAATGTCACTCCTTACTTTCAGTAAAAAAAAACTAGTTTTTTTATTTAATTAAATAAAAGAAACAAGTTTTTTTAACTGCAAGTAAGGAGCGACATTAAAACTTAAAACAAACAGAAATACTTCGTATATGAAAGGGGTTGTCCCCTCCGCAACGCCTCGCTCTTTACGCTAAAATTTGACTCTGTCACAACTCCACTTCTTCAAAAAAAAAAAACTTTAAAAGTTCTGGCTTCTGGTAATAAATACAAAATTCCACATTTTGGAGATTCGAGCTTGAAACTTGAACAGTAGGGTTTTCTGATACGCTGAATCTGATGGTGTGATTTTCGTTAAGATTATATTACTTTTAGGGGGGTTTTCTCCCTGTTTTCTAAAATAAGGCAAATTTTCTCAGGCTCGTAACTTTTGTTGGCTATAACTAAACTTGATGAAACTTATACATTTAAAGTCAACATTAAAATATGATTCTTTTGATGTACCTGCTGGTATCAAAATTCAGTTTTTTAGAGTTTCGGTCACCATTGAGCCGGATGGCTCCTTAGTACACACAGTTCGTTATCACGAACTGTTTGATAACAGTTGATAAATGTTGAACAGGTAAGGGATTGTCAAGCGGCTATGTTTGTGTATAATATAGTACCAGAACTTTTAAAGAGTTTTATCGTTTCAGAATTTGTGCTCGTGATCATGATACAAGAAGGTGTAATAACTTGGTTGTGGAGATTAAAAATAGCGCGAGTTTTGGTTTTACTTCGAAGTATCTTGGCCTTTCTGTATGCAATTCACTTCCTGTGAGTTTTAGGGCGGATGAGCACCTCCCATGGTTTAAAAAGAGATTAAAAGAGTATTTCTTGGAAAATTAGTTATAGTTGTGATTCTAATTTTATTTGAGGGGGGAGGGGAAGTAAGTGATTTGTAGAGATGGAGGGGGAGGGTAGAAGGAGGTGTGTATGGAGTTGTACTTGTATGGTGGCTGTTGCTCTGGGGGTATTTGGGAGAATGTATTTGCTTTTTCTAACTATTTCATTAGTTTAGGATGTTTTTAGGAATGTTCATTGGCTATAGGTAATAGCTACCGTTTCGCAAAAATTAAATTATTTTCCCTGGTATAGTGGTTTATATTTGTAATGATTTGTATTTTGTTAATTATGTTAAATAAAGTCAAAGTTCATCCCCTGCTCCCTTAGTAGTCCTATGTGTAACCTTAGGATATATAGGCATTCAAACTAAATATAAAAACAAAAACAATCAAATTTTTTCTGTATAATATGCAGTATATTACTATTAATTGTATTATCACATTTTCTTCGATTACAATTCACATTTTTAATTCATTTCAAATAGTATATTTTTCCGATATGCAGGACAATCACTTGGTTAAAGTAAGCATCTTGAGTCTATACAATCCAACCAGTTATGCAAAGCATGAGTCTACAAAAAGAACAACACCTAATATAGCCTACAATTAGGGCTATATATTTCTTCATCAAGGGGTGGGGGTGTATTGTCAGAGTAAAGAATAGTATTTTGAAAGGAGCAGAAGATAAGGAATTTAACGGTAGGCATACCATCTTTATTTATGTTAACTTTGTATAAAGCCTTGGTCTATATTAGGTAGGAAGTGAATTGCGACAAAATCGACCTTAATCATGAAAAATAATATAAAATAAGCAATCTGAAAACGCCTCTTTTTTCTAGCGTTTTATTTTCTGGAAAGCCGCTATTCTGCAATGTTACCAAAAAAAACTTCCGATTTTGACGTTCTTTTTTTTTAATTTAAGAAATTAATACCTTTTTGAAAATATTGCAAGCCAATTAATGAGATATAGCAATGGAAGCGTGGTCAATTTTTGAATCATTTGCTTTTCATTCGTTGTTTGCAACTAGCCAGGGTACTTTTCACTAAAGTGTCTTATCAGCCAGCTTCACTTTCGTGTCTGGCATTTTTTTGCTCCCCCACAACTCATTGTTGACTACTGACCATTAAGAGCATATGTTTAGTATCTTTTACTAGCTAAAATGACCGCAACTATCTGTTCCCTCGTCTCGTTCTGTCTTGGTACGACACTGGGTCATTTTTGGGTTTGATCCTACTATGCCATATATTTTGAGAAAAAACCTCACATATCATACCCCGATATTTTAATTCAATTATTAAAACCCAGATTTCATAATCTTTGTCGATTCACGGTCAATTACAACTCGACACAGATAATTTAGTTTGTTGACGCGGCAATTGGCACGGAAAAAAGCGATGGCGCCATGTTTGAGCAAAAGCTGCTACATGATACTCTACATCACAGCCGAAAGGAGGGGTATTTATTTTAAGAGCTAGTGTTTATAATTAGTTCTATTAAAAGGCTGCTATTTGTAATTGTACTTAAATCTAGTTGTGTTTATAATTAGCTTTGATTACAAGCAGTGTTTCGGATAAGCATTCAGAAATGTAATACTACTTCATGAAATTAGAATTTATCCTAGTTTTAAGGTTTTCAAACGATTGAAAAAAAGCTTCAATATAATGGAAGTTCATATATTGCCTAGAGAAATTATTTCAGATTTCTTTTGGGAGGAAAAATAGAAGTAATTCACGGGGGAGAGGGCTGGGGCCAAAGGTGTACGCAGGATTTTTGTTTGGGGGCTGTATCTTTTTTCGGGCGAGGGGTTAAAAAAATAAAAAAAAAAAAACATTTTGTTTCGATGTATTTTTGTTACTTTTTAAGAGTCAGATTTGTTTTTGTGGGGGAAGGGTTTGAATCAGGTAGCCCCCTGGATATGGCCAAGTAGAAAACCCTGGTTTTACAGCATCTGTTTCAAAACTTTTAAATGGGAGAAGACTAGGTCCCCTTAGTTGATTAAACAATCATTCACTCTATGAGAGAAAAACAGAAATTAGAATAAAGAAAAACTTTTACGAATGTAAATTTAGGGTGCCTAAAAATAATAAAAAGGAATTATATAATAATAAATTGATAAATGATAAATAATATGTAAATAACAAAAGAATAAATTATTCTTTTGTTATTTACAAAAGAATAATTTATTCTTTTGGAAACTGATATGAATTTTTCTCTTCATATCATTTTGTTCTCCCACTCTATGCAAGCGATAATCCCTTATTTGTATGTCCACAAGGAACTTCTCTTATTGTAAGGAGTAATATCCTAATAGTAATACTAATAAAAAAAAATGTCGTTTAATGCTATAATTTTTTTAGCATTCAATAGGAATACATAAGAAATACATAAGAAAAAGTTAAAAATAGATACGGAGATTTTTTCTTCAACAAATAATTGGTACATTATAATGAAAGTTAAGCCTTGAATATTCTTGTTACAACTGTTTTGGTTTACGGAAGAAATGGAGTTGGTACTTGAGCCACTCAATATTGCCTGTTTCTGAGTTCCTGTTACGTCAATTTTTTTCTCTTTTTTTTTTAATTGAAAATGATTTTTTTTTTCTTAGGCGGAAGGCTCACGTGGTTAAGATATAAAAAGCCTTTCTTGCAAACTACATCAAATAAAAAAAAGTTTTCGCAAACTAAAGTAAAGAGCAATAGATTTCTTCGATATGCTAAATTGGGTGATTTAATTTTTACCAAGGTTACTCGTCGTTATGTGGGTTCTATTTCATTTTTGAAAATAGGTCAAATTTTTTAGGCTCGTAGTTTCTGCTATGTAGCTTTGAACTTGTTAAACTTTACATAATTTAAATTTTTCGTTATCACAACATTTTTTTAGGATTTTGATTGTAATAAGGCAGTCACTACTTACC
This sequence comes from Artemia franciscana, assembly GCF_032884065.1. Classification (NCBI taxonomy): domain Eukaryota; kingdom Metazoa; phylum Arthropoda; class Branchiopoda; order Anostraca; family Artemiidae; genus Artemia; species Artemia franciscana. The sequence continues at coordinate 51,018,875 of NC_088867.1, forward strand.
TTACAGTTCATTACCCTTATCCGCTTAACATTTAAGAAATAAACGCGAAATACCATATTTCCGATAAAACATCTAAAACATAAATTTCGTAGTAGTATTTGCCTTCATTCTCTAAGAAATTCCATAGCAGTGATCTCGGTGCCCCCTTTCCCCATCGCTCCACTTTTTGTGCCAGCAAGTATGTTAATGTAATGTTTTGTGTCACAAAGAAAACGTTTTCCTGCAATAAAAGGGGAACATTTATTCCGCAGTATTCATATTCGGGCTCACTCTCAATGAAACTAATTTGAGATTAAATATTAAAAAATAGTTTTTTTTTCAACTAAAGTAAGAGGCAACATTAAAACTCAGAACGAATAGAAAGTATTTCGTATATGAAGGGGTTGCTCCCCTCCTCAATACATTGCTTTTCAGACAAATAGTCAAAGTTAGCGCAAAGGGTAATATATTGAGGGGACGACCCCTTCATATACGGAATAATTTGTGTTCGTTTAGAGTTTTATTTCTGCTCCTTTCTTTCAGTTGAAAAAATAGTTTTTTTTTCTTAATTCTGACTTTTTCCAAATAATGCCAGTAAATTTGGCTCACACTCCATGAAAAATTCCCTCCCAAAACGGTAAAATCATCTGTGGAATGATAAAGGAATCATAAAGTTCCTCCCACGTAAAATACACCCCCCCCTCCGTAAAATTCCCTCCAGGCAATTCCATCCTCACTGAAAATTCCCTGCCTCTCCGTAAAATTTCTTGCGGAAGATTTATCTTGAAAAATTCTCCTTAGCTTAATCTCATTTGAAAAAGACTGATTTCTAATCATTTTTACAATCGCTATAGAAGTTGACAGAATTCTTTTTCGAAACTCTTTATATTCGCCTTACTTTCTCTTTACTAGCTCAATTTTACATGTGGAGATGTTTCTGTGGAATTGTCCGAGTGAAATTCTCAGTGGGTTTGGATTTTCGGCAAAAAATCTCCACGGAAGGGGGCATTGCTAAAAATTGCACTGACTACTTGAATGGAGCTGCTATAATACTAATGGGAAGGACCAGGTTTTGGTACGCTCCCCTACCTCCCTTACAAAACACGGTATCTGTCCTAGAAACCAACTTATTCAAAAATTGTCCGCTAAAAATAAAAAATCGATGAATGGTCCATTAACACCTCAAGTAAGTCACGACGTAGATGTTTGCTTACGGTATTGGAACTACAAGGACAAAGGTTTTTTTTTTCAAATTGGCTTTCTACCAGAGATTTTCCAAAGACCAAAATTTTATTGTTTATAAGAAACCATATTTGGCAACGATAATTCTCCTAATGGTTTTAAATATGTTCATTTTTTCTAACACAACACAACAGTAGTAAAAAGAAAAAAAAATGCTTGCAATAATTTATTGTTTTATATTCACGCTTTCTTTTCGTAGTTATACAAAGGGCATCTATGGTAGCATGTTAAGTGAGGGTTGGTCTAAGACTATCATAAGGGAGCTCAAAAGGACGGGAGGGGGTGATTTTGTGCTTGTAACTGGTCTCCATAAGGAGAATTTTCCGTGGGTAGGGAGAGTACGGGGATGAACTTTTCAGGGAATGTTACACTGTTACCCTGAAATGTTATCCTGAAAATTTCGTCCCCGTGCTCTCCCTACCCACGGAAAATTATCCCTATGGAGACCAGTTACAAGCACAAAATCACCCCCTCCCCAAAAAAATATTTGATTACTTCCCAATGACAAGTACTATACAATGAGCAAATTTTATAGCTTAAAGACCTATCCCTCGGGGCTGTGGTGGCCACGTTATCTTCAAAGACATACTTTTTGGACCTTTCAACTATGCTGAACAAAATAGTTATCTCAGAATTTTGATCAGACAATTCTGAGGAAAAAGGGACTTGGAAGGGGGACTAGTTGCCCTTCAATCTTATCAATGACTTAAAAAGAGCATTAGAATTTTTAATTTATGTTCGAATGAGCCCTCTCTCGATGATCTAGGACCGTTGGTTCGATACGATCATCCCTGGGGAAAAAAAATGAACACGCTTCCGTGATCTTTCTTTTAGTAAAAAAGAAAAGAAAAAATCCACATATTTGCAGATAGAAGCTTGAAACCTGTATGGTAGGGTTCTCTGATATGAAGAATCTGATGGTGGGATTTTCATTAAGATTCTTTGACTTTTGTGGGAGTTGTTCCCCCTTTTTCGAAAACCAGGTATATTTTCTCATGCTCATAACAGGTAACATAACTCATACTCATGTATAACATAACTCATAAGGTAACATAACATAACTCATAACAGGTAACTGTTTGATTAATTTTCACTCCCCCCCCCAGACCCTCTCATATAGTTTACCTGGAGTCTTGAAGAAAGTTTAAAATTTGGACATAAAAAACACATTATAAGACCTTATACTGCACGCTTCATCTTGTATCCCTAAGTAGTTTCAACTTCGAAAAAGCTAAAGATGAGCCTGGCTTATTTTCGTCTAAGCCCTTTGTAGTGTCAACCTGGAAGAAACTAAGGGCAAATCTGTTGTATTTCCATCTAAGCTCTAATTAGTTTTAGGTCTGTGGTATCTTCATTTAAGCTGCAAGTAGTTTCAATTTATAAAACTTAGGTCGTGTTTGTTGTGTTTTCATCTAAACTCTAAGTAGTTTCAACTTAGAAGAAGCTAAGGATGAGTATGGTATATTTTGGTGTAAACCCTATGAGTTTCAAATTGGAAGAAACAAAGAGGAAGTCTGTTGTATTTTAATCTAAACTCTAAGTGGGTTCAACTTAGAAAAAAGCCAAAGTCGAGTCTGTTGTATTTTCATCTAAGCCCTAAGTATTTTCAACTTAGAAGAAGCGAAGGGTAAGTCTGGTGTATTTTCATCTAAACCTTTAGTAGTTTCAACTTAGAAGAAGCTAGGGTAAGTCTGGTGTTTTTTCATCAAGGAGCCAGGAGCATGGATTTCCAGCTTGAAGATAAGCCGAAGGAACCAGCTGGACAGTCGCTTAGAGAGATGCCCATTTAAGAAAAGCTTGTTAAAAAATGGTAAAGGAAATTGTCAGGTATGAATCAATCAATATTGTGACAACCCATGTGAGCCCTCAGACAAATGACCAAAGTCATTTGGGAAGATTGATTCATAGACGAGGAAATGTAAATCCACGAAGCTGGCCAGAAGCAGTTCATTGTTATTCCAAAAAGACAGTAATTTCTTCAACACATTTTTCGTATCCCTTCTTCGGGACATCTTTCGTATCCTTGTGGCCCTTCATTGGTAGATTTTGTTTGCTCCTTTGTTGGAATTCAGAATACGTAAGAAAAACGAAGCAATAAAAAGTAAGTCTGACGGCACTAGGCCCTCAAGGTCTAAATCGGCGGTGCTGATCTCTGTTTCCTGGCCCTTCATCCAGGGAGTGCAGTGAGGGGCTGGGGGCTTGCCATCCAGGAATTTTGCATACCCTTCCGTTTTACCTTCCCCATATTTCTCCAGGTAGTCATTTAGAGCTGGGTTAGTTCTGGATGAGCTTAAAGAGATATTCCACTGACCCCCGTCGCAAACAAAATAACCGGCGACGCCAGGAATCGAACCAGTGCCCAACTAGTATCTATGGTACTAATTCTGTCTTGGGGGAAAGAGAAAATGTTTTACACCACAAATCAGAAAGAATAATTGAAATGACTGTAGTGCAGCCTTCTCCTCGCAGTAAAAAAAAATGCTGACAGTAGTTGGTCAAATGAAGTATCAACCCACATAAAAAAGTAAAATATAATTTTGCTTCGTTTTTATCAACTTAAAAACTTACCTAGGGTGTTTAGTCCACCAATCAGATCATTTGAATTTTCATTCATATCTTGGGATCGTCATTGTGAGCTCCCTTGTGATAGTCTTAGACTAACCCTCACTTAACATGCTACCATAGATGCCCTTTGTATAATTACGAAAAGAAAGCGTGAATATAAAACAATAAATTATTGCAAGCATTTTTTTTCTTTCTACTGCTTTTGTTTGGGAGAATGTTAGAAAAAATGAACATACTTCAAACCATTAGGAGAATTATCGTTGCCAAATATGGTTTCTTATAAACACTAAAATTCTGGTCTTTGGAAAATCTCCGGTAGAAAGCCAATTTGAAAAAAACCTTTGTCCTTGTAGTTCCAATACCGTAGGCAGCATCCATGTCGTGACTTACTTGAGGTGTTAATGGACTATTCATCGATTTTTATTTTTAGCGGACAATTTTTGAATAAGTTGGTCTCTAGGACAGATACCGTGTTTTGTAAGTGAGGTAGGGGAGCGTACCAAAACCTGGTCCTTCCCATTAGTATTTTTGCAGCTCCATTCAAGTAGTCAGTGCACACAAGCCACATAAGCCACATTATTTAGCCACATAAGGGAGTGACGGATCTCTTTTTTCCCCAGTTGTAGCCGTGATAGGCTTTATAGGACCGCCTACATCTGCATCGTTTGAGGCCACCTTGCTTGTACCGTAATGGGTAGTTGAGGTAAGTTGATGGGTAAGTTGAGGCCACCTTGCTTGTACAAATTTCTTAAACGTAGAGAGTTGTAAATAAAAATAGAGGTTAAATATTGGTTAAATTCTAAAGAGGATTTATTATTTATGTATACAATCTACTACTTCTACAATATATTATAATCTACAATCTACTACTAAGAAGGATATTTTTCACGGAAGGGGGGAGGGCAATAATTTAAAAAAAATCATTTGGTGAGTTGAATTACAGTGCCGGAAAATTTCGCTGAAATTTTTAGTGGTTACTGAGCGGAAAAAATGTCAATTGGGGAGCCCAATTTTTGTTGGTGCCCCTACCTCCCAAACAAAAATTATGCATCTGCCCCAGAGATCTGCTTACTCATTGTTAAGGAACGAATAGAATGCCGATGAGCAGCGCAATAACCACCTCAAGTGAGCCACGACATTGACGTAGCACCGCAAAAAAAGTATCATCATGGTATTAGAACTACTAGGGCAAAGGTTTTTTTTTACATTGGTTTTCTAACAGAGGATTTCCAAAAACTGGAATTTAGTGTTTATAAGAAATCAAATTGGTCACGGTAGTTCTCCTAATGACTTTTAGGTATGTTTATTTTATTTTACAGAAATAATAAAACAAACAAATTTTTGTTTGATTATGTTGCTGTTTGAGAACTTACTTCAATTGGTCATATTTTAGTATAATTTATGCATAGCATAGAGCAGAATAAACTATTTTTAATCCAGAAGCAATTGTTAATTTACGGGGCAACCCCAGAAGATATCACATTTAAAATCTAACTAAAAAACATGTTTTACAAACCCGGTAATCATTACGTCCCATTAGTTTATTATTCAGTAAGTAAAAATCGTTCATTTTCTAAGACTATAATTTTTATGTTGACTAATAACACCTCTGACCTCAGCATGTACGTAATTTTATTCATGAGCTAAACTAATCAACCCGGTGATTAAGAACACTTAGAAGATAAGAATGTCTGATATTCTTGTAGAGTTAAGCGAGCGATCCCCAACGTAATAAACACCTGCCTAGAATTCATCATAAACTACCCAAGTTTGCATATAAACATTTCACGGTAGAAAATATTGCATATCAAAACTTGCCATATCGAGTCAAATAATGGCCGTGAATTATGGTTAAATCGTATATAACAGCCCTGTCAAACAGTAATGACTTCTCATTTTCGCCTTCCCAAACAAATGAATACTATCAGAAAAGGTTAAAGAATTCTGCCGTAATTTTCAGACACTCGATAATCCCATACCCTTCACGGTGTGATTGGCTGTAATAGCTTGCATAAAGGCTTACCTGATTAACTACTAACAGGCTTATCACCATACACAAAACTTGTGCGATTATCATATCGATCTAATCTTTAGGCCCAGTAGACAGTAGTAATAAAAAATAGCATAGTCGGCAAAGGGAATTATTCGAATTTATTTTAATTTAGTTCTTCAATTGAATCTTGTATTTAATAAATTGAAAACAAAACTTTTTCCACAAAAGTTGTTTTTCAAAGAAAAGTAAAGAGCTACATGAAACCAAAGATGATCAGAAATAAAGTCAAAAAATTTTCAAGCGTGGAACCATCATAAATCACAATCAGGAAATAAATGAAACCCAAAACAAAAAGAAATTACAACGAATAACCGAGTCAAATTCAATTTCATCCCTCAATTCGAGTTATGTGTTTTTATTTCTCATAGTTATCGAAAAAAAGGAAAAACACCATCATAACCGAGATTACTAAAAAAAAAGTGAATATAGAATGACAGTTTAATATATATAATGATATTCATTCCTGAGAGTCAGTAAATAAAAAAACTAGTTTTTTTAACTGAAAGTAAGGAGTGACATTAAACTTAAAACGAACATAAATTGTTCCGTATATGAAAGGGGATATCCCTTCCTCAACACCTCGCTCTTCACGCTAAATGTTTTTTTTTTTTTTAAGTAGAGCTGTGAGAAATAGTTAAACTGTAGCGTAAAGAGCGAAGCATTGAGGAGGGGACAACCCCTTTCATAGATGGAATAAATTATATTTGGTTGTGTCAAATTTAAAAAAAGAGTAACATTTAAAACATATTTGGTTTTCAATAAAATGTGAATTATGTTCCGGTCGTTAGTAAGTACGGGGAGTGTCAGCCTACACAAAACCTATATGATTATCATATCGATCAATTTTTTTCTTATTTGGATGAAATCCTGGGGCTGCTCAAAAGCAAAGCTATTAAGGAAGATTTAAACAGCTTTACCGTTCAAAATTGAAACATAGGAGCTTGACATTCGATTTGAAATGATCATCGAAATTTTTTTAACAGTTCCACTAATCTTAGGTTCTTAATGTTTATTTAATTCTAATCTGTATTTTATTGAATTGATTAATATAATTAACAAATAACAGTATAGTTTATTCACAAATAAAAAAATAAATAAAATTAATGTTCAGTTCTATTATTAAACTAAATTTATCATTAAACTACTTAAGTTAAAGTTTAACTTTGTCTTATAATTCTACTTAAATAACAAAGGCTCATTTAGGTGCTTTTGCTTTCCACAACAATTCGATTTATAAAGCTACTGTCTTCATTGATAGGTTTGATTTTTATAATAAGAAAGAGTCTGTGAAACCCTCCCCATTATTATACACTTAGTACAAATTTATTCCTTCACTGACCTACTCTCATTGGTAATTTGAAACCAGAAATGATTTTCTGAGACTTGAGGGCAGTCCTTCCCCTTGAGAAAAGATCCACCGACTTCTCCCTAATATTTGCAGTTTTGTACAACTATGCAAAACTTGATAACCATTAGTATTACGGTACAAATGATCTATAAGGACTTCACATTTTTTTTTGTCGTTTATATATTCTACTTTATTCATGATATCGTCATGATAAGACGTCTTGCTTAATTGTGGTTAGGCTATTTTTGGACGATATATTTGTTTCCCAAAAAAAATGGCAAGATTTTGCACTCTTGCTCTAGCGACTTCTTTTGTAATTGGAGGAGTGTTATCTATTCACATTAAATTTTGCTGTTTTAATTTAATCAGTTTTTATTCTATCGTCGCCGGTTGACAAAAAAATGGAAAACACATCGAGGACTGCCCTTCTGGGGAAAAATACGATTTCTTTTTGCATTTTTTATTTAAGGTACTTTTATTTAGTGCTTTAGCAATTTCTTTTGTAATTGGAAGAATGTGATCTATTTACATTTAATTTACGCTAAATTTATGACTAAATGAACCCTCTACTGATATTTAAACACAATCGGTTTGATTCTATCGTCCCTGGTAGACAAAAAAATGGAACACACATCGATGACTATCCTTCTAGGGAAAAAATATGATTTTTTTTGTATTTTTTATTTAATATACATGAAGCCTCGGCTCAATGATTCTAAGAAATATTGATTTTGTATTGAAAATTTGTTATGACCTCCTGATTTTTGGGTATGTTTTCCCATTTTGAATTGTGCAATGCTTCCTATGATAATAACGTTGATAAGCAAACGTATATGTACTAAATTTTACATTTTGGAACAAGTACTATAGAGTTTCAGTTTTTGTTGATTGGACTTGCTCTTTACATATATTTTACTATTTTATTTTATTATTATTATTTTATTATAGTCCGATAAAGAAAAAGATGGTATCGGCTTTTTTTTGGTTAGGGATGAATCTAAAAGGAGATTTCTGCTGGTTTCTTAGCCGTCATTAACCGATAGAATAGGGTGGGATTCGTCAAAGTTTAGATCGCTTGGATCTTTAATAGAACATAAAAAAGCCGGCACGGGACTAGCTTCATATCCTTATATGGTGCTAAGACTCATCCTAAATATAAATTCAAACACGGAAATAGCAGAAACAGCCAGACTCTCTTCTAAGGTTGGTTCGGAGATCCTCCCCCGGCAAAACTTGACAATTTTGGCCTAAAACATATTTTTTTTTTGTAAATTCGATCCTTTTCGTAGAAAAATTATCGGACAATCCCCCTCCCCTAAATGTTTGTGTCAAAAATTATTTGGGAAAACATTTCTAGAAAAGGCCTTATTAGTCAACAAAGCAAAAACAGGTGCTTAATATGAAACGATTAAAAGACACTAGAAAATACGGATATTGTAAAAGAGAGAAGGGGGTTCACACGCCTTTCCACTCTAAGCCTTGTATATATTTCCATACCATAATCCAAAATTTTCTTTTTAAGCAAATAAACACCTCCTTTTATGAAAATGTTTAAGCGACTATTGCGCGCTTTATTATGTCCTAAATTCCGTGTCATTTGCGTGCTTTTGCGGTTTGAGAATCTAGGGAACAATAGAATCCCCGAACAAAAGAGGAAATCCATAACTCTCCAATTGACTTAGTCGCGTATTGACTAGAATCGATGAGTGGAACGATTCGATGAAGTCGTACAGTCCTGACAAGAATTATGGATTGAGTCTATTTCAAATTAGCCCTCTGCAGAATATAGGGTGGTGTGTGTCAATTTACTGCCGCTTTTGGGGCGAAGTGTATATACATGGGACAGAAACTGACACACATAATGGAACCAGCTATGATAGTTGATGTGTGAACAATTCAAAAAGTTTTTGTGCTTATGACATTTACGTTGTCATTTTAGCAGATGTTTAAATTAAATGTTGCCTTTAAGGTTTGCCAGGCATTTTCAAACTTCCGACATATTGAAAAAAAGCTTGTCATTATGTTATATTCATATTTTCCTTTAGAGGGATCTAATCTGTCTTTCTGCTTAAGTTTTTGATGGGCTATTTTTTACTTTTTTCTTAATTTGCTGACTGTCTTCCTAATAAATTCTAATCTTGTTGTTCGTCAATTTTTGCGTCGTATGGAGAGATGTAGAATGACATGTCAAGGCTGGCATCTACTTTTTAACATCTGTATTACACTAATACTTTATTTTCTATGTAAAAGTTATAATCTGTTACCTATATTTATTATATTGAGCGACCATTTTTCAGGCGTGTCCACCACTTTTATCCCACTGAAATGTGATTAGGGTAAATTTGTGCAACTATAACCTTGAGATTTATATGTTTTTATGGCACTTGGTATTAACCAAGTGACACACAGCGATCGCAAATTCTATCGGTCGGTCTGCCTGTCCCGGTTTTACTAGTTTAGGCACTTCCAGATAAGCTGGGACGATGAAATTTGGCAGGCGTATCAGCAACCAGACCAGAAGAAATTGGAAATAGTCTTTCCCCAATTCGAATATCTGGGGGGGGGAGTGATGGGACGGTTAATTCAGAAAAGTTCGAAAAATTAAGTATTATAACTTACGAACGGGTGATCAAATCTTCGTGAAATTTGACATTCAGAAGGATATCGTGCCTCAGAGCTCTTATTTTATATTCCGACCAGATCCGGTGTCATTGGGGGGAGTTGGAGGGGAGGACCTAAAATCTTGGAAAACGCTTAGAGTGGAGGGATCGGGATGAAACTTGGTCGAAAAATGAGCACAAGTCCTATATACGTCATTGATATAACTAGAACGGATCCACTCTCTTTGGGGAATTGGGGGGAGGAGGGTTCATTCTGAGCAATTTGAAAATCAGGTATTTTTAACTTACAAAGGAGTGATCGGATCTTAATAAAATTTCATATTTAGAAGGTCCTCGTAACTCAGATCTCTTGTCTTTAATCTCGACCGGATTTAGTGTCATTGGGAGGAGTTGGTGGGACTGGAAATCTTGGAAATGGCTTATAGTTGAGGGATTGGGATGAAACTTGGTGGGAAAAAATATAAATCCTAAATACGTGATTGACATAACCGGAATGGATCCGATCTCTTTGGAGGAGTTGGAGGGGGGGAGTAATTGAGAAAAATTAGAAAACGTGAGTCATTTGTAACTTACAAACGGGTGATCAGATATTAATGAAATTTGATATGTAGAAGGATCTTGTGCTTCAGAGCTCTTATTTTATATCACGGCCAGATCCAGTGACATTGGGGGGAGTTGGAGGGGAAAACTGGAAATTTGGGAAAACGTGAAACTTGAGGTTTCTTTTTCTTACGAATGGGTGATCTGATCTTAACGAAACTTGATATATAGAATTGTTTTATGTCTCAGATGCTCCATTCTCATTTCGGATCGGATCAGGGGACATAAGAGGTTGGAGGGGGAAACAGAAATCCGGAAACCGGAAATCTTGTAAAATACTTAGAGTCGAGAGATCGGGATGAAACTAGATGGGAAGAATAAGCACAAGTTCTAGATACACGATTGACATAATTGGAACGGATCCACTCTCTTTGGAGGAATTGGGGGGGGTGTTAATTCGGAAAAATTAGAAAAACTGAGGTATTTTTAACTTAAGAGCGGGTGACCAGACCTTAATGAGATTTGATATTTAGAAGGAACTCATGTCTCAGAGCTATTATTTTAAATACCGGCCCGATCTGGTGACATTTGGGGGGGGGGTGGATGGGGTAATCAGAAATCTTGGAAAACGCTTAGAGTGGAGAGATCGGGATGAAACTTGGTGGGTAGAATAAGCAAATTGCGTCGATACGTGATTGAAGTAACCGGACTGGATCCGCTCTCTTTGGGGGAGTTTGGGGGGTCCAGCTTTTTGGCGAGTTTTGTGCTTCTGGATGTGCTAGGACGATGAAAATTGGTAGGCATGTCAGAGACCTGTGCAAATTGACTTGAGAAAGTTGTTTTCCCCGATTCGACCATCTGGGGGGGGGGTTGAAAGGAGAAGAGAAATTAGAAAAAATGCGGTATTTTTAACTTACGAGTGGGTCATCGGATCTTGATGAATTTTGATATTTAGAAGGACCTTGTGTCTCAGAGCTCTTATTTGAAATCCCGACCGGCTTTAAGCCTCTGATTTTCCTTTTAAATCAAGCTGTTGATCCTTAGAATTTTGCTAGAGCTCATGCCATATGAGCTCTTGGCTCTTCTGGCCTCGGCACAAGTGCCATATGAGCTCTTAGCTCTTGTTGAATTAGTGTCGTATACTTTCAGAATGATTTGGTGATTATTTAATTTTTTGAATATACCCCTCCCCCTCCTTAACAAGTACTTGTCTCCCATTAATGATTCTTGAGTTCGCGCCTTTTACCAAAAGCATATATATTATTCAGAATCAGAAAGTGGGGGAACAGACACCAGTCAACCACTCTAAAATTTTCCGCCTCACCTCGATTTTGAAATACACCTTTAAGTTTTTTTTATTAAAATAAATTGCAACTCCCTTGATTTCCAAAAGCACTTTTTTTTCTATCTTAATAACAAAACTGTTAGCTTATCCTTGTCTTCCTCTCCATTTTCGTAAATTGTTGCCCCTCTTATTAAATTTTCTTTTTTTTAAACTAAAATTTGTTAAATTTAATGAACAAGCTTTTCAAACAAGATTAAGCAGCAACGTTAAAACATAAGACGGGTAGAAAATATTCCGTATATTAAGGGGGAACCCCCTTAACTTTAAAGTAAAAAGCCAGGTATTGAGGAGGGGGTGACCCCTTCATATACGGAATAACGTCTGTTTTGAGTTTTAATGTTGCTCCTTACATCCAGTTGAAAAAATTGTTTTTCTTTTATCTAATTTCTAATCGTTTTTCAAATAATGTCAGTAAATCTGACTCACCATGCATAAAATACTCCCTCCCCCACTGGGAATATCTCCCTTCCTACGGGAATCATACCCGTGGAAACCAACCCCAAGCACAAAATACCACCACAAAAAATGAAATATGCTGAATCTGACGGTGTGATTTTCATCCAGATTCTTTGATTTTTTATGGGGGGGTTCCTCCTTTTCGGGGAATCAGTTAAATTTTCTCTGGCTCGTAGCCTTTTATGGTTAACACTAAGCTTAATGAATATTTTATATTTGGAACGACCATTATAACCCAATTCTTTTGATATTTCTATTGATATCGAAGTTCCCTTTTTTAGAGTTTCGGTTACTATTGCGCCTTGTTTCTCCTTACTTACAGTTCGTTACCACGAAGTGTTTGATTGTGACACAAAAATCCAAAACATTGGCGTAAAAAGTGAGCAATGAGGAAGGGGTTGCCCCTTTCATGTATGGAGTGATCCCTGTTCGTTTTGTTTTTTAATGTTGCTTCTTACCTTCAGTAGAAAAAAGTCAATTTTTTAAATTTAATTTCTGACCATTTTTAAATCAGACGAAAATATCACACCCGACCTTGTGTTAAATTTCTCATGAAAAGTTCTCCTGTAATTTTTTTCATCACAAGAAATTCTCCTAGTGGACCCCTCCCCCTCCCGCAGGAAATCCTTCTCCTTCCGCAAAAAGTTCCGTGTACTTTCCAATAACGTATACTATACGTAAACTAAGGGTAAGTTGCAGAACATACATTCCTTTTCCCAGGGGCTGTGGGGGTTTATGTCATCCCGAGAGGTAATTGGACCTTTCAACTCTGCTGAAATAGATGGCCACCTCAAAATTTTGGTCACTTGACTTTTTGAGAAAAAGATGGGCGGAAGGGGGTTAGCTGCTCTCCAATCTTTTCAGTCACTTAAAAATGTCACAAGGACTTCTGATTTGTGGTCTGATGAGCCCTCTCCGATCGTCTAAGACCGTTGGTTCGATACAATAACCCCTAAAAAACAAAAAAAAAAACAACAAGCAATAAACATGCGTCCACGGTCGTTCTTCTGTAACAAATGCACAATTCCACAATTCAGTTGGTAAGAGCTTGAAATCTATATTTTTGGGTTTTGTGATATACTAAACCTGATGGCGTGTTCGTGTTGGTGGTGTTCCTCCCATCCCTTTCGAAAATCAGGCAAATTTTCTCAGACTATTAGCTTTTGATACATATCATCCAACTTAATGCATTCTATATGTTTGGAATTAGCATAAAATAATTTTTTTTCTGTGAAATAGGCATTATCAAAATTCCTTTTCTTAGATTTTCGGTTACTATTGGGCCGAGTCGCTTTTTACTTACAGTTCGTTACCACTAATTGAATGATTCCATGCTAAATGAGTGATTTTGAAGGGAATTTCTTCTCAAGTGTGTAATATTCTCTTCAATTTTTATATGTGAATATTTCCAGGTGTTTCATAAAATAGTGCTTAAGCACATCCCACCTCAGAGACAAATTATTAGATTTGTGTAAAAAGTCTAAGACATCCTTTAGTGCTGTTAAAAGCAACCTTGGCTCTGATGTGTCCCAATTGAGCTAATCAGTATGAAAGAAGAATTTCGAAGAGCGCTCATGCTAAAATATCTTCGATTTTTGTGAAAGTTTACATTGGGACAACGTCGCATATTTCACTTTATTTCTTGTAATATATTAAGACCCATATTAAGTCCGCTGTATTCTTTATCTTTTTGTATTCTTTACCTTTTTTACCTTCCCATCTAATACCGTGTTCCCTCATGCTCCGTTTTTTTTTTTTAAACTAAGTCAGTCAAAGTGCAAAATACAAATATAAAGGGGTTGAAGTTGAGTGAGGGAGAAAGAGGGCCCAAATCTCCTGTCAAAAACATGTTTAATGGTAGAATATGATGGTTTTATATGATCTCTAGAGTCTTTGTGATGACATCCAATAAATGACTAGTAATCCTAAATTATATATTTAGTATAAAATAAAACTGCGCATAGTTGGCTTCGCTTCTTGATAAATCATTTATTCATACTTAAGCAATTTTCAGACCTATTATCCAAGGGGTGGATCATGTGGGGTAAGATTTTTACGGCGTCCTCATTCACATTCTGTTCTTTTTTCTTTTCTTGCTCTTTTTTTAAGTAAACTTGTCAATTTGATCAATTATTCGTAGTTGATTTACCCAATTTACAACAAAAAAACAAAGCTTTCCTATAAATGTAAAGAGCAAAGTTGAAACTTAAAACGAACAAAAATTATCTATCTTCAGCCGGTTCAGTATATATCTGCAAAATCGGCATAAAAATATTTAATTGCTGCAAAGATTTTTAAACGAACGTGGAACTTTCCCCTATTTTAAAAACATTGATACTTTGTGTTAAACATTCGGTAAACCAGGAAAATATAGCTATTTGTCTATTCACAAAGACAAATTGAAAAGTAGCTTTGTAGCTAAAAGTCCAAAATGGATAAAACTGTGCAAGCAGATCGATCAATATTTGCGGATATTCTGGTAAAATATCCACAAATACCCGGCAATCGAAAAGTAAGTTTTAACTAATGATAAGTCCCCTCCACCCTCAAAAATTCCTTTATTTTAGTTTTGTGACTAATTAAATAGCAAATGGCCTAATAGGGCTTTCGTGTGAATAAATCTATGCATTTATTTATTTTAACTATTATATAGCTAATTTGGTTGAAAATAGATGAATGAAAGAGTTAAATGAAATTTAGGCCAGGAACAGATCCATGGAGTCGGAGGGGGGACGCTTCCCCCAAGACACTTCTGGCACACTTATTCCGTTCTTTTTTTCTTTTTTAAATCTTTTTTAAAATAAACTTGTCAGTTTGGTGCCCACCTCGAGTCACATTGGCGCCCTTGGTCCAGTGGTCCCAGCGCCCATGCCAAAGATTTTGCTCTTGATCAGATTCAGACATGAAACTGCTCGCACGATCAGTTTACCAATCATTACGTCATAAAATTATAAGATAAACCTCGTTTTCAGGAAAAAATAATCATATAATTAAACTTACTTGCTAGATCTTCACCTTCAGATTGTGTTTTCCTTTTTTCTTTTTTTGGCGGGTTTTTCTTATTCTCTTTCTTAAGATTCCGTCAATTTAGGATACAGTTTCTGGACGTCAATGATGGGGATATTATAAAGCAACTTACAACATTAATTTATGTTATGGAGTAAATTTTTTGAACTGCCCCTACCCAGTCCCCACTAAAAATCCTTAATTTTAGTTTTGTGACTAATTCAATAGCAAATGGCTCATTAGGGCTTTTGTTTGATAAATCTATCTATCTATTTAATTTAACTGAATAGCTAATCTCGTTGAAATTACATGAATGAAAGAGTTCCAAGCAATTTAGGCCAGAAACAGATCCATGGGCTCGAAGGGGGCGACCCTACCCACAAGTTTTTTTAAACTTTTTCATAACAAACTTGTCAATCTGGTGCCCACCTCGAGTCACATGCGTGCCCTTGGTTCTTTGCCCCCCAATATTTTTTTTAGATCCGCACCTGTATTATCCCACCCTGAAATCTCAAAACTTCCAAAATTAATCATTTTGTTTAAGTTTTTACTGAGGACGCATCAATCATCTATATAATTCAATTCTCCTTAAGTTTAACGTTTCTATTCTAGTCTTTTTGGTGATAACCGATACAGGCCAAAGAGTAAAATGCATAACTATGTGACAACTTGTCGCTGAGTTGTAAAAGGCCTGATAATATTTTTTTGAATTTTAACTTATCTTATAATCTTTATTTTTAGGTATTGTGTCTATAATCATCTTTTCACGGAAGGGGTCTCAGAACTATCTTTGAAGAAAAACCCTTGCTATTAGATTTTTATCAATATACTGAAGCTTTTCCTTGTGCATATATCCATATGGATAAATACTCCACGGTAGCTGCCAATGCTTTCCCTAGTATGAAATTACATAAAAAAAACTAGTTTTTTTAACTGAAAGTAGCCTAAGGAGCGACATTAAAACTTAAAACGAACAGAAATTACTCCGTATATGAAATGGGTTGTCCCCTCCGCAATCCCTCGCTCTTTATGCTAAAGCTTTTAATTGTTTTAAAAAGCATAATTGTGGCAAAGAGTCAAACTTTAGTGTAAAGAGCGAGGGATTGCGGAGGGGACGACCCATTTCATATACGGAGTAATTTCTGTTCGTTTTAAGTTTTAATGTCGCTCCTTACTTTCAGTTAAAAAAAAATAGTTTTTTTTATGTAATTTCTGATCGTTTTTGAATTAATGCATGTTTGATTTTGGCTCTCCACACATGAATTATTAAAATGAAATTTGCATATTAATTCCTTTTTTGGCTAAATGGCTTTCTCTTAGTTTTGATCAGACGATTTTGAGAAATAAGGGATGGGGAAGGAGGCCTAGTTGCCATGCAATTTTTTTCGATTACATAAAAAGGCAACTATAAATTTTTATTTTTAACGAATTTTTTTATTAGTAAAAAATATACGTAACTTAAGAATTAACTTACGTAACAAACTTTTATATTCTTTAATTTTTATTATGTATATGAGGGGGTTTGTACCCTCGTTAATACCTCGTTCTTTACACTAAATCGTAAGTTTTGTCCCAATTCTTTAAGAATGACCCCTGAATCAGAAAGGCCGTAGAATAAATAGTTGACATTACTAAAAATACTATAGCATACAGAGCGAGGTGTTTATCTCCTCCTAAATACCTCACTCTTTGTGCTAAAGTATTTTTAGAACCCCTCATATGCGTAATAATCTCTGTTCGTTTTAGGTTTCAATGCTACTGTTTACTTTCAATTGAAAAAACTTTCCATATTTATTTTTTCATTGTTTTTTTTATAGTAATTTTAGAAAATTCTGCGCCCTTTTCATTGAATTTCTGTTCCTTCATGACATATTTCTCCAAGGAAAGATCCTCCCACATAGCCCCCTCCTCTCAACCCCACCCCCAAAACCAAAAAAAAATCCCCTGAAAACGACTGTACACTTGCCAATAACCATTATTATATGTAAACACTGGTCGAAGTTTGTAACTTGCAGCCCCTCCCTCAGGGACTGTGGGGGAGTAAGTCATTCCCAAAGACATATTTATTATGGTTTTTGACTATGCGGAACAAAATGGCTATCTCAAAATTTTGATCTGTTGACTTTGGAGAAAAAATGAGCGTGGGAGGGGGCGTAGGTGCCCTCCAATTTTTTTGGTCACTTAAAAAGGGCACTAGAATTTTTCATTTCCGTTAGGATGAGCCCTCTTGCGACATTCTAGGACCACTTGGTCGATACGATGACCCCTGGGAAAAAAAACAAAAACAAACAAACAAATAAACACGCACCCGTGATTTGTCTTCTGGCAAAAAATACGAAATTCTACATTTTTGTAGATAGGAGCTTGAAAATTTAACTATAAGGTTCTCTGATACGCCAAATGCGATGGTGTGATTTTCGTTAAGATTCTGTGACTTTTAGGGGGTGTTTTCCCCTATTTTCTAAAATAAGGCAAATTTTTCCAGGCTCGTAACTTTTGATGACAAAGACTAAATTTGATGAAACTTATATATTTAAAATCAGCATAAAAATTTGATTCTTTTGATGTATATTTTAGCATCAAAATTCCGTTTTTTTAGAGTCTCGTTTACTATTGAGCCGGGTCGCTCCTTACTACAGTTCGTTACCGCGAACTGTTTGATAGGTGATATGAGCCACATAGGGAAGGTTTTCGCTATTATTTCCCTTGAAAAACACCTCAAAAGTTTTTGGGGCTCCTTTGATCTTAAATAAATTTTTTTTGATAAATCGTTTTAAAGCCTCGATCTTAAATAAATTTTTTTTGATAAATCGTTTTAAAGCCTCCGTTTATTACGGACAATGGTGACTTTTTGGTGACTGTGCATTACCTTGAACTATTTAATAGTAAAACTTATTTTTTCTTTTTACGAGCAAAGTTGGAAATATCTTCAATTCAACAAAATAGGGACGTGACTTAAAAGAAAAAGTAGAATTTTGTGCTGGGCTTTCCACTTTTAAAAATAGCGCGGAGCTGGTGAGATGTGGCACCTAGGGTGGAAGTGTGTCATTTGTGGCGTAACGTTTCTTACAGATAAAATGGTGTTATTAGCCTAAATTTAAGTAACTAGTAACTGACGTACATGTGACACTGCCCTTAAATTTGTAACTATGAATAAAGGCATAAAGTCAAAATAAAAATCTTAGAAAATCTCAATTTTCAGGTATGAATAGACCTAAGATGGGATCCAGGAGGAAGAAAGAAAAAAAATAAAGAAAAAGGAAATAGGAAAGGAGAAAAAAGAAGAGATAGAAGGAAAGAGAATTCATATAAATATGAGAAAACCTGCAACTTAAATCAGGTGATGCGGGTGATTTTACGCAATATAAAAAAAAAGGTAAAGGATGCGGCACTAGACCCTTAAGGTCAGAACCGGCAGTGCTGATCTCCGTCTCAAGGCCCTTACATATTATTTTTGGTACTCTAAATTAAGCTAACTATCTTGTGAAAAGGTTTAATAAGAATCATGTCCAACTAGCATAATAAAACTGATACTAGTCTTAGTTCATTATTTCCATAGTCAACAAAAGCCCTCACCTTTTTAGATAGTTTTTTTACCCAAATACAAATCCAATTGCAAAACATTCAGATTCAAAGTTCTAATTTATGCTAAAAGGCCTGTTAGACTTTTATCATGCATACTTGGATTCTAAACCCGTGAAAATTTACGAGCGTACCTATTAGTCTAATAAATAAAAGACAAGCAGCGCAAGACCCCATTACAAAGACAGGTCCGTATTATCCTTAACGCCAGCTCACAAACTCAAGTCCCATCGGCAGAACGTGGCCTATAATTTGCTGGCCATCGGCTGAAAGCAGCGGGGAACCTGCGATTTTTACCGCCGATTTGGTGAAGAATGCCACAGCATACAGGGGTATATTGATCACCCCCTATTACCATAGGTAAATGAGCTCAAAGTTTACTTTTCATAAGGGTCTATCTAACCCCTGCAATGGAAGGATCGGTAGTTCTTAAAGTGATACTATATGCCATTATATTGAATTTGGGATACAATGTTGAAGGTTTGCAATCAACTTTTAACGTTATTTTAGCAAAACCATTTTAACGAATTCCTTTCAAGTTAAGGATAATTATAAATTGTTGAATTTAATTGTTATTATCCTTATGTATACGACAATTCATAAGCCTTCAGCTATAAGGCTAAAATTTTTAATAACTTAAATTTAAGAAAAAAAGTTTTGCTGATAAAAGTAAAGAGAGAAAATGAAACTTAAGCCAACGAAGATTGTTTCATATTAAGTGGATTGTGACATTTTTCTACATTTTTAGAATTCTGAAAAATTAGCACTTTACTGAAAACACAAAACTGACGCAACAAAACAGAAATAGGAACAGGTAATTCCTCAAGTCACCTGAAAAAAAAGATAAATGAATAACCAATAAAGCTCTCATTAGTCTTTTGCCGGTCATGAAAGCAATAACTATTATGTAAGATTTTAACTCTCTAAAAAAATTTAAGATTGCTTAGTCAAAAAGTTCATGGTAGCCAACTATGAGTAACAAGTGATGTGGCTCAATAGTAACCAAAATTCTAAGAGCAAGAGTTAATAATAATAGATACATCAAAGGAATGGAATTTGGATACTTATTTAAGCTATATAAAATTCATCAAGTTTAATATTACCGATCAAAAGTTACGAGCCTGAGAAAATTAGCCAAATTTTGAAAAAGAGGAGAAGCACCCCCAAAAAACCAAGAGATCTTAATGAAAATCACACAGCGTATCAGAGAACTCTATTGTAGAGATTTCAAGCTCTTTTACACAAAAATGTTTAATTTTGTAATTTTTTTTGTCAGAAGTAAAATCAAGGATGCTCGTTTATTCGTTTGTTTGTTTTTTCCTAGGGGCGATCGCGTCGAACTAGTTATCCTAGATGTATCGGGAGAGGGTTAATTTGATCAGAAATCGAAAGTTCTATTCTCCTTTTTAAGTGGCAAAAACATAGGAGGGCAGCATCCCTTTCTCCCTCAAAGCCGTACGGCCAAAATTTTGAGGTAGCCACTTGTTCTACATAGTCGTAAGATGTAATAACTATGTCTTCAAGTATGACTCGACATATAGTATTGGTTTATTGGGAAGCATGCAGATGTGGAGGGAGGTTGCTTGGAAGGATCTTTCCATTGAGGAATTTTTAATGCGGGAAGGGAACTTCCCATGGGGGGGGGGGGGGGAAGAACCATATTTTTTGGCGTTATTTAAAAAAGATCGGAAATGAAATTAAAAAACAAGCTTTTTTACTGAAAGTAAGGAGCAACATTAAAACTTAAAATGAACAGACATTATTATGTATATGAGGGGATTGCCCCCTTCTCAATACTTCCTCTTTCTGCTAAAGTTTTTTTTAGAACTTTTAAAAAAGCTTATTATTCTAATCAAGCGGCTCTTGTGTTTCAGGAGCCATTCTTAAATAATTAGAACAAACAATCAAGCTTTAGCGTAAAGAGCGAGGTATTGGGGAGTGAACAACTTCCTGATTTACGCAATAATTTCTTTTCGTTTTAAGTTTTAATGTTGCTCCTTACTTTCAGTTGAAAAAGCGTTGTATTTTTTAATTTACTTTTCAGTAAAGCGCTAGTTTTCGGTAAACCAGCGTAAAGTTTAGCCAAATTTTTATCAATAAACTGTTTATAATAATTTTTAAGTAAATATACTTCTTATAAAGGATACCTTTTAAGAAGTTTCATAGGTGTACACAATCATGTTTAGTAAATATTTTTTAACATGGGTCTAGAGTAAAATTTTCCACCATGGGGTTTCATGCTTGGGGGAATTGCACTGTGGCCTCAAATATCAGGTTCACTGTATGTTCTAGCTGAGAAAACAAATAAGGTTAACGGGTAATTTAAAAGTGTTTATCTGCCCATTCTCTTTTAAAACATTTAAACTGAATACTTTAGTTTTTATAGCAAATGTGCGTTAATAAACTCCTCTACATTCTGAAAAATATTTTTATCCCATTTCAATTCCTTTTGTGCTTGAGTAGTCAATCTTAAGGCAGTAGGGACTAAAAGCAAACCTTTAGCGTAAAGAGTGGGGAGGTGGGCATAAGAAGGAGACTAATTTACTTAAAATTTAAAAATTTACTCTAAAATACTCTTAAAATTTACTCTAAAATACAGAATGAGTTTTGTCAGTTTAAGGTCTGATATCGCTCTTTATTTTCATTTGAATATAATTTTTTTGTTTTACATTTAATTTCTATTCGTTTTCAGTGCCCTATCCAGGTTTACTCTAAATGTGAGGAGGGCTTCTGTTCCCTGATACCAGGCTCTTAAAATCAATAGCTTTTGCAGAATACAGCTGGAAGAAGAGCTGATTTAGTGTATTTGCTGTTCAAAACAAAGTATTAAATAATCCAAAATTATTTATCGTCTCTGCAATAAGAGAATTTTTGAATTAGAGGTCTATCATTATTAGTGATGGTTCAATTTTTATGAATGCATTTATTTTCAGGAACAAATTACATTCTCATGTCAGTATGGTTTCCGATACTAGAAGGTAATACAAATTCCCTTTCAATAGTTCTAAGAATTTCCCCTAAATAACTTGTTGGTCCTGTCTAGGTCCTATTCCAGAGGGATGGGCAAACTATTCCAGATTTAAGGGCTGAAGTCTCCCAAATGAAATCAAACTCTTACCAAAAATTCCTTTTCACGGTTTTTGACAATATCGTCGAAAAAAATTGCTACAGCTAATTAATGCGACATTTTATGTTTTCCCAAGAAGGGTCCAAGAAATAGCTCCACCTAATCTCCCAGATCCCCAAAGGGGTCTTATTTACAGCAATTAATATAATTAATTGTAGCTCGTGTTTGCAAATACTAATGATACAACTTGAAATTATTCTGCAGACACGGTACCTCTCGCAGCTAATGGAACTCAAGGTGGAGCTAATCGAAGTCAATAAGCCCTTCATGTCTTTCTAATTAACCATCCAGGTATCCAATATTTAGCTTTAACTGTTTTATGTCTTCGATAAATATTTCTTGCCTGCCCTGTTTCTAAAGATGGTTGCCCAGATTATCAGTCAACTGATGTACTTAGCCAAAACAATTCAAAAACTAGTTTCTGAGGCATGTGTTACTTAACTCCATGAAGATGAATAGTCAGGATGGCTGAAATTTCAGTACCTTAAACCATGCTGAAATAACTAGGGCGTGTCCAGGACATGTGTCCGGAATGGAAGTGGATTATTCTTTTCGGGGGAGGGTCACCAGAAAACTTTATTAAATGCATCAAAATTTGTTTATATGCCTTTTTGTTACTTTTTTACGAGCCGAAAGAAACTTTAAGGGTGGTTCAAACCCAGTACCCCTCCCCTCCCGCTGCATACAGCCTTACAGATAGGTAGATTTTAAAATCATAAGCATAAGCCATTAAATCATAAGCCAGATTTAAACGGGTTGAGCAAAGTCAAGTTTGGGCTAATATTAGAATCAACGCTATTTTCTAGGCAAAAATTAATTACAGTATATGTATCAATTTTAAATGCTGATCAATAGTTCACATCATAGAAGTTTCATCATTTGAACAACTTTATTAGATAGATCTCTGGTTTCTTGTTCAAATAGCTTCTTGTCAATTAACTTTGCGAAGCCTAGGATTGGCTGTCACATTTGTGCTGATCCAAAACTTTAATAGTAATGAATTTTATGTATATATTTAAATCTATAAAAAGTAAGTTTTATTTAGTTAGAAAGTAAGTTAGAAAGCTCTTCTACGAAATCTTGACTTCATATTTTCTGGAAGGTTGACAGCTTTCGCAAAATTTTTTCTTAAATGAAAAAAGGGACCTTAGAGCCTGACTGTCAATACAGCATTAGGCTTGCCCAAAAAAAGATTGTATATTTCCTCTTTTTTAGAACTGTTTTGCTATAAAAAAAATCTACACTTTCAATGATTACTAATGAAAATACTAACACGCTATACACCTAGCTACCTCTCAGTTTGGCAGGTAGGAAGAAAGGGGGGATATAATAGGCTGCAATGTTAATCTTAAGAGTAAGAGCTGTAGCAAAAAGAAAAAAGCCTTTGCGCAAATCTTTCTTGAGCACCAGAGGAAAACCTTTTGCCCACTTCTTTCCAGCAAAAACTTTGAAATCTACTTGGAATTTAGTGTTTGGTCTTGTTTCCTGGAGTCCTGTTGTAAGTCAAATCCAAATAAACCAGATTTTCAACTACTATTTTTCTTTTGCCAGAGGAGGGTACGAGAGGAGATTCTCAAATTATAAAACACCACACCATATTACCCAATCGATGCATCACGCCATCTTCGGATTTGATATGACGACAAAATCGAAAGAAAACCTTCTCCATACGTGAGCAATAACAAACTGAAATGAGTAAATACTGATAGAGGTGCGTACCCTTCTAGTTTATGTTACACAAGATAATTAGCTCAATATTAATTGATTCATATAGTTTAGAGATTTGAGCTCTGGTAAAAGGGCAGCACATACCAGACACGTGCGCGGGATTTTTTTTTGAGGGGGGGGGGGCAATATTTAAAAACTATTTATATAATAATTTTAGTGAGAAATGCCTAGAATTCAGAAATTTAGTTTCTACATTATAGTGTGTCTATAGTTCAAACGGTATAAGGACTTCAAAGTGACTCAAACATCAGTAAAATGTAAAAACCGTACTCCTGAAATCTAACAGATTTATTGTACTTAAGGCCTGAGTCATAGCCACAAAACCATTCCTAGGGTTGGTGGTGCTTGGGAAAAAATTAACTACAGCATCCCCCTCCTGACTTAAATACAAGCCAAAAAACTGAATCAAAGTGAAAAATTGTATCAACGTGGGAAACTCCCCTGCTGTTGCGCCCCCAGCCATGGCATCCGGGGCAGCTGCTTTGGTTTTTCCCCTCCTCTTTTGGGTGGCTCGGCTCAGCCTGATCATACAGAAAAATGCTGCTTATTATTTCTCGCAGCTTTTCTGTATTTTCGTATAGGCCAAAGGAAGGTTTACCAGTACAATCCCTTTTTGTGATGAACCTTGTCCTTAGGAAACTTTCTTTTTCTTTGGTAATTTTTTCAATGTATGGAAAAAAATATCGATCTATTTCCTTTGCCTCAGGGACAACAATTTGCCTCAGGGCTGGGAATGACGTTTGCTCTCCTTCTTAGATTTTCACCCAACCCCAATATTTTGAAAATATCTTTATGGTATTTTTATTTAAAAACACCATTTTTAGTTTTTCTGTTGAAAAAGCTTACAAAAACCTCAAAATTGCTCTCCCCCTTATTTGAAAAAATGCCCTTCCCTACATTCTCGTAAATTGGCCCCACAGCTTTTCTACTGACTTGGAAAACTTTTATTTAAAACTTTTAAATAAAATTAAACTTTTATTTAAAACTTTTATTTAAGGAATTGTGGAAGCAGATTGAAAGAAACAAATACCACTTGGATTAGGAACGTTTATAAGCTATGCATTTGCAATAGGATAATCTAATGGCACAGAATAGAGTTTCTTCAATAAACTAAATTAGCGCTCTTTTGCGGATCTAGAGTAAAATCTTGTGGAAAACTCAATGTGACAAGGGCGCCGTTGAGAAAAATCTTGGGGAGGGGGAAATGTGACAAAGGTGCCAATAATAGACCAAATTGACAAATTTACTCAAAAATAGTGAAAAAACGAAAAAAAAGGGAAATAGCGTGTCAGGAAAAATCTTGGGGGAACTTGGATCCTCCCGGCCTTCCTAGGTCCGCCAATGTGTTTTGAAGTACAGCGTTATGAAAAGGGATAGTTTTGGGTTTCAATTTCAGATGAATTCGTATAGCAAGTCAACATAGCCCTTAAGAATACATAAAAAGACTGTTACAAAACCCTTACAGGAAAAGGCGTTTGCATAAAGTCACTTTGCTTCAGTTAAACGAAAGGAATGGCTCATGTTTCGGGTTAGAATGTCCTTATTTTTCTGAAAATGTCAGTTTTTGGCGTCTTTCAAAAGTAAGAGTGGCATCATGGCTCTCTCTCATACATCCTGAGGTGTTCGATGTTGAGCTTTAGAAGCTTCGTCGCTTCTCATTTTATCACAACTTCGTAAGTAGTATTGTGAAAGTGAAATGTGTATGCCAATGAGACTTAAAGAACAACAATATCCCCCTAGATTTTCAAAGCTACATTTTGCGCTCCCTTTACATTACATGAATTGCTGCCACGGGTTGAAAATGCAGACTGTGCTTGTTTACCATGAAGATACTAACTGATGTTGTTAGTCAGTAACTGTCGTGGCAGTCTATCCAAAACACACCACAAATGATATTTTGTCAAATGACAAACGGCAACGTTGTCAATGACAAACGGCAACGTTGTCAATGACAAACGGCAACGTTGTCAATGACAAACGGCAACGTTGTCAAATGACAACGGCAACGTTGTCAAATGACAACGGCAACGATTAACTATGTTAAATCAACGACGTACGTACGTACCTTAGGGCTAAGACCCTCGAACTACTATATTGTCCCTAATTTATGGGCAATTTAATATCCTAATTGTCAATGTTCTTTTAGCCCCCCCCCCATCCAACAATAATTGTATGTGTCCTTTCAGAGGCATAACTTTATTACTACAATTCTCTCTTATAAGGCTATTATTCTGTAAGTTCTATTTGAGTCAGTTGGCTCAAGCTTTATTCACCCTCCTCCTTCATTCAATCTCATCCTGGTTTAAGTCATGGCAATAGGACTAAAGACAAATAATTTAAGTGTAGTCGCACCAAAGTTTATTAACAGACAGAATAATGATGTGCGTGATGAAAAGAATAATGATAATATAATGATAATATAACAATGATAATATGGTAATGAGAATAATGATGTAATGATAAAAAGACAGAATAATGAAAGATGCAGAAGATTCGTCTTTAATTTAGTACCCTATTAATTTAGTAGTTCGTGTTCAATTCATTGTCTCTTTTTTCCTTTTTTATTCTTTTTCGTCTCTTTTGCTTGACATGCGCAATTTATAACATATATTCATTTACATCATCTCGTGCTTAACATCGTAAAAGTCCAATTACCTGTCATCATAACTATGGTAAATTTCAATTCAATTAATTTGGGACACATATAATTTAACTCTTTATCACATAGTAACAATGAAAGATGTACAGCAATCATAATCTATACAGGAAATTTACATAAATATTATTTACATATATACATAATTGACCAATATCAATGCTCGTCTTCAATATCAAGCTCTGCATCAGATTCATCAATTTCACTTTCTTCGCTTCTCACGTCATTTTGATCCTGTCTTCTGTCGGCCGTGGAGGTGTCCTCTGGACCGTCTTGGACAACCCTCTTGTGCTTGGTTCGCCTATTTTGGAACCATACTTTCACCTGGAATAGACCAACAGATGATTATCTAAGAAAAATAATTATAAACCCAGTTTAGAATATTTAAAAATGAAATAAAATCTTGAACTTTAGTTTATCAAAAAAGTAGTCCAATATCTCAAATAAAAGCCAAGAAACAGTAAAACATTAAAGCAGCTTAGAAAAAAAAATGTCTTTAAAAGTCAATCTAATTACATTTTTCCTAATAACGTTCTACTCACCTCTAAAACTACTATTTAGGTTTACGTTATTCTTATATATCTAGTTAGCTTAGAAATAGCAAAAACATGGCAAAATATATGTTTTGCATATAACATATATGTTATATGTTTTGCTAGAAAATAGCAAAAACATGGGCATCTACTCTTCTGGTTTTATAGCAAAATTTTGCATATGTTGGTTTAGCATATAATGGCTAAATCTTGAACAAGTAGTCAAAAAATCAAACTTAGAGTGAAATTTTAAGAACTAAAAGATTACCCGGCTGTAATCTAGATCCTTCTTAAATGACTCCATTCTGTAATGAACATTATAGCATTCTATCTTGAATCACCCCTAAGTGTAGCAGGCATAACTTAATCGGGGGATTGGCCTCTCGAGGGGGCATTCAGTATTGCTTTAGATAACAAAAGTCACGTTTTTCAATAGTGCAATAGTTAAATTCCAAGAAGGTATGCTTGGATTAATTTCGCAAGGGGTGGGAAGGGGGTATTTTTAGTTGAAGCGCGGAGGAGTCTCATCAAAACAACAACAAAATTTAGATTATACGAGCAATATAAGAAAATATCAGGAAGATGAGGTTAACCACAAGTTTTATGGGGGCCTGTTTTTCCTCAAAAAGTCAGAATTGCTAAGAAATACACAAAATGCTACCAAAATTTTAGCGTAGTAGCATTACCACAGTAATTTTTAAATTAACAATAGTTGTTTAATAATCACGTTTGAATTTAATATAATTTAGTTTACATTAATTTTAATTTAATATATCTTAACTAGTTAATAGCTCACTTTAAATAATTTATTTAATAATCGTTAACAATTTTATTTAAATAATCGCTTATATCTAATAATAAAATTGTTAGCCTGATGCTTTTATTTACAGTTTTAAGGACTTTTCATTAGAATCCACACCACAAATTCTCACACTGGGAGAGGCTTACGTTGACACAAAAAAACAAAACAAATGAGCTATAAATTTGAGAGCAAAAGTCAACAATGAAAAGGAAATTCTTGTTAATTCTATGCTTGATATGAAACTCTTGTTTTTCTTTTGAAAAAAAACATTCTTTTCTCCTATTTGTTCAGTTATCAGAGAGGATACCCTTGTTCAGCCTAAATCTTGGTTTCGTCTCTTCCATCGGAGATTTTTAAGCACATATTAGCTAACTTAGCTGCTCAGTATACCCCTTTTGAACCGCAATGAAGACAATCCGTTGAGAGCCAAATATATATTCTATTTCTCTCATACTTTGCTAGGTTTATTTTTGAAGAGCGTAAGCTAATCATGTTTTGTCGCTTACAATTTCATAAGGTCAGAAATAGTTTTAATATAAACATGAATTCCACCTTTAATTATTCCACCACCAGTGGCTTGGCACAGTTAATGCAACTATTAGCGCAGTTATACCGCATTTGGCCCACTTAGCACTGTACCTAGTGTACGTGATTTCTAAAAAGTTGGTACCCTCTCGATTATAAGTGCATACAGGCTTAACCCTTAGAAGAGACTTCAGATGATTTTGGACGGAGGAAGAGGGGCAAGGGAAATAAACGCTCGTTCATTCTATTTTTGATCCCTGATAGGATATTTGGGTGCATCATAAGGAATAAAAAGTCCTTTATGTAAGTGCAGGCTTACATCATTTTGGTTATTTTGTTTGATAGATATATATTTACCGTGAATCTGGGGAGCTAAAAATTAAAAGAAAATCCCATGAAACATCTTAATTTCAGATGCCAGGCGAGGCAGAAAATGCCTTTGCGCGAGTCCTTGCGCGAGTGCAAGATCAAGTAAGACATTAAATCTGAAGCGTTAATAGTATCCCCCCTCGTCTTCCAATCCAAACTGATTCTGTACCATCGACCTTTTCATTCTTTCAAAGGTGATAGATTCACAAGAGTCTCTGGCAATACCATATCCTCTACACCGTAAACCAGAGCGTAGCCGCTCATTTATGGTGAATCCTTTCAAACATAAATTAGAGAAACATGGAAAAAGAAAAACACACATAGAAAAAACATCGTCAAATAACACAAAGCTGTGCGTAATCGGTGAAATGAAAAACAACAGAATGACCAATTGACTAGACAGGTCAAAGAACGAGATAAATTCAAGACCCGCAGAAGAAAGAACAAGTAATAAAAAACTGGAAACAAATTATGTACCGATATCACTGGAATACTCAATATTAAGGTGAACCAGGTCTATTTTCCGACAATCCTGTATCTCAGTAGTTGTCTCTGCATCCATGGGCTAATTTTCCAACAGAAGCGAGCATCTAGACCCTCAAGGTCCCTTAGCAACACCGCAGCTTCTACACCATAAGCATGAGCTTAGCCACTCTTTTATGGTGAATCCTATAGCAATTATAGAACTCCAGTTATAGAGAGTGGCAACACAGAAAAAAAAAAGAAAACATGTCGGAAGTGTTCCACTGAAAAACTGATCACGCTAACTGCTAATCAGCTTTTGACTAATGTCTAAGAAAGCAATACCTTAGCATTTAAAGCGCTATATTTTATCTAAAATGATTCGAACTTAAACAATCCAATTATTTTTGGCGGCTACTTTGTGAAAATCTCAAAAATCTGATTTTTGTAAAATTATATTCTCATTGTGCTAATCCAGCATTTCTATGCATATAATTTCCCACTTTCCATTATTTTGTATAGGGAAATCCCGAATTTGTTATTAATAAGGTTTTAATGATAAAAACAATAAAATTATCTAACTGATGGATTAGAAGGAAGAACTCCAATGATGAATTTGAAAAAGGCTTGTAAGGAAGAAAGTCTTCGTTCAGTTGACAATTTTCTTTGTTTTTCCTTTGCTTTAAGCCAAGTCATCATTTATTTTCCGCCGTTTTCTAAAATTAAAGTTTTTTTGTGGCAAATTCAACTATTTTTCCACTCTCTTAGTTAACTCTTTCGCCCCCTTTTTATCTTTATCCTTTCTTATACTAAATTGTCTTTGTCAGGCCGTAAAAAATAGTTTTCTAATACGTAAAGTAAGAACTGATCTACATAAACAGAATTAGAACAGTTTTCATATCTTTGATTATAACATGATCATTTCTGAAAAAAGCTCCAAATACCCCG
Source organism: Artemia franciscana (assembly GCF_032884065.1). Classification (NCBI taxonomy): domain Eukaryota; kingdom Metazoa; phylum Arthropoda; class Branchiopoda; order Anostraca; family Artemiidae; genus Artemia; species Artemia franciscana. Next base: position 51,048,762 of record NC_088867.1, read on the forward strand.
AATTCGGGCTGCAGACCCATACCTGAAAACTCCCTTGCATTTTTGCCTAGTATATTTAGAGTACAAAGAAACATACAATAGATAATACAATAAGAATAAAATAATAACCAATAAAACAAAGTTGCTACGTTCCTTATGAGAAAAAAGTCATATTTTAAACTGGTCCGCAAAACATAATTGCTTGCCGGTATTATAAAAATGCCAAAAAGGGCCAAAAACAAACTAAGTTGAAAGAATGTAAATTCAAAATTTAGGATGGGCAATTTCCCTTATTTCTTTTTTTTAAACGAAAATACAAAAAAAATATTTTTTGATAAAGCTACAAAATAGGGTATTTTTCAAATTCCAGGAGGAGGGAAAAATATTTTGGCGAGGGGGTGCCTGCCCCCTTCTCCAGTTGATGCCACTGGACTGGGTATGCTCAAAAATTCAGAAAAACCTGATGCTGTTATAAAACTAAAAACTCATTGTGAGTCCAAGACTAACCTGTGTTTCAGAAAGGTTTAAGGACTGGGCAAGTTGTTTCCTTTCGGCTCCAACAACATAATGATTTTTGTCAAAAGCTGATTCAAGCTTAAGCAACTGACTGGGACTGAATGCTGTCCTCACTCTTTTTGGCTTTCGAAACGGTGCTAGCAAAAATCCAGCCATTTCTGGCCCTAAAAAAAGAAAGGGATATCAGATTATGATAAGAACTAAATCTAGCGAACAGAGAAATTTATAGCAAAATATGTCCAGTAAACAGCTTATGAACGTGCTTCATAACAACTTTAGAAATGTAATGCCTCATATAAGGCATGTTCGCTGGGCTTTTTCAGGTGGGAGGTGAGGTGGGGGGCAGCAACAGAAAAGCAAATTTTGCTGATAATATGTATTGGAATTGCTCAGAAATTTGGTAATATTTAGGGTTTCAGGGGAGTGTGACCCCCACTCCTGGCCCCTTTGACCATTTGCAGGCTTGGATTTACTAATAGACCCAATAGACCCGGGCCTAGGGGCGTGCAGTGCCAGGGTGTGCAATAAATTATCTCTGAGTGACTGTTTTCTTAACAAAAACTGGGCTGGTGTGATTTATCGTTAAAGTGCGAGGTGAATCCCGCTGCCGCGCTGCCTATTCAAAGAAGAGTGATTTTAAAACAACACAGGAATTCCGTACTTTCAGATCAAACAGTTCGTGGTAACGAACTGTAGTAAGGAGCGACCCGGCTCAATAGTAACCAAAACTCTAAAAAATGGAATTTTGATACCAATACCTACATCAAAAGAATCGCATTTTAATGCGATTTTGAATATATAAGTTTCATCAAGTTTAGTCTTACCCATCAAAAGTTACGAGCCTGAGAAAATTTGCGTTATTTTAGAAAATAGGGGGAAACACCCCCTAGAAGTCATAGAATCTTGACGAAAATCACACCATCAGATTCAGCGTATCAGAGAATCCTACTGTAGAAGTTTCAAGCTCCTATCTACAAAAATGTGGAATTTTGTATTTTTTGCCAGAAGGCAGATCACGGATGCGTGTTTATTTGTTTTTTTGTTTTCTTGTTTTTTTTGTTGTTTTTTTCCCAGGGGTGATCGTATCGACCCAGTTGTCCTAGAATGTTGCAAGAGGGCTCATTCTAACGGAAATGAAAAGTTCTAGTGCCCTTTTTAAGTGACCAAAAAAATTGGAGGGCACCTAGGCCCCCTCCCACGCTAATTATTTTCCCAAAGTCAACGGATCAAAATTCTGAGATAGCCATTTTATTCAGCGTAGTCGAAGAACCTTATAACTATGTCTTTGGGGACGCCTTACTCCCCCACAGTCCCCGTGGGAGGGGCAACAAGTTACAAACTTTGACCAGTGCTTACATATAGCAATGGTTATTGGGAAGTGTACAGGCGTTTTCAGGAGTATTTTTTGGTTGGGGGAGGGGTTGAGAAGAGGGGGATATGCTGGGGGAACTTTCCATCGATAATTTGTCATGGGGGAAGAAAATCTCCATGAAGGGAGCGCAGGATTTACTAGCATTATTTAAAAAAAAAAAAAACAATGAAAAAATAAATATGAAAAAGTTCTTTCAGCTGGAAGTAAGGAGCAGCATTAAAACTTAAAACGAACAGAAATTATTACCCATTTGAGGGGCTCACCTCCTCCTAATACCTCGCTCTTTACGCTAAAGTATTTTTAGTAATTTCAACTATTTATTCTACGGCTTTTGTGATTCTGGGGTCATTCTTAATGAATTGGGACAAAATTTAAGCTTTAGTGTAAAGAGCGAGGATCTGACAAGGGGGCGAGCCCCCTCATATATGTAATAAAAATATGAGAATACAGAAGTTCTTTACGTAAGCTAATTTATAAGTTACGTAAATCTTTTACTAATAAAAATATTCGTAAACAATTAAAAATTCTAGTTGCCTTTTTAATTAACCAAAAAGTCGGAGGGCAACTAGGCTTCCTCCCCCGCTCTTTGTTTCTCAATATCATTTGATCGAAATTATGAGAAAGCCATTTAGCCAAAAAAAAAATGCAAATTTTGTTTTAATTATTCCTCTGCGGAGAGCCAAAATCAAAACATGCATTGATTCAAAAACGTTCAGAAATTAAATAAAAAAAAAACAAGTTTTTTTAACTGAAAGTAAAGAGCGACATCAAAACTTAAAACGACCAGAAATTACTTCGTATATGAAAGAGGCTGCTTCCTCATCAACGCCCCGCTGTTTACGCTAAAGTTTTTTACTGTTTTAAAAAGAAGAATTGAGAGAAAGAGTCAAACTTTAGCGTAAAGAGCGGGACGTTGATGAGGAAGCAGCCTCTTTCATATACGAAGTAATTTCTGGTCGTTTTAAGTTTTAATGTCGCTCCTTACTTTCAGTTAAAAAAAACTTGTTTTTTTTATTTAATATCTCCCAAGAATGGCAGTTGAAAGCTCTATATCACTCTCTCTTTCATTACTTTTGAATCATCAGTTGCGTTCTGTTCCATGCCTCCAGTATCTCTGAATTTTAAGGAAATCCCCGAAAATTTTGTAAAAATGGAGCGGCAAAAACGCTTGAGCCTAGAACCGTCAAAGCTTTAAATCCGACCCCGACCGTGTTCCTGCTTATTATTATTGATATACGGGATATTAGCCCAAAATATTCGGTCGCACATTTTCCCCAAAATGCCGACGGAACATGACAGAATTACAATGTGAAATTAGTTTTTGTATATTCACTTTTAAAATATTGCTGGGTAGTATTACTGATATACTATTATAACTACATTAAAAAGCTAGAGCTAATTACCAAAGTATAGTAAAATCAATTCGATATAAGGAGGCTGATTGAAAAGGGAAGACAAACGTAATAGCAAGAAACTGCAAACAATCGTCCTTAAGGACGATTTGTTTTGGTCTTTTATATTAAAATTGATCAAAACAATTTTAACATAAAAAGTGTCATCTGACTATTATTAGCATGTCAAATATTCGGTAACTAGTAGTAATACCTAGAAGTCCACAGACTTCCTAAAGAGGAGTCCCAGCCTTTTCACATTCGGATTTGATATTAGCCATGAATAGCGGATCAGCATTAAGTAATTGATTGGACTATCTTTCAACGAGCAGCCTTTTTTAAGTTTTATTTCAACCAGAAGAGAGCCATGGCCAGGCTGAAATTTATTTGAGTGGGGGAGGGGATGGTTTTCAAAAATAGAACCTTTAAAATTTATGAGTTATGTATACAAATTTCAGAAACCATTGAAGCAATAGTGAAATCCTTGGTATTTCATGGTCGGGACATGGCTCCATCCATATAGTACTTGATTACATAGTTATACTCAAACTACGAACTTTTGATCTTTGAACTGTAACAATACAAATAAAAACTTTGAAAAGTTAAAAACGAACGATTTTATTTATTGTAAGCAGAATTCTTGCAAGAATCGCATTTAAATTTTGGCACCTAAATTGAGTGGATGCGAGGAGGTCTGGCACAAGTACGATGTGCCGCATCCTCTGCCAGGAACTCATTGTTTAGCGTCTCTTGTTAAGAGAGAAATTATGCATCTTTTTTCAATCAAAAAGTGGTTTTAGTGTTTGGGCAGTGAAAATTAGTTCCCCAAAAAACATTTAGTCTCTGTAAGCAGTAGCATAATGTCGTCAAAATTGGGGGGAGGTTAAAGTTGCTGCCATGTTTCCCATATCAAGTAAAAATAACAATGAAAACAGAAAAATGAGCGAAGGATATGAAGGCAAAGATATACTAAAGAAAACTGACCCATTTTTATGGATGCTTGAATTATGCAAGTTTATCTTAGTTTTGACAACATTTTAAAAGATACTAGATTTCAGTTGGGGAGGGGGGGGGATAAACTGGGATCTAGGGGAAGCAAACTGAGGTCAGAGCGGGCAGTTGCGCCCCTGACCAATCACAAATAACTCCCCTGTCTGTAAGACGAATTCTTACGGAGAGTGTTATGCACAGCTTGAACTAGTACGATAATGGAATCGAATTAACTAAATTAAAGCAACAATAAAATTAAGCAGTATGTTACCTGGAGGGAATCGGTGTCCAAAAAAGCGGTTTTGTCGAGCCATTAGCCAAGGGTAAAGAGGATTCGATGTTTGCATCATTGGTGAAACCCCAGGAAGACTCTGAAAATTAGGTATATGAGCTAGCCCAACAGAAGCATGATTCATAGGCTGTTGTAGACCAACTGCTGCTGCCAAGTGATGAGGCAGTTGTGCTTCGCCACTGTAAAGTGCCCTTAACTGTGTTAAAGCTTCAAGAACTTGTGGTTGACCCTGGTGAAGTGGTGGCCACTGAAAATGTTGCTGAGGTACTTGTTGAGGTAGGACAATGGGGGATACAGGAGTTTCTGGGGTAGGGGCTGAAGAGGAGACTGGTGATGGTGTTCTTTGAGGGGTTGTAGAAGATCTTGGAGTCAACTGATCTTCACAGATTTCCTCATTTCCAACGATAGATTCAATTGAAAAGCCTATTTTTGGCTTTTTATCACATCCTTGATCCAAGCTCTTATACTGAGAATAGTCTTTTGGCTCTGAATTAACATGTAACTGGAAAAACCGATTACTTTGCCATGGATTGCTGGTTAAAAAATCACGTCTCATGTCTATCGGCGGGTTCACAGTCATTACAGAATAAATTCACTGTTAAGCTACACCCTTTCTTCTTTGAACTAAATCAGACCCAAAAATATCTCCTTCAAGCATCAAGAAGTACGCCGTCTGAATTTTTACTCCTTCTGTTCTAATAGCCAATCAGAAGCAAGTACTTAGCTGATTTGCAAAGGGATTGGTCAGATGAAGTAAACATGGGAGGAAAGATCGAAGTCATCGTTCAATCTCGACATAACCAATTAAGTTCTGTTGGATCATAAAAAGCCTAAATACGTTTGTTGATGGCCGTGTTATTTGCGCCGGATTTCATGCTCCTGGCATTAATTGTAAAGACATTTATTAAGTATATACCTCTACAAGCGACTTGCATAAAAGCCTAGAATAATAACAACGATTTGTGGCTTACTTGGAATGTTTAAACGTGAGATCATAAGTAGGGATTTGATTATGTAGGCTATGCCATAAACAATAATTAATTTTTTATTTGCATGTTATTTAACAAGGCTGGAAATAATGATTTTATGAGAAAATAATTTCTGGCAATTAATAACAAAATAAAGTACATTATGATAACACAGAAGTCAAGCGTGCGTTTGTGTAGACTTTGTTGTTTTGAAGTTAAAATAACTTAAATTAATTGATCTAATAAAAGAAGAAGAAAAAACTTAAAATGTATGCATTATAATTTTGGAGCCAGCGGAATAGAATAGACTATAAAAGTCTAAAAAATGTAAATTGAAAAAATATCCAAAACCGGAACATTACATCATGATAATAGGTGTAGGAGAGCCAAAGGCCTGTGCCAAGTAAATGTACATTTTAGTGAGCTTAAGGCCTGAGCGGTTGTGAAAAATGAATAGGGGGGGGGTGACGTACACTGATTGGGGAGAGGAAGGTAACTAAACTCTCTGTTAAATTTTGAAACATATTTTTTTCTATTTTCATTTAAAAAAGAAGTAAAATTACCCGCTACCCCTTGATTTTCAAAAATATATTTGTGTTCCTGGGTTCAAAATTTACCTACTACAAAAATTTACCCACCCCTAATATTCTTATGAATTTACAACCCTGGAGGGAGGTAAGCCGGCTTGTTCTAAAGATAATATGTAGAAGTAAAACTATAAGAATATGCATTATGATAGAAAGGGAGTTTTCAATCATCAGGCGTCGGGGGCTGTTCCCCCCTCAACGCCCAGCTCTTTACGCTAAAGTTTTTATTGTTTTAAAAAGTAGAGTTGAGAGAAAGAGTCAAACTTTAGCGTAAAGAGCGGGGCGTTGAGGGGGGAACAGCCCCTTTCATATACCAAATAATTTCTGTTCATTTTAAGTTTTAATATCACTCCTTACTTTCAGTTAAAAAAACTTGTTTTATGTAATAATATAATTAAAATAGCATAATAATGATTATAGGATTTGATATTGTATTAAAATTAGAATGTTCAGTGGTGTCAATTCAAAAAAATATTAGAGGGGGGGGGGGGCAGATTGCATCTTTCAAAATCTACGGGAGAGCGGGCAGTTTTGTTGTTTTTTAATTTTTTTTCAATGAAAATACTTTTCCAATAGAAATAAATAACAGGTATTTTTTGAAGTCTATTGGGAATGGGCAAATGGCTCATTTCCAAATCACATGTGTCGTGGCAGTACGATCTTTGCGCCAAGGCTTGATACGATAAAATAATAGAAAGATGGTTTGTTACACAACGCATAGTTAAGCGGAAAATGAACAATCGTATGCAGAGGTAGTTTTAGGAGGACAGAGAGGGCACTTGCCCCGAGCGCAAGGATTTTATAGGCGCAAAATTTCAAATAAATAGTCTACCGGTTATGATAATTTTGTAATGTTTGAAATTTTATTTTTATTAAGATAAAGTAGAAGGTGCAGATGGAAATAAGTATAAGCAAACTGAATTCGAAATCTTTCTTTTTCCCGGAAGCTATCAATTGGGATGACATAACTAATAACCTTACAGAGGCTAAAGTAAGAAAAGTCACATTTAATTAAACTCAAGATTTTGTCAATAAATGAAAATTGTTGTTAAAATTTGGCTTGAAAATTTTGGAGAGCAGGGGGGAGAAGGCTAAGAAAGATTCCACCTCGTGTTCAAGAGAGGCCAGAACCGCGACTGACCATTGACATCTTTGATAGTTAGGAAAATGGAAAACTGAATCTCCTATGAAAAAGACCTCTAGATGCAGGTGCCCAGTTTGTGGTTGTAGGAAAAAAGTAAAATAAAGAAAAGTGGGTAAAGAATCTCGTAAAAATAAGCAAAGAAAATAAATGGTACCGAACAAGTTAAAATATAACTACAATTTGCTGGTATAGTTTTCTTTGGGAATCCGCAGACTGTTATTATTTGAATTTCTATGGGCAAAATACCATCGTCAACTTTAACAAAATAGTTTTGCTCATTTCTTTTCTCGGTTCAACCTGGCAACACTGATGAAATATGGCTCTAAGCAAATCTCAACTTCTCTTTAGCAACAAACAGGAAGTCTTAGGACATCGAAGTTTCGGATATGAACACACTTAAGATGGGTGCAGCGGGTAAAAAAATTGCTATTTTGATGTTTTTGGTACTTTACAGGCCAGGCTCACTGAAGTCATTTTAATTAGCAGTGGGTCAACGTGTTGGGCTTTTGATGAAAACTTTTCCCCATTTTTTAGGGCAATAAAAAAAATTAGTCAAAGTGGGGGATTGGAATGGAATAATCAGATAAAAGAGTTTTGGGTAATAATTAGAGAAATGGAGTAGTTTCGAGTAGCCTAGTTAGAGAAATTTCTGGGACTTAGTCTGAACTAAAGAGCTCCTCCTGAAGGTTGATCGTATTCATTAAAGATAACTTAAAATAAAATTAAGTTTTTTTAACTGAAAGTAAGGAGTGACATTAAAACTTAAAACGAACAGAAATTGCACTGTATATAACAGGGGCTGTTCCCTCCTAAACGCCCCACACTTTACGCTAAAGTTTGACTCCTTCTCTCAGCCCTACCTTTTAAAACAGTAAAAAACTTTAGCGTAAAGAGCGGGGCGTTGAGGAGGAAAAGCCCCTTTCATATACGAAGTAATTTCTGTTCGTTTTAAGTTTTAATGTCGCTTCTTACTTTCATTTTTAAAAAAAACTTGTTTTTTTATATTTAATTTCTGAAAGTTTTTGAACTAATGCATATTTTGATTTTGGCTCTCTGCACATGAATAGTTAAAACCAAATTTGCATATACATTTTTTTGTGGCTAAATGGCTTTCTCATAGTTTTGATCGGACGATTTTGAGAAAAAGGAACGGGGGAGGAGGCCTAGTTTCCCTCTGATTTTTTGGTTACTTAAAAAGGCAACTAGAACTTTTAATTTTTTACGAACGTTTTTATTGGTAAAAAACATACACATTTTACGAATTAACTTATGTAACGAACTTTTATATTCCGTATGTTTTTATTACGTACAAGTGTCCCCCTCGTCAACACCTCACTCTTTAGACTAAAGCTTGAATTTTATCCCAATTCCTTAAGAAGGACCCCTGAATCACAAAGGCCGTAGAATAAATAGTTGAAATTACTTAAAATGCTTTATTGTAAAGACAGAGGTATTAGGAGGAGGTGAACCCTATATGCATAATAATTTATGTTTGTTTTGAGTTGTAATGCTGCCCCTTACTTTCAGTTGAAAAAAATTTCATATTTATTTTTTCATTATTTTTTAAATAATGATAGAAAATCCTGCACCCCTCCCCTTCATGGAAATTCTCTTCCCCTTTGAGAGATTCCTTCATTTAAAGATCCCCCTACGTAACCCCTCCTTTCAGCCCTTCCTCTCACCAGCCAAAAAATTCCCCCTGAAAACGTCAGTACACTTCCCAATAACCATTACTATATGTAAATACTGGTCAAAGTTTGTAGCTTGCAGCCCCTCCCACGGGGACTGTGGGAGGATGCCCTACATGCCCTCCAATTTTTTTCGGTCACTTAAAAAGGTCACTAGAGTTTTTAATTTCCGTTAGAATGATACCTCTTGCGACATTCTAGGATCACCGGGTCGATACAATCACCCCTGGGAAAAAGAAAAAAAAAATACAAACAAATAAATACGCATCCGTGATCTGTCTTCAGGCAAAAAAATACAAAACTCCCCATTTTTGTGGATAGGAGCTTGAAGCTTCTACAGTAGGGTTCTCTGATTCGCTGAAGCTGATGGTGTGATTATTTTTAAGATTTTATGACTTTTAGGGGGTGTTTCTCCCTATTTTCTAAAGTAAGGCAAATTTTCTCAGGCTTCTAACTTTTAATAGGCAAGATTAACTTGATGAAACTTATATATTTAAAATCAGCATTAAATTGCAATTCTTTTGATGTAACTATAGGTAACAAAATTCCGTTTTTTAGATTTTGGTTATTTATGAACCGGGTCGCTCCTTACTACAGTTCTTTACCACGAACTATTTGATTATTCGCTTAAGATTCACTAATTAACGTATTCGTATAAGATTAACTAATGTCGATTGTTCTTCATTTTTCCTGTTTCAGTGCTCTTGTGCGCTTTTGTGTAAAGAAATTACTATAATTACTATTTTTATTATAGTGGGAAATACATACAAGTAGAGAAACCAGCTTTGATTCACATGGTTAAGGTTTATTTTCCCTCTGAGACGTGTAATTTTTAAGAGAACTGAAAGGACCCAATAATTACATCTTTGGACTCATCAGCTTGAAATTTCATCAGATTTGGGCTCATCAGATTTGGAAACACAATCCAATAGTTCTTATTAGTATAAACATGCAAACGTTTAGGCGATTAACGGGAGAGCTATGTTTTAATTTAGCGTTTTTATGCTTAATTTGAATTGTGCTTAATTTGTAATGACAACATTTGTATCCTGATTTTTAACCACCTAATTGTAACGATCCCTTCAAAATATCCATCGCTTTTACCACAATATGAACTGGCTCCATATTAATATCAAATTGACCCGAATTAGGGGAAGTTGATACACTTTGAGTTGTCTAATAAAAAAAACCGCAGTTTTATTGCTTAGTTAAGGCCTTTACCAAAATAAAACTATTTTTTTTACAGAATGTGTGAGCTTTAAGAACATGTTTTTTATGGTGAAATAATGCCAAGCATGGCTTGGTAAAAAAAAACGTCAAAACTTTTCAAACTATCCCCACTCTCTCAAACAGTTCCTACTACATTTGGCACAGTTTTGAGCCGCATGGCAGAGTCCTTACAAACTGCTTGTTATAATTCGCCACACTTGGCACTTATCACCTGGTGTATGTGATTTTCAAAAGTTGACACCCCTTGGCATGGAGTTCCTTACCTTAGACCTTAGATCTTCTTGGCCTCCAGAGGCACCCAAGCCGTCTAAGAAGAGCCTCCAATCATCTCTGTAACTGCTGACCGCAATAATATCTTCCCACTCAGGTTGTAGGGAGGCATGAAATTGACGAAGGTCACTGTTGAAGGTACGATGGAGTGTGTTTTTGGGTCGTCTTCTACAGTAGGTATCTTCGGGTAACCAAAAGAATGCTTTCTTGGGGATTCTGGTGTCGTCCATACGCACTACGTGGCCTTGGTAGCTCTATCTGCGTCTTCGTATGGTTTCAATGAGGGTTGGCTGACCTCTGATCTTCCTTATATGTGCATTTGTGACTTTTTGAGTCCAGTGAGTACCGAGCAGCCTCCGGAGACAAGCATTCTCAAAGAACTGGATTCTCCTCTCTTGGACTTGGTTGAGATGTCAAGTTTCCGATGCGTAGAGGAGGACAGGCAGGCCATTGGTGTTGAACAGGCGGAGTTTGAGCCGGAGAGAGAAAGTACTCGATCTCCATACTTTATTGAGCCTTTTGAAGGTGCTGTTAGCCTGACCAATTCGGACAATGACTTCTTTGGCTGTGGATCCTGGTGTTTTCGATGATACTACCAAGATATTTGAAGTTGACTACCTGGTGTACATCGTCGTCACCGCATTTGATTTTCGTAGGTGAGTCGCTTGTCACCATTCCTTTGGTTTTACTGACACTGAAATTAATCCCGAATTCACCTGCTTTTTGCTGGATATTTGAGAGAAATTCCTGAAGTCGTGCTTCGGCGGTTTCAAGTGTTGCAATGTCATCAACAAAATCTAGATTGCTGAGCGGGCGATCATTTAGGCGTAATCCAGTTGACTCGAGGCTTCTCAATATATAGTCCATGACCAATGCAAACAGTAGTGGTGATAAGACACAGCCTTGTTTCACCCCAGAGACGATTAAGAATTTACGTGATTTCCCCTCTGAAGTCCTCACACAGCTTGTTGTATCTTCATACATGGCCATAATTAGCTTAACTAAGATGTTAGGGATACCGTAATGGCGGAGAAGCTTCCAAAGTGACTGGCGGTCCAAAGAGTCGAAGGCTTTTTCAAAATCTATCAAGATCATACATAACTTGTTGTGCCATTCGCAGCTCTCCTCGGTGAGCATTCGCAAAGTGAAAATCAGGAGCGGTTTGGATCTATTCACTGTTTGTGGCACCATCATCAGCAATTGCAAAATGTCCAGAATTGAAATTTATACTTGACAGCAAATATTGAGAAAAACTTTAATTCTTTCAGAATTGTTAATTTATGTGTTATAGTTAGAACTGTCTTTAGTTAAATTTATCATTTATGGAAGTTGGCTAGCCAGTGATGACTGGAGGAAAATGGGCCAAATAAAAAGTAATTCCTATTGCAGTTCTGAACCAGGATAAGGTGAATTTCTTAAAGTTATAAATCAATATAATTATGAATTATAACCGTGACACTAAATAGGAAAAAAAAAACAGTGCAGTCTGATTTACCTGTTTTACGAAAAGTTTCTCTTTATCGCTCGCTAAACAACAAATAGGATGGCTTCACACAGGGACATCAATTTACAAAAATATACGGGCGTGGGCAGAAGTTTACTTCTCAAAATATACGTGGGGGAAATTTACTTTTCAAAATATAGGGGGTAAAATTTACTTTTCAATATCTAAGAGGAGGGGAAATTATATTTCGTTTTTACTTTTTTCAATGAAAGTACCCATGCATTCTCCAACTTGAACATTAAAGAAACATATTTTTATTAATCTAGAAGGGGGGGGGGTCAAAATCTAGAGACAAATTTCCATCTTGCGACTTATTTTTGTCTGTCAAGACCTATTATGATCTAATTTTTGGCTTCAACGCTTTTGTAATTTATTCTCTATGACTTACAAGTTTTCAAGTTTGTTGATTACATTTGTTTTATCTCTTTTTCTGTAAAAGAAAGTATCAAATTACAACATAAATTAATTACAATAACTAACATTAATTAAACAACATTTAATAACATTAATTAATGCTAACAACGAGTTTTCCATCTGAAATGGTTGGAAAGCGTTCTAATCAACCATCTATCTGGTTATAACATATCTGTCCTGCAAATGAACGTTGTTGTACTCAAAGCAAATACTTAGATTCTCTTCAAATTTCTTAAGGGCTTCAAGCGGACCAGCGTTATCGACAGCATTATTCGTTGGAGAGTTGACACGGCTGGGTTTTAATGTACACATTAATTAAAAAAACAAAGATTTTTCAAGGAAAGTAAAGAGTGGAGTTGAAACTTAAAACGAAAAAAAAATTATTACTTCCCAGCCTATCTAACATATATCAATAAAACTAGTGCAAATAAATCAATCTGGTGATATTTCCCTATGTTTGTAGAATTACAAACAACTAGCGCTTTACTGAAAACACAAAAGCCAAGTATAAAAACCAAAAATATTGATTTATGACTTAAGAGTAAATACGTAGCCTCACAACAACATACTAATCTATAACGTGTTTCATAGCCTTACAGGAGCTGTGATATCAGTAAATTTCAGTAAACAATTAAAATTATCTTAAAAACTAAGTTATGAAAATAATATTTTTAAATTCATTAAATAGCATACAAAATAATGGATTGATTTATCAGGTAGCATATTGGTTTCACCTAGCATTACTCGAAATGAAGAACAAATCAACCATAAGATGAACTCCGGAAATCCAATTATTTCTCTCTAAAAAACGGAAAATTCCAAGTTGTAATACAAATGCTGAAGCGAGCCTGCAGTCATAATACTAACAAGATTCCTTTACTTCGAACTTTTCTACAAAAAAAAAAAAAAAAAAAAAAATCATGAAATGTCCTTTTCCGATCCAAAATGACAGACAATCATTGAACTGAGCTCATTTTGCATAAGTGATGCCATATTAAAGGAAAAAACATAAAGCAACAATCTAAAAATGCTTTACTTTTAAACTGTTAAAAGTATCCTTAAATGATTTACATTTGCCGTACCAAAACTCCTATATTGTTTTGGGTTTTCAATAAAGCGCTAGTTTTCTGTAATCCCACCAACATACGGAAATATCACCACTTTCATTGACGTTCACAGGCTGGGAAGTAATAATTTTTGATCATTTTAAGTTTCAAATTTTCTCTTTACTTCCCTCAGAAAAGCTATGTTTTTTTTTAATTGATCTTTGCTCGTTTTTGATTAAAATTTAATTTAGAAACAACACTGCTATGATCTTCTTTGTTTATACAGAATAATATATGTTCGTTTTAAGTTTTAATGTCCCCCCTTTGTTTCATTTGAAAACTTATTCTTTTACATAATTTCTAATCACCTCCAATGCAGGGGAGATAAGACACATCAACCCTTACTAATGAGGTGAACAAAGAAGCCGTACAAGAACTGAAGGAAAAAATAAGTTTAAAGGGGAAAGAAAAATCAAAACAGATGTTGTTTCTTTTTTATTATTTTTTTTTAATAAGAAATAGATCTTCAATTCTTTGTTTAAAAAGAATTTAATTGAGTAGTGCTTAAGAAAATAGCTCTAGGCGAATAGCTTCGACAAAAAGGTTAACTAGGCGGACACGTTTGCACATCGACATGCTCGTGGAAAAATTTACTAGCTCACTAGGCTTAGGGAGTTATTTGACCTATCCCGATATAGAAGCCAATCATTACTTAGAAATGAATCGAAGTTTCAAAAAAATCATTTCTTTTATGATCAATGGTATGATTGGTATGATAAATGGTATTATGAACTAAGTTTGTTTTCATTTTAAAAATTTTTGAAGGAATTAACTGATTTCTCCTACAGAACTGTTTTCGTTGGTCTTTTTTCCTCTTTGGATGCTCAATCATACGTACGGAGACAATTACGGTGGAAATGTCAAGTAAATAATTTGGATAAGTAAGTATAATAATAAGTAATCCTTCTTTTAATATACAACTTTGAATAGTTCCAGAACCACATGCCTGCACTACTCCAACCCATAAGTGGCAAGGGGTTGGGGTCATGGATGTATTTGTTAAGGGGCAGAGTGGGCAACTGCCCCTCTTAGACCTCAGTTTCTCCCAGATCTAAGTTCCTGCTTTCCAGATTTCAGGAGACCTGCTGAAATTCAGTGTCTCCAAAAAAATGTTATCAAAATTAAGATAAGACTGCACAATGCAAGCATCCACTGAAACAGGTCAGTTTTCTTTAGTATATCGTTAGCTTTTTTATTAATATATGACTCATTCAATTTTCTCTCTCATTTTCACTTGATTTGAGAAAATTGGCTCCAACTTTGACCCCCTCCCTACATGATTTTGGCAAAATTACGCCATCTTTTTTGGTATGAGTTTAGTCATTTGCTAAGAATGTTGTTGCAAACCATGAACTGGATGACATCTATTCCCTTTTGAATCAGAATACTTGACAAAATACCTTTCCGGGATGAGCTTTAAAAATAATGTGTGCATTAAATTTACTAAAACAATGAAACTATCTGAAAATGATCATATAGAAGGGAAACTACCATGATTGGAAAAAAAGTGAAGCAATAATCTAACGGAAGACACTTTAATTTGAAGTCCAACGCTGTACTAACAGAACCATGCCTCTAATAATTTAATTTGATATATTGGTAGCTTTGATATACTTGTCCCCCCTCTATAGTTTATATCCCGATATATTTAACATCCCTTAGGGGGCTCTGACTTTTGATGACCTTTAAAAATGTTTGTGTTGTAAAAGTGAAACCTTACAACACAGAGCTGCTTAAATAAAGTACAAAAAACTGTTTTCAGTGTCACAACTATGCTCAATCCCAATTTAAGAGGTTTTAAAGATGTGTAAATATATCTCTTAAACTCAGAAAAAAAAAATCATTGATATGATTTAAAAATTTTACTCAAATAATAAAAATTAACTAAAACCATAGAAAAAGAAAGCGATAACCGGAAAGTAATGCAAAATGTTGTTTTGTCCAAATTTTAATATGCATAGACCTGTCAAGAAGGCAAAGTTCTAAGACTTAGAAACAAGAAGAAATATAACATAGAATCTCGGCAATACCTTCGCAGAGCACGTTTTTGGTCCTAGATTCATTACTGAAAGTTTCATTTTCTTAACCTAATCCTTTTCCAAGATAGCAAAAAGTAGCTAAACTAGAATTTTACCAACGGTTTTAGACCATAGTTTTTACAATGATGATATCGTTCCATTTTAAACTTCCAAGCTTTTCTACTCAAGAAGTGGCACCCAAAGTGTTGTTTTTAGTGCTATACCACACTTACGGATGGTACAATTGACAAAGAAAATCGCTTAAATATAAGCAATAGCTTTCAAATGAGCAATCAAACGTCACTTTTGAATTTTCTGATAGGCCACTAGCCCCAGCTTTTCCATTGAGCACCAAAAGTGTTGTTTTTATGCCATTTGGAACTTGCTGATGGTGGACTTTATAGGAAGGACGTTGATATGAGCAATATCTTTTATATGAGCTGTTAAAAATCTGTCTAAGATACACGTGATACTAATACGCCCAATAACCATACGCCCATACCAATACGCGTGATATCGATACGTCCGATACCGAAAAAGCGTACAGCCCTTTCCCCAGGGACTGTGGAGGGTCTTATTATCACCAAAACCATAGATAGTTGACCTTTGAACTATGTTGAAGAAATGGCTATCTCAAAATTTTTATTGGATATCTTTTGGGGGAGGGGATCTTTAGGGAGGGTGGCGGAGGGAGGGGGCTGGTTGCGCTCCAATCTCTTTGGTTACTTAAAAAGGCACAAACAAATTTCAATTCCATTCAAATGAGCCATTAGAAATCTTTCTATGATGTTCTGGTCATTCGCTAGCCCTGGTGAAAAAAGAAAGAAGAGAGACATAAGTGCTACCCATGCAAAAAAAGTGATATTCCTTAGTGTTCAAGGTGGAGGACTGTCATTTTCCCACCAAAGGTGTTCGACCATGCTGAGTCCAATGGTGCACTTTTTATTTCGATCTGACGCCATATTCAAATGGTCCCATGCCCTTTTTTGAAATCACCATAAATTTATTTTTGTAATAAACTTTGACTTTTAAGATTATCCGAAACAATTGTTACCATTCCTTGTTCAGTGTTAGATGGCAATTGTTTTTAACTATGCAGTTTTTTTTAACACATTTTTCAACTTTTGGTTTCTATGGGCTGTGGTTCGCTCTTTACTAGGTTGTAGCTACTGCTGCAACCATGATGACATACCTACATTAAGGCAAGGAATGGAGGGGTTATGACTTCTCAATGACTGCCCTGATAATTTCTGAGGGAATTCAGAATACGTAGGAGCATTATTTTCCTCCCCCTCCTTCTTCTGTGCTTTTGTTCTTAAATTTATTTGGCATATTGGTTATCATATTTATGCTTGATGAGGCTTTAAGCCATTTGAAACACAGGACCTTATATAAGTCCCTCTACAATATGCTGGTGTCAATACTGCTAGAGAGCTAAATCCCCCTCCCCAAAAAAAAAGAAAAAAATTAAGAAGCATAGAGATAGTGAAATACTAAATCGTTACCTGAAAAATCCTTCTATTCATAACAAGTTTAAAAATGCAGTCTCTGGTAAAAAGAAACAAAAGTTATTTCAAAAGCACATTTTGTTACGGCTTATTGTCTAACTTCCTGAAACAGATAACAAGTATTAAGTGGCGGTTGTGACCTCTCTTGTGCCCAGGGCAAAATCTTGATTAGCATCCCTTGGCTGTCTCCCGCAAAATTTTCAGGTAAAATTAATAAAAAAAAATATTTATTAACAAAATATAAAAATATAATTTCAGAAATTTCAAAAAGATTTTAATTGTTAGATGATTTATTTGAAGTCTTGCGCCCCTAAGACATATGCACCTGGGCAAGTGCTCCTTCTGTCTCCTCTGCTATATCCACTTTTGAGATACACAGGATACAAAGATACAAATAAAAAAGAAAATTTTCAGGCTCTAGGAGTCAATCTTCCCTTTCAATTGGCATCCCTGAAATTGTTAAATTAATTTGAGGTTTCTGCTACAATGATGCCAAGTTTATTCAGATTTTCTGGATATTCTTTGTCAAATAATGGCATACGGATAAATTAATTATTCTAACTATATTTTTCGAATACTTTCAAATTTGAAATACGGTCGCTATGTAAATGTGGGGAATATGTCACAATATAATGTTAAACAATTTGTGGTAATACTTTAACTTAATCTATATCTTTGCTTAGCGCAATTGCGCTGTCTATGATTTTTGTTTCAGCTTTATGTGGCCCCCTGATATCAATGCTATTTATTAATATAAATCGGCAAACACATAAAAAAATCAATTTAATAGGAAATCATAAATAATATATTAATAAGTAGCATATATTAAAAGTTTAGTACAGCAAATTAAATCTTACACAAATCTTACAGTTTAGTAGGCCTACGAGCAAATTAATAGCACGATACCAGGGCCTATTAGAATAGAGCTTGATTCAATTAGGAGATTGAGCATCTTTTGCTGGGTGTGGGGGTTGGGAAAATCAGAGGGGAGACATGTACTGCAGCATTAGTGGTGAATATGGCTGAAAAAACCGAGTGTATACGACATTCACCTTCGCCCATCCGAAACCTTGTGTACGCTGTACTACTGCCGTCAGCAGCAGCTCATGGCTGACAATCAAACAGTTCGTGGTAACAAACTGTAGTAAGGAGCGACCCGGCTCAATAGTAGCCGAAATTTTAAAAAATGGAATTTTGATACCAATAGTTACATCAAAAGAATTGTATAATGCTGATTTTAAATAGATAAGTTTCATCAGGATTAGTCTTACCCATCAAAAGTTACGAGCCTGAGAAAATATGCCTCATTTTAGAAAATAGGGGGAAACACCCCCTAAAAGTCAAACAATCTTAACGAAAATCACAGCATCAGATTCAGTGTATCAGAGAACCTTATTGTAGAAGTTTGAAGCTCTTATCTACAAAAATGTGGAATTTCGTATTTTTTGCCAAAAGACAGATCACGGATGCGTGTTAATTTTTTTTCCCAGGGGTGATCGTATCGACTGAGTGGTCCTAGAATGTCGCGAGAGGGCTCATTTTAACGGAAATTAAAAGTTCTAGTGGCGTGTTTGTTAAATAGTTACTTTTTTTCACTACCGCATGATTAGCACCAAATTCAGTGGCCCCTCCTCTTGTCTCCTAATAAAAAATAGTGTAGCTGCGACCCTGATAGTTACAGCTACAGGGGCCCTCCTATGATTGACCAATCTACAAATCTAAAATACGGAATGTATTCTTAGTCACTTGAACCTATTTAGGACAATAGTTCCTTAATCATTAATTTCAATTTGTTTAGATATTTAATTGGAAGAAAAGCGTTGTCATGAAAAGTTTGCTGCTATTTTCCCTTGAAACTATAGAAAATAAAGTCTCTATGTTCTATATCCTTTCCAATTAAAATTAATTTTAAAACGCAAATTTATTCTGGTGAAATTAAAGAGCTAAGTTTAAACTCAAAACCAACAGAAATTATGGCTTCGCAGTTTATGCAATATCTAAAACTGTTTTACTGAATACTGAAACCTATATACTGAAAAATGTATCTTGACATTTTCCCTGACATTTCTGGAATCAAATTCACTGTCGTTTTCCAATATTCCCTAGTTGACCTCATTAAATGTAGCCATTTGCTATTCTCGCAAAAGCCTTTAAAAACTTTTACCGATGAAAAAAAAAATAACCTACAGCTTATAAACTGTAAATATCTCTTTACATACTATATATTATGAAAAAAATTTCTGAACAGAAGTTCTGAGAAACCAAATAACATCCAACAAAAAATTTAATGAAAATGAAAATCGGTGCAATGCCTATGGAAAATGGTGTAGCAAGTTTTATTCTTCACCAAAGATGTGTTGGATATCCTATTCCCATATCCTTTAGCTTATATCCTTAAATCAAACCGTTGGCTATTCTCACAAATTGGTACTTGTGTAGTATTTAGAACACACTCAAGAAGTGAAGTTGGGTTCTTTCGTGAAAAAACTACGATGCAGGTACATCTTATGAGAAAATCCGGTTTCATAGCCACAAAGACAAAACTCAAAGACAAAAGGTTAGGTTAGAATTCTAAGTTGTAATTTTACAATTTTCCTAATAAAGTGTTATATTTCCATCATATTTTATTTCATTAGCTTTATCAAAAGTTTGGCTATATATTTGCACATTACGGGGGTGGGGGGCAGGCGGTGGGGGTGTATTGTATAAAATACCTAACTTAACCTAACCTAACCACCTCTATATATAAAATATTCAATTAAAATGTACCTGCATCGTAGTTTGTTTCACGAAAGGACCCAACTTAACTTATTGAGTGTGTTCTGAATAATACACAAGTACCAAAGTTTTAAATGTTTTTGGCAGACAAAAAAGTTCCAAGTAATCATGCTATGTACACTAAAAGACAATTTAAAAATCATAAATATCTCTTCACATTCCAGATTGAGCAATAAAGACCCTTTCATAATATTCTCCTTATGAATATAGTTGATTAATGCCTTTTAAGAGCGTTGTAGAGAGAGCTGGCAGAGACCGAGAAATTCAAACATGAATGCCACAATAGACTGTGATAAATCGCTTGTCTCCTTTTACAACACTTAAGCAAATGATGATAACAAGGCTTGCTATTGAAAAGACTTACTCTGTAGATTTGGTGTATGTATTGTCGAAGGGTGACGTTAATATCCTAATGGTCTTCTGCTCATTACGACTTCATTAACGATGAATTTAAATACAAATCTGATTTATGATAAGATGGAATTCATCTAAAGCTGCCGACGAGACTTGTTCAATTCAAAGGGCTTCGGCTCTTTCAATGACGATTCTTTTTCGTGTCTTGAATTTTTGGATGCTGCTAAACAAGGATTTGGTACTGGATATTCTTTTAAACTTTTTTATAAATATACAAATGAAAATCATCTCACAACTAATATGAATTTCTGTATTTTTCAGAGTGGGGGGTGTATTCTGAAGAGTCCCTCTTGACATGAATAGGTACACTATTTTTTAATATAAAAATATAGGCCAATTATTTATGATAAATTGCAGTGAGTATGCATATCTTTGGATAGATTATTCGCTTATAGTATTTTTTCTATAGTAAGCTATGTACTTTATTATTTTGTGTAGAGTATGTATTTTTTAATGTATAGTTTTTAGACAGTAACCTTATTTTTTCTTAACGTGAAAAGTATATACATAATAATAAATTACAGAAAGTATGTATTTTTCTGTGTAGATTATTTTTTTATAGTATTTTTTTGGTACAGTATGTATATTTTTTTATAGCAGGTATTTTATTATTTTTTCTACACTTTGTAATTTATACGTTTTAAATTATAGATTACAGACAGTAATGTTATTTTTTTTTTTTAAATATGTAAACTGTAGACGCTTTATTTTATAATAGATTACAGACAGTATGCTTTTTTTGTATAGATTAAATTTTTGTAGCAGACCGTGTTTTTTTGTAGGCTATAGTATGTATTTTCTAAAAGTGTAAGTTACGGACATGAATGTTTTTTTAACGTGAAAACTATATGAATATTATTTTATAATAGATTAAAGACAGTATGTATTTTTTGTATAGATTGTCTTTTTATAGTATGTTTTTTGTATAATATGTATTTCATCTTTTTATAGTATGTGTCTTTTAAAGTATAGATTACATACTATTTTATAATAGATTACAGACAGTAAGTATTTTCACGAGTTATTCGCACTTTTTTTCAAAGTTACCAGAAAAGTGTCCTTTTGGAGAGCAGTAAAAGTGGAGCGGAGTTGATAGAGCAGTACACTATTTTTGTATAGATTAAAATTTTACAGTTTATTTTTTAAAGATAATTTTTTTTGTTCAGGTATGCTTCTCTAAACTGATTGATTACCAGTGCTGCTACAATTCTTGTTAGATGGGTCGGGGCTGTTTTTCCTGATCGAGTATTCCAATACCTTTAATATGTAATCAGGTATCTGTATGTAATTGTATGTATTGTCTGTATGTATATTATGTATGTTTAATGTATATTATGTATATTAATGTATGTATTGTCTGTATGTATATTATATGTAAAATAAATCTATGTTGCAGACGTTATAGAATAGTTTCCCTCATTAGCCAGAACTTGTCATTGCCGCAGCAGTAGTTGTAACATAGGGAAGAGCGAACCACAGCCCGTAGAAGCCAAATAATAATAAAAAAAACGTGCTTTTAAAGAATCGTTCAAGTGACAAATACTATAAAATATTATTTATGAAAGAGCTATTCTTATGTATGTTCAACTGAAAAGCAATTTGTAACTACGAGAAAAAAACGTTTATTGATTTTGAACAAAGTTTAGAACCCACCAAAATAACCCTAAATTGATATATAAATGAAAATCATCCAATTGAAGCCCTCTCCAAAACGATTTGGATCCCCGTGACAAAAAATAGATTAAAATACTATTTTGCGCTTCTCCAAATTTTGAAAAATATTTTTTTTTTCCTTTCGTTAAGAAATTGTCCCCCCACAAGATTTTGAAAAGTACCTTTTTTGTATCTTTTTTAAGAAATTGAAAAATTCTGGCCCTTGTCCCTCTACATTTTCGTAGTTGGCACTCGCCATTAGGTAGTAACAGTTATCTTCAGAATGGTATCAATAATCATAGCAAAATAAATCATAGTTTGTCTCTATCTTTTTGTGATCTTTAGAGAAGCTAGTAGATTTTCAAGACTATTTTTGCAAAAAAATAATACAAATAAAGGATAAATAAAACTAAATGTTCTAATTTGAATTTTTTGAATCTTTTACTAGTATGTACTATCTATATTTTTTTTTCTCATTTGTTTTTTCAATTACTCGCAGTAAGAGAGTTATGCTTGAAGTATTTGTGCAAAAGCATTGGTAGCGGCACTAGTCCTTGAAATATCGTTCGATGGCTGGAAGTTTTCTGCAAGGATAAAAGTGTATTTTGCAAGTAAGATCTTTTAAACTTACTCATTTATCAAGGATATTAACTTTTAATGATCAACGTAAAATTATTTAGGACGATACCCAAAATGATCGTTAAATAACAGTGAATTGGAGCAGCTACAATATACCTATATTTTCGAATCCTAGAGGCTGGGGGAATACCTCAAGCCCCAGAGCCTCACTTTAGGCTCTGTAATTATAAAGAGTGAACATACATGATTCTGGTTTCAGAAAAGTATCAGATGTCTACCGTTCTAACAAATCTATCTCTGGAATCTTCGCTCTTAAATTAACCGTTTCCGCAGCACGGTTTTTAGGGTTTTACGCCTAGGGTTTTAGGGTTTTTTAGGATTTAGGGTTTTTAGGTTTATGAATCACAAAGTTGAGTAGAAAAATTGGTCGAATGCCGTTGGTGCATAAATAGGCTTGGGTGTTTTCAGACCTCTTTTGTCATAATTTTCCATCGAATGATGGATCCCCCCCCTCAACTGTGCGTGATCATCCATTGTTTAAATGAGGCAGGGCCATCAAATGCAAAAATAATAAATATATCGATCTTTACTACATTGGTCCTACGCCAGCATGTAAACTATGACATTCGTGATTATTATTTCTTTTGTGGAGGCTCCTTTATTATTCAATCTATTATTATTATTATTATCATTAATGCTATTATAAGATATTTTCTTTTGAAGAAATCAGACGCGGTTTCTTTTTTTTTTTTTTTTTTTTTGTCTTAAACAAACAACTAGAACAATAGGAACTTCTTTTATCTTTTTGGATGGAAGATAAGAAAGGAGACTGAGATCACAAATAAACGCCTTCCGCTCATTTTTGGGATATCTTACTCTTTTTTCGAATATATTCCACAAGTTTTGATCCCTGAGAGAACCCTCTTCCTCTCCCTCCTAGATAACATCCCCGCAAAGAAGAAATACTTTTAATTTTTTGCAATGGGTCCTCATCAGGGCCTTTTCCAGTAGAGGGGGGGGGGTTACCAGTGTGAACCACCACCAAAATTTCGTTAGATCCTCAAAAAGTAACAAAAAGACTTGCAAACAGAGTTTGTTATATTTTGGGGAGTTTTCTCTTGTTCCCTCCCACGAGGAGTCCCCATAACCTCCGTAAAAAATTATGAATACAGCCCTGATTTTCATATTTGTAGTACTTATTTTATCGAGAATATTGCATCCTAGGTCCCCTTTAATTTTCTTTTCTTGTATCAAACATAAACCTAAGCCTAAGACCCCACATAGGCGGAAATCCAACCCTTAAATTTGGTTAAATGATGTTATTCTACTCCAGTTAACGATTATTCCAGTTAACATGTCATCCTGACCAAGAAACTGTTTAACATCTTTAAATTGCGGGTGTGAATTCATTACTCTCCGAGTTCCCTTAGAAAATTTTCCCACCGTTTAGGCCGCTTCATTTCAATGATGCTTAGAGCAATAGTGTCGACGTACAAATGTTGACATTGAGAAGAAGATATGGAAAATTTGAGATCTCATATCCGGATTGGCTGATGTATTAACAATGAATTTATTCCATTGTTCGGAGCTCCACTTAGAATAATATCTTGAGGAAAGAGATGAGATTGAATCATAGGATACTTCCTTTTTGAAACGTTATAGGGTATTCTTCTTAGGTGGTTTCAACAAATTAATTCTAAGACCTTATGATGAAAAAATATTGATCTTTGTTGTGGGGAAGCATAAAACCGAACGAATTCAATGAGTACGAACAAGAAACTTTTATGCTTCCGGGTATAAACCTAGGATTAGGGCTGTTGAAAAGAAGATATGCTAAGAAGACAGTTATTACTTCAAAATATACAAAATAATTGTAATTAACACATTTTGTGTGCGATTTCACAATATTTTACCCCAATGCCCCTAATGAGCAAATATATAGCCTAATTAAATATTTCCTATGAGTTTTTCCGTTTCTTGATTTCTTCAGCGTTGATTAAATTTAAATTAATAGCATGGGAAATATATAATTTTAGGTATATATCTACATATTAGGGGGGAGTGAGGATAAATTATAGTGAAATTGCAGCCAAAATGTGTTAACGATAATTTTTCTGCATATTATAAAGAAAGAATTGTTTTCTTAACATGTTTCCTTCTTAACAACCCCAATTCTAGGTTTATAACTTCTTCCTGGGGGAGGGGGGTTAAAGCCAATATGATCAAATTTGATTAATTCTTAATATCCTATAAGGTAAAAAGTGATTTGATAAATGCAAGAAATCTTTTAACTATTTGTAGGGGCTCGTCCCAAATCGCACTCAAGGAGACTTTGGACTTTTTAGCCTTCCTCTCATCAACAGATATCAGTTTTTTTCTTACTTTTTGCAATTGAATATATATTTGTCGTTTTATATTTTTAGGATTCTTTTTCAAAATTGTACTCATCCTTCATACCAAATAAACTCCAGTGTATTTGCTTATCTTTGACCCCCCCCCCCATGCAATAACACTTTTAAGTTGGGTCTGTACCTCAGCAGCCCTCTGGTACCACACTGAATTGGTGTTCATCTTAGTAACATGGGGTCCATGGGTCGATCCATGTTACTGCTAGGCTGGACGACGGGCATGCCACTTGTCCCCGTAAAAAGAAACAAGAGCTAAGAGCTCATATGGCACTTGTGACGAGGTCGGAAGAGCCGAGAGCTCATATGGTACGAGGTCGGAAGAGCCAAGAGCTCATTTGGACGAGGTCGGAAGAGCCAAGAGCTCATTTGGCACTTGTGAGAAGGTCAGAACCTAAAGTTAAACTTTATAGCACAAGATCCTTCTAAATATCAAATTTCATTAAGATCTGGTCACCCTTTCGTAAGTTACAAATACCTCAATTTTCAAAATTACCTCCCCCCTCCCAATTCCACCAAAGAGAGCAGATCCGGTCCAGTTATGTCAGTCACGTATCTTAGACAGGTTTCTATTCTTCCCATCCAGTTTCATCCTGATCTCACCGCTTTAAGTATTTTCTAAGATTTCCGGTCCCCCCAAC
This sequence comes from Artemia franciscana, assembly GCF_032884065.1. NCBI lineage: Eukaryota > Metazoa > Arthropoda > Branchiopoda > Anostraca > Artemiidae > Artemia > Artemia franciscana. The sequence goes on from NC_088867.1 coordinate 51,074,209, forward strand.
TGTCCCCCCCCCAATTACGTTTGATCCGGTTGAGATTTAAAATAAGATATCAGAGTTACGAGGTCCTTCTAAATATGAAGTTTCATGAAGATCCGATCACTCCTTCGTAAGTTAAAAATACGTTATTTTTCTTATTTTTCAGAATTACCCCCCCCCCCCCCGCAATTGAGCGGATCCGTTCCAATTATGTAAATTACGTATGCAAGACTTTTGCTTATTTTTCCAACCAAGTTTCATCCCAATCCTTCCAATCTAAGGGTTTCCCATCATTTTAGGTCTCCCCACCCCAAACTTCCCCCAATGTCACCAGATCCGGTCAGGATTTAAAATAAGAGCTTTGAGCCACGATATCCTTCTAAAAATCAAATTTCATGGAGATCCAATCACCCATTCGTAAGTTAAAAATACCTCATTTTTTCTAATTTTTCAGAATTAACCCCCCCCCCCCCCAACTACCCAAAAGAGAGCGGATCCGTTCCGTTTATGTCAATCATCTATCTAGGACTTGTGTTTATTTTTCCCACCATGTTTCATCCCGATCCCTCCACTCTAAGTGTTTTCCAAGTTTTAGGTTTCCCCCTCCCAACTCCCCGCCCCCATCACCAGATCCGGTCGGGATTTAAAATAAGAGCTCTAAGACACGATATCCTTCTAAACATCAAATTTCATTGAGATCCGATCACCCGTTCGTAAGTTGAAAATACCTCATTTTTCTAATTTTTAAGACTTACTCCCCCCCTCCCAACTACCCCAAAGAGAGCAAATAAGTTCCGATTATGTCAATCATGTATCTGGGACTTGCGCTTATTTTTCCCATCAAGTTTCATCCCGATCCCTCTACTCTAAGTGTTTTCCAAGATTTTAGGTTTCCCCCCTCCAACTCCCCCCAATGTCATCAGACCCAGTCGGGATTTAAAATAAGAGCTCTGAGACACAATATCATTCCAAACATCAAATTTCATTAAGATCCAATCACCCGCTCATAAGTTAAAAATACTTCATTTTTTCTATTTTTCCGAATTAACCGGCCCCTTCTCCCCCCCCCAGATGGTCAAATCGGGAAAACGACTATTTCTAATTTAATCTGGTCCGGTCCCTGATACGCTTGCCAAATTTCATCGTCCTAGCTTACCTGGAAGTGCCTAAAGTAGCAAAACCGGGACTTTAGGTTTTCCCCCTCCAACTCCCCCCAATGTCATCAGATCCGGTCGGGATTAAAAATAAGAGCTCTAAGACACAATATCATTCCAAACATCAAATTTCATTAAGATCCAAATACCCGCTGATAAGTTAAAAATACTTCATTTTTTCTATTTTTTGCGAATTAACCGGGCCCCCACTCCCCCCCAGATGGTCAAATCGGGAAAACGACTATTTCTAATTTAATCTGGTCCGGTCCCTGATACGCTTGCCAAATTTCATCGTCCTAGCTTACCTGGAAGTGCCTAAAGTAGCAAAACCGGGACCGACAGACAGACCGACAGACAGACCGACAGACAGACCGACAGACAGACCGACAGACCGACAGAATTGGCGACTGCTATATGTCACTTGGTTAATACCAAGTGCCATAAAAACAGGAACTGGATTGTCAGTTTGGCACCATAGAGGATCTTTATCCTATCCCTCGGGGAGGGGGTTCCTATGTCAATGAGGATAATGTGATTACTTGTGCACCGGGTAGTCTAAAAGAAGGAACAAAAAGAGATGGAAATATAGCGTCATGTATATAATCATATTTGTGCTTTTACAATGAAATGAATAGAGACTTATTTTTCAATAGTAATTTTTTCTGCTCCTCGTGACAATTTAGTCCCTTAATACGTTATCAAATAGTTCGTGGCGACGAACTCTAAGTAAAGAGTGACTCGGACCACTAGAAATCAAAACTCTAAAGAAAGTAATTTTGATAACAATGAACATATCAGGAGAACTGGATTTATACACTGATTCAAAATATATAAAATTCGTTAATTTTAATGTTACCAATCATATGTTACGAGCCTCAGAAAACCCAACCGATTTGTAAAAAAGGAGATCAAATCCCCCAAAAATTAAGCGATTTTAATGAAAATCAAACCATCAGATTCAGCATAACAGAGAACCTGACTATGTGAGTTCTAAGCTCGTATCTACGCAACTGAGGAATTTTTTATTTATTTTTATTTTTGCCAGTAAAAAGTATAACGGATGGGTGTTTTTTCTCAAGGGTTTTCTTATCAAACCAGTGGTCCTGAATGATAAGGAGAGGGCTCATTCAAACATATATTATAAGTTCTAGTCTCTATTTTAAGTGAAATAACTATTGGAGGGCATCTAGCACCCCTCCCAGGTCCTTTTCCCCCCTCAAAGATATCCAACCCAAATTTAATGATAGTCACTTGTTCTACATAGTTACAATATCCAATAAGTACGTTCACCACAACCCCTGAGGAAAGGGCTGTAAGTTATGAAACTTACCAACTGTTTACATGTAGTATTTGTTATTGAGAAATATACGGAAGCTTTTGAGGGGAATTTTCTTTGGTGGGGGGATTTTCTGGGGGTAAGTTTCAACAGAGGGGGAAGAGGATCCTCCGACCTGATTTGAAAAACGATCGGAAATTAAATTTAAAAAAAAAGCTTTTTCAACAGTATGTAGTAACATTAAAACTTAAAACAAGCAGGAGTTTTTCCGAATATGAGAGGGGCTGCCTCATCAATCCCTCGCTCTTTACGCTAAAGTTTGACTTTTTTGTCTTAGTTCCTGAAGAAAGATTGTTGAAACACGAGGGCAGTTGGTCTGGAAGAAGAAGCTTTTTTAAAGCACTAAATAACTTTAACGTGATGATCGGGATATTGGTAAGAGGGTAACCCCCCTCACATAAAGAATAATTTCTGTTAGTTTACGCTTTAATGGTGCTCCTTGATTCCAGTTGATTTTTTTTTAATTTAATTTCGTTTAGGAGTCATTTCAATTAAAACCAATACTATGGGCACGTTAATGTAGTGATTTTTCGATAGTACGCAATATGCTTAGAAATTTGTGACTGAGTTTAACCTGGTTCACATAAAAAAAAGAGTTTAAATGCTCTGTAAGAATTGTATTTGCAGTTTAACACGTGAAAAAAATGATAGCTAGTATGGAATTCAGTGTCTTAGATTTGTTCTCTTAGCTGTTATTAAATATTATTCTGTGCATTCGACTTGGAATTGACTTACTAAGGACTGTTTTTAGACTAAGTCTGTAATTTGAGTGTTGTAGGGTTATACTTTTTCTCGTATTGGAGACATAATCTACGCCTACCATAAAACATACTATATGTCTATCTACGTATTCGCCTCCCCAATAGGTGAGAGGACTAAACAGTAGATTCTATAAAAAAAAGAAACAAAAAATAAACTCAAAGAGCTCTTCTTAAAAACTATGAAAATTATGACGTAAAGTATTTATTTTCAACATGCATAAACATGCATAAACTTTAGCTTTGAACCTAAAAAACGAGGTTGTGTGGTAGGATGGCAGCTTCTATTACATTTGGGAGAGTCCAGTTCAAATACTTGATGACAGTAAATAAGTAAAGAGTGAGCCTTGTCTATGGAAACCATAACTTTGAAAAACAAAGTTTAGATTACCCTATTTCTGCTTATTCTACATACGCGAAAACCGATAATTTTAAATTAACTCATTAGAAACATAAACGCACAAAAATTTGCGCCATTTTAGAAAAAGGAGTTACGCCTCCCCCCTCCAAAAAATACAAGGAAGGTGCTGATTTCTAGCATTTTACCTTTATAACTAGGGCTGTATCCAGGACCTTTTTTCGGGGAAGGGTTATTCTTTTTGGAGGAGGAAGGTGGGTACAACAACATTAAGAGAGGCATCAAAAGTTTGTCTATGTACATTTTGTTACGTTTTTTTCGAGTTTCAGAGGCGCCGCTAAACATCTAAACATACGAGCAGTCCATAAAAAATGAGGCACTATGAATCATAGATTCTTTTATAAGGAGGAGTAGGGCACCCAAGGCCTCAAAAAGTGTTTTTACACCCCTTTTAAACTGTCCATGAGAGGTATTTCAGATGAATCGGATGAACATTCACTTTATTTGAACCTGAACGATGACCTCCCTTCGTTTGACAGCATGTAAATGGATGAATATAGGATGAAGCTTACAGTATGGGCGCTGGGTGAATCAAAGCTCTCCTTTTAGTGTGGAAACGACAAATTTAGTTAGGAAACTTATATTTATGTTGAAAACCGAACTCAACCTATGGGTCATATTTCTCGGAATATTGTTCTCCTACAGGTGAGGTTTAGTGTAAAGAGGCGAGTTTTAAGTTAGTGTAGAAGGGGAGTGGACCGCAGCATCCCTAACATTCGTCATAACCCTGGATATGATAATAAAAACGAATGGAAAAAAATTGAACGGATATCGGATAAAAAAAATTCCAAATGAAGAGTAAAGAACAACACTATAACTAAAAACAAATAAAATTTTCTTGTGTGAAAAACACCCAGTCCCTTCACCTCCTCCCCCTGTCTGTAAGTCCTTGGTGAATTAGTGCCTGTATTAGAAGCCTTATAGATAGCAATATGCATAGTTCTTGGTTTATAATTTCACAATTTATTGCTAACCATAGATGCGAATAAATAAGCCCTTTAATTCTTATGCGCTAGTATAAAAATAAAAAAGAATTACTATTTCACTGGTGTTTGAGCGTTCATTCCTGAAGTGATGAAAAAACTCAGGCTATAGCCTAAAAGAGGAGGGTTGAAGGCCCCTCATTGATTTAAAATGACAAGACTATTTTTGATAATTTTTAAATCATTATATAATGAATATTTATTAATTCATAATTTATTGTCATCAAGAGTCTATGTAAGTGATTATTAAAAACTGTAAGGCACTCTATTGGAAGGTTTCCAGTTTATTGATATGGCTGCTGACTCTTCGTTGATTTTACCTTCACGCTAGTCTGTTTATAGAAAAAGGGTAAATGTATGGGGTAAGATGTATCCACGATTTTTGCTTGGGGAAGGAATATTTTAGAGGGGGGTTAAAAATTTGTTTCAAAAGCATAAAAATGTGTGTCTTTGCATTGCTATCACGTTTATACGAGTACGATGAACATTTCAGGAGGGGGTAGTGTTCAAAGTAGGGTCTGACCGATATATATTTTGTGATCCGATACCAGTACCGATATATCAGGGGAGTACCGATACGGTATAAATATAATTTGCCGATAAATTCCTTTCCAGAAAAAAACTTACTAAAGTTTAACCCCCCCCCCCATTCCCTGCCCATATTCATAATGACATGTTTCTTTCTGGTATATTACATACCAAAGAACAACCTCAATAATTCACTGTGGATTCGTAAGATTAGGTCATTTACAAGAATTGTTTGATTTTCTTTTCAGAGTAGACAAACAAAATGGCGGATATTTGCGGAAGTGAAAAATAAGACAGAAATTTAATCAAAGAAGCTGGTTTAGTCACAATATTGAATAAAAAAACAAGTGTTTTTAACTGAAAGTAAAGAGTGAGATTAAAACTTAAAACGAACAGAAATATTCCGTATATGAAAGGGGTAGTCCCCTTCCTTAGTTTACGCATGCTGTGATCTTCTATTTTAAAATAACAATATAAATAAAACAAAATAAAAAATTAGCCTACTTATGCAAAAAAGGCACAGGTAACCACTTGTTACAGAATAACTTACACCATTCCAAAAGTAAAAGGAGTAGATAAAGAGAAAACTTAAAAAGGGAGAATTCTAATAAGAAAAAAAATTGTCAAGCACTGACCTAGTACAACAACAGACAATCCTCGCCCCCACCCCCATCCCCCAGTGCAACGTCTAAAATTTGCCCCCTTACATATGCACTGATGTGTGGAACGTAGTCTTTTAGTCGTAATTAAATAAAAAAAACAAGTTTTTTGGACTGAAAGTAAGAATCGATATCAAAACTTAAAACGAACAGAAATTACTCCGTTTATGAAAGGGGATGTTCCCTCCGCAACGTCTCGCTCTTTACGCTAAAGTTTGACTCTTTCTCCCAATCTTACTTTATAAAACAGTAAATAACTTTAGCGTAAAGACCGGACGTTGAGGAGGAAACAGCCCCTTTCATACAAGGAGTAATTTGTGTTCGTTTTAAGTTTTAATGTCGCTCCTTACTTTCAGTTAAAAAACTTGTTTTTTTTATTTAATTTCTTAACATTTTTGAATTAATGCATGTTTGATTTTGGCTCTCCGCAAATTAATAATTAAAACGAAATTTGCGTCTTAATTTTCTTTTTTGCTAAATGGCTTTCTCTTAGTTTTGATCAGACGATTTTGAGCAAAAGGGAGGGAAGGAGGCATAGCTACCCTCTAATTTTTGGTTACTTAAAAAGGAAACTATAATTTTTAATTTTTAACGAACATTTTATTAGTAAAAAATATTCGTAACTTACAAATTAACTTACGTAACGAACTTCTATATTCGCATATTTTTATTATATGTATGAGGGGGTTTGCCCCCTCGTTAATGCCTCCCTCTTTACATTAAAGCTTTAATTTTGTCCCAATTCTTTAAGATTGACCCCTGAATTACAAAGGCTGTAGAATAAATACTTGAAATTACTAAAAATACTTTAGCGTAAAGAGCAAGGTATTTAGGAAGAGATGAACCCCCATATGCGTAATAATCTCTGTTCGTTTTAAGTTTTAATGCTTGTCCTTACTTTCAGTGGAAAAAACTTTTTCATATTTATTTTTTCATTGTTTTTTTTTAAATAGTGCTAGAAAATCCTGCGCCCCCATCATGGAATTTCTCTTTTCCCATGACAAATTCTTCCAAGGGAAGATCCTCCTATGTAGCCCCCTCCCCTCAGCCTCCCCTCTCCCCAACCAAAAAATCTCCCTTAAAAGGTCTGTACACTTCCAAATAACCATTACTGTATGCAAACGCTGGTCAAAGTTTGTAACTTGCAGCCCCTCCTCCGGGGACTTTGGGGGAGTAAGTCAGCCCCAAAGACATAGTTATTATGTTTCTCGACTATACTGAATAAAATGAATATCTCAGAATTTTGATCCGGTGATTTTGGGAAAATAATTAGCTTGGGAGGGGCCTAGGTGTCCTCCAATTTTTTCATCACTTGAAAAGGGCTCTATAACTTTTCATTTTTGTTAGAATGAGCCCTCTCACGATATTCTAGGACCACCGTGTCGATACGATCACCCCTGGGGAAAAAAACAAAACAAAAGCCCTTGGGAAAAAAAACACACATCCGTGAAGTTTCTTCTAGCAAAAAATACATAATTCCACATTTCTCTGATAGGAGCTTGAAACTTCCACAGTAGGGTTCTCAGATACACTGAATGCGATGGTGTGATTCTCGTTAAGATCCTATAGCATTTAGGGGGTGTTTCCCCCTATTTTCCAAAACAAAGCACATTTTCTCAGGCTTGTAACTTTTGATGAGTAAGATTAAATTTAATAAAACTTATATATTTCAAATCAGCATAAAAATCTGATTCTTTTGATGTATCTATTTGTATCAAAATTTCGTTTTTTAGAGATTCGTTTACTAATGAGCGGGTCGCTTCTTACTACAGTTCGTTACCACGAACTGTTTGATTTTGACATAACACTAAAAATATTTCCGATCGCTAAAATAATATGGTCCAGTACAGAAATCTTTTTGCAGGAAATGGTGTCCATAAAGGAGCAAATTTAAGCACAAACATATAAGAATAATGATAGTTTCTTTAAGGAGGCTTTACCAAAAAAAAAGGAAATTAATTTAAACAATGACAATTTAGCAACCAGCCCGGAAAAAAATAGCAACTACGGAAGCTGTCACCTAGGATATATCAAGGATATTTCAACTACACAATAATGCAGACGAATATTTCCACACATATAAAACTCTACGCACATTGTGGGTAAAATAATATCCATTGAAAATTACTCCCCCAATATTTAAAATTTCTAACGGTTGAAGTCATCTATTGTTGAAATAGTCACTAGCAACATTTTCGCGCGACTAATTATCGCGTACGAACTATGTCGTCGGTTTGCTCTTCTAAAGCTGAAATATTTTACAGACATCGTCTTTCGTGAATGCAATCTCCACGTAACATGATAATTACATCTGAATAAATTTGCAACCCTCCCCCAAAATTACAGCCCAAAAAATGTCACCCTGTATAACTTATTCCTGAGAATCTGGTCATTTAATACTGACCCTCGTACAACACACTTCCGAAAATTTACCTCTCTTGAATTTGTTCACAGAAAAACTCGCCACTGAAAATCTTGGCTCTAATATTTTCCAAAATATTTGAAAGAAATAAGCTTTCCCAAAGAAACACGCACAATAAACTTGCTCCTGTCAAACATACACTAAAGGAAAAATTGGCTCCTGAATACTTGCCTTTCATATTTTCCCAAAAAATATGCATCCTAAAACAAATAATAACAAGGACTTAAAAAGCAACTTTCAGTAGAGGGACTGCGACGCTGTGAGCTTTGTAAAATTTGTAAACTATGTAACATGTTTAAACCGAGTGCAACCACCGAACTGTCCGCGGTCGACATCAAATCATTTCTGCTACTTCTCAACATCCACCCAGCCTGAAATCCCTAGAAATCCCTTTTAAGCTTTTCGAATAAAGCTTTCGATCCCTGGAGTACTTCTGAAATTTTAAGGCATTTTTTAACTAATGCTATGCATAATTAACATGTGTAGTCAGGAATAAGGATCACGAGTGTACATTTATACGGAGTAGGGGAGCGATCCCAACAGACCTCACCTCGTAAAATACCTAATATTACACAGCTTTAAGTAAAACGCAAAAACACAAGAATTATATGAAAAGAATAAAAAATTGAAGAGATCTCAATATTCCAAAATTGGACAGGCCTTCTTCAGTAATGTCAATCGTAAAATAATCAACAAGCCTCATATGATAAAATTACTCAAAAAGATCAAAGAATTTTGCTTTATGACTACAGAAGAAAGAAAAACGAGAGAAATCATCATTTTTACAACTCAGAAAAAACGGAGTTCTAATTTTTTTTGAAGGAAGGTTGAAACTGTATTTATCTGTGAGGAAATAGGAGGTGATAGGTCGGGCTGGTTGGGGGTGGTAGGGAGGAGTGGGTGAATGGGTATTAGTGAGGGAGTGGGGTTTTTGGGAGGTATATATTTATTTTGAAGGGGATAATGTGAAGGAGATGGATCTTTTCCTTTTTTCTTTTTTGTGGTATGTTTTTTCCTTGTTTTTGGTAGTTATTTATTATGATATTTTTGGAATGTTCAGAAAATAGTTAAATTTTACTACTGCATCTCAACAAAAACGTATTTTTTTCCCCTCAGTGCAGTAGATGTAAAATATAAAGAGTTATAATTGTGTTTATTAATAAAGAAAATATCATAAACATCACATGCCTTTGCTTTTGGTTGGAACATCTGACGCAGAATCAGCGTCATTTATTGAAACTATGCAAGCCTTGAAGGAAAGACAATTGACTCCAGTCATTTACTGTGTACTGCCAGTTAAGGCTCCAATAACATATCGACTGCTCTTCGTCCAGCAAAAAAATGCTTCAGTCTGACCTTAGCCTTGGACTGCTCTTATGGATTTTAACATTGCCGTCACAAGACCTTGAATATGCAGGCTAATTTTTTAGTTTTTTATCAATATTTGTGCACCATATTCAAATTTGTTCAAAAGTGTGAATTGTGCAAACCACATATATTCAAATTTACTAATAGTGTTCTAGCACAAACGAGGTTGTAATAAAGTACCCTTGCAGCCTAAATTCTGACATGGATCTTTAAAAAAAAAGGTTTTTTCAACTGAAAGTAAGGAGCAGCATTAAAAGCTAAAACGGTCAGAAATCATAGCGTATATGAGGAGGTCACCCTCTCCTCAATACTTCGCTCTTTGCGAGAAAGTTTATTTTTTTTTGTTTCATTTATTTAAGAATAACTCCTGAATCACAAAGGCCATTTAATTAGAATAATAGGCTCTTTTAAATTTTCGAAGAAAACTAGAACTTTTGATTTCCGACCGAGAGAGTCCTCTCCCGATCTTATACGATCAACTGGTTATATTTAATCACCTCTTCCGGCAAAAATGCTAAATTTCACATTTTTGTGCGTAGGAGCTTCAAATCTCAACAGTAGGGCTCTCTGGTATGCTGAATCTGTTGGTGTCCTTTTTATTAAGATCACTTGATGTTTCGGAGCTGTGTTTTCCTTTTTCAGAAATTGGCCAAATTTTCTCAGGCTCGTAACTCTTCACGGGTAACATTAAATTTAACGAATTTTACATATTATTAATGACCGTCAAAATTTAATTCTTTCGATGTATTTATTTTTATTAAGAATTGATTTCTTAGGGTTTTGGTTACTCTTGAGCCGCGTCACTCTTTACTCACAGTTCGCCACCACAAACTGTTTGATTTGTTAGGCAACGTTAGGCGTTTATTTGTACAACATTCTCGTTTTTGATATACCAAGCCGTTTTGAAATAACTGAGAGATTGCGTTCTTGGTAGATGCCATCAGTTTCCCCCGTTCTTACACGTTCAAATTTTGCAATTAGGAAATCAAGGGTGGTATCCTCTCGAATCTTTAACAAGTGTTCCCCAGCTGGTCGGTTCCAAAACTTTATACTTAGTTGTAACAGATGGACTTAGATAATTAGTTCTGGACTCGCATTTCAACGGCTGACAGCTCTAAGTGAGATTTACGAATTTAGAAATTTGACACAAAATTAAGAGTGGTTTGAAACACTTGGTGTGCGATAGGTCAACTCGGTCACGGAACCACCCGGAACGACCCACAAGGGGATAGAAATGATGATTAATTGCCCCAATGCTAACGCTTATTGCTGTGTAAACGTTCTATTTGACCCGGAAATATTCTTTCCAATTGTAGATCATGTTTCAAATTGAAGACTCGGTTTTTAGGAAATTGAAAACTCATGGTGTATTGTGATTTTAGCTTCAGCAAAGAATTCTTTCTTCCGGGGAGATTTTTTTTTATAATTAGTGAAAGCACTCCCAAAAAGGGAGTGTAAATCTTAGTAAGAAGAAGAAGTTTATATTATTCATTTCTTTTGTCGTTAGATTAGGTATTTTCGTGTTCTATTCTGTTTCTGTGTGTGTTTACAATTTTTACTGTTGTTTAATTGCCTTGCTTGTTTGTTATTTATTTATACTTTTGTGTATATATGGCCCCTGGTCTTTTGAAATACACTGATCTATCTATCTATCTATGCCATTTGTTTTATTATTGTGTTTGGTTGTATATTTTGTATTTTGCGGCAAGCCTAAGTTTCTGTTAATAGGCGTCAAAAAAGGAGATAAAAATCGCAGATGAAGTAGGGTATGCTGTTTTTTTTTCGTTGAAGATCGCGATGAGCCCTTCAAATGTTATATAACACTTAAGGGATGCTCATTATAATTCAAATTCTAATCATTAATGGTGTCTTGAGCAGTCATATTGATCCACAACAAAGTTCTGTTATCAGCTGATTTGTCCAACAGAAGAAAAACAATTTTAGGCCAAAAGAGTGCCAAAATATTATAAGACCAAATTCAGAGATTGCCAACTGGTTTTAAAGAAGTAGAAAAACTTGTAGGGATCCTTCCAGTTGCTGAACGCGTGCTGCATGGGGTAAAACAAGCGTTCTTAATTAAGTTTGCAGTCCAAATAAACTGGGCCTCTCTTGCATAGGCAATAAACTGAGTAGTGGATTTTGCAGTCTTCTTCTAATTCATCCGGATCACTTGAAGACTCACTGTTTTAATTTACAGTTGATCATTATTATTTATAGCGCTCTCTTCATTCAGTTGCTCCACGTTTGCGCAGCAACTGCTCAATGTTAGGAAATTATGTCATTCTGTGGAGGGTGAGGGGTAGGTCTAGAAGTGTCATGCAACACATTTGTACGTAAAATTGACCAAGATCCTGAGAGAGGTCCTTCAGAATAAATCCGAAGGAGAGGTAGCAAACAGCCCTCCAACCTCTCTTAAAATTGAGGGAAATATTGGGAATGGTTACTTGGGAGGATCTTTCCGCGGAGGAATTTTTCAAGGGAGAAGGGAATTTTCTATGAAGGTGGTGCCGGATGTCCAAGCATATATAAGAAAATGATCAGAAATTAAATAAAAAAAAACAAGTTTTTTCAACAGGAAGTAAGTAGCAACATTAAAACTAAAACCAACAGACATTATTACGTCTATGAGGGGGTTCACCTTCTCATCAATACCTCACTCTTTTCACTAAAGTTTTTTTTAGTACTTTCAAAAGAGCTATTTATTCTAATTAAACAGCCTTTGTGATTCAGGAGTCGTTCTTAAAGAATTGGAACAAATTTCGAACTTTAGTGTAAAGAGCTAGGAAATGACGAGGGGACGAACCCCCTCATATACGTAATAATTTCTGTTTGTTTTAAGTTTTAATGTTACTCCTTACTTTCAGTTGAAAAAAAGTTTTTCATTTAATCCTGACGCACACAGAATGAATATGCTCATTTAGGTGCTCAATGAGCATATTCGTTAATATGCTATTAAGCTCATTTATATGTTCAATAGTAAAATTTTCGTTTTCAGTAAAACTAGAAACAGCAAAATCTTCAGTTCAATTTTTCTTTAAACAGCAAAAATGTACTGAGGTAATTACTAGGAGGCTGTATTTTCCGTTTATTTTAGGCTTTATCGTTTCTCTTTACTGTCGGGTGAAAAAAACTTGTTTCGTTCTTTATATAGGGTCACGAACTCACCCCAAGACTCTCTAGGACAGCAGAGAGTCATTTCCGTTCTACTGAAAAAAAAAGATGTTATTTGTTCAATCATATAAGCCTTCTTTTTTTAATCAGTTTTTTTTTTAACTTTTTTAATCAATTTTTCCATCGAATCAAATCAGTTTCAATGTATTAATTATTTTAATAATTAATTTCTAATATTTCAAAATAATATTGAAAATAATAATATTTCTAATCAAATAGATTAATTTCAAATGTATAGAAAATCAACTCGACTAATCATACTTTTAAGATACGCTATTTATTCAGTTTTGGGGTAAACTAGAAGTGACACAATACGCGATCAAATTACCAGAGGTTTAGGTTCGAGTTTTATTAATATAAATAAATAAAAATTATGCTTCTCTATAAAAAAAAAACACGTTGAGCCCGTTAAACCTAACAATTTGTTGTTAGGTTTACGACCCATGTGTTACGACCCTCAATTCACTTTTCAGCACAATCACATCCGCCATTAAAACAATTCAGTATCTAGTAAATTCGTCCTTCTTCTCGAAAAGCACAGCCACCTTACCCTTCAAAATATGATGATAAAAATAATAACTGTAATAATAATAATAATAAAAATAAAAAAGAAGACAATAATGATAATAATTAAATAAATAAAAAGATTAATGAGAAAAAAAAACAAGCACAAATCTAAAGTACTTGCGACGATTAATTTAGTTTCCATGATTTGGAAATACCCTTGTTTTTGTAACGTACCCGTCTTTTAAAAATTCCTTTCTAACAAATGAGTTCACTGTGGTTCATGTTTTGTCATTGTGATCAAGGGGCGAGTAGCGATGTAGATGAAAATCTCATGATTTCTACGGAGAGTGTTGGCCTCAAACTAGACTGAAGAATCAGACTTCTTAATTTAGAAATCTGCATTTTATCCAATACCAAAAAAGTTTTTGTTTGTATTTTCTTGAGCCCGAGTCTACACTTCGTAATTTGGAGTAGAGTGATGAGATCAATGTCGAAGAGAACTGTCTGAAATTGTACCACCACGCTTTCTTTTTTTCGACCCATGGGTCTGCTATCAAAGGCAGACCATGGTCAGAACAAAAGCATCTAACTGCCACTAGCATAGACAAATACTCATGTAATACCCAATACCCATGCAGCCCTTCCACCTATTTTGTCTACTTTTTTTTAATTTGCTGCATATTTCAGACCTACTAAACCCTGCCCCCTCCTGAATTAAATTCCCATGTTTTTGGCTGTTCCATCAAAAACTACCCTATCTAATTGTACCTACTATTCCTCAAAACAAATCCGTGTAATTTAACTAAATTTAAATTCATTTTTATGGGTTTCTAATCAACCCTGGCTAAGACATATCTCAGAGGCATATCATGTTTCTTCTGCTAATTAGCAACCCCATTAGTAGCAATTTTGCATATGAGGTTCTTACATATGCTACTCACTCAAATTTATGAAGTACATAATTTCAAAACACCAAATTTGCTACTCTGTGAAAACATATAATATATAATTTAGCCTTCCTCTACAACAGTGGGTTCCCAACCGATTTTAGGTCATACCCCATCTCGGCATTACTAAAACACTGATGCCTCCCCTCTCAAAACATTTGAATTTTGTTATTCAACATTTAGCAAGTATTCACCTGAAAGAAGCTGAAAATATTGGAAATTTGCCAATCTTGGCATTTTTTTTCTGGTAGATCTCTAGACATATCTTATGAAAAATATTGTCTGTATAGGATGATATACCCTGAAATATATGTAATAATATATGTTGAATATGTTGAAATATATTATGTGAAATATATGTTGTATTTGGATGAGGGTTGTTACCCTGGGGGTGTTTGAGAGAAGGTGATTGTCTTTTTTCTTCTTTCCTTTCTTTATTATTTTAATTAGTGTAGGATACTTCTAGAAACATTTATGTATATTTTTTATTATTATTTTTAATTTAGGATGTCTTTAGGAATGTTTATGCAGCTAATCGCTACGCGTTAGCAAAGTTTAAGTTTTTCCCTAGCGTAGTGATTTATATCTGTAATGGTTTATATTTTTGTTTATTATGTAAATAAAAGTAAAAAAAATAAATCAAAGCTATAAAACACCCTTTATATAATGCATAACATCCTTGCAATACTATCGTGTATGTTTTTTTTTTTTTTTTTGCTCTTTAAATGAAAGTTAACTTGATTTTTTGTTCTTCAAAATTAAAGCTCTAAAGTATAGTCAGCCAAAGAGTGACTTTACTTTAATCTATTGGGTTCTACCCATGACCTACCAAAATATTACCCAACCACACTAGTGGGGCTTGAGCCCCAACGTGAAAATCACTGCTCTGCAATAAAGGCATACTAAACGTTAGCCCTCGTTTAATCCTTTTTAGTCATTCTTCCCCTCTACAATGAGGACTTTAGTTTTCCAATCGTAAACCAAATTTCCGATTTCGTTTTATGCGTGCCAATTAACCCCAACCAATATTATTTCTTTATCTGCACTAAATTTATTTTATTTGGATGTTGTTTGTTTCTTATATCAGCAAAATCCAACTTTCATCAGAGTTATTACTACAGTCAGGGTTGGCATACTCACTACATTATTTTACACCCTTTATATTGTCATTAACCACTGATACTTCCCTACCTGAAAGTGGGTTTCTGTAAAGTGATAGTATTTTATCATATGGTAAATAAAGGTGAAAAAATAAGTTTTTTTTTTTAACTGAAAATAAGGAGGAACATTTCACCTTAAAAAAAGTCAGAGGTTGTCGGTATATGAGGGGGCGAGGCCCTTCCATTGCCCATCGTTCTTTACCCTAAAGTTGGAGTTTTAGTCCAAAATTTCTTAAAAGCGACTGCTTAAACATAATTGGAATGAGAAATATTTTTATTTTTTTTTATTTAGCTGTTAAACACGGAGCGGCCTGGGATAACAGTAACCAACACTCTAAGAATTGGGTTGATAAAAAATATACACATTAAAAGAATCATGATTATTTAATAAAAATTACAGATATGAGAAAAGTGGTATTTTTTGTCATCTCTGGCATAGAACTGTAACCTTTAACTTGAAAATTTTGAAATAGACAAATTTAAATATAGGCTATAGGAAAAATATATGTTGAGCTTCCCAGCTGAAGAGGCAGTAATGCCGGATGAGAAGAGGGGGATATTTTGGGGGAACTTTCCTTGGAGAAATTTGTCATGGGGGAAGAAAATTTTAATAAAGGGAGCGCAGAATTTTCTAGCATTATTAAGAAAAAAACAATGAAAAAATAAATATGAAAAAGTTTTTTCAACTGAAAGTAAGGAGAAGCATTAAAACTTAAAACATTCATTCCTAGCCAGTCATCTAGTATGTACAAATTAAAATTAGCATTCGCTTTAAAGCTTCGTTTAGCTAAGTTCATCCAATGCTCGGATTATCAACTAAATAAAAAAAAATAAAAAAAATATTTACAAAAACAAAAGCAAGGAGCACCAGTAAATACGACCCTAAAAAAATTTGCCTTATTTTCGAAAAAAAGGAGAAAATACCCCCCTAAGACTCATAGAATCTTAATGAAAATCACACCATCAGATTCAGCGTATCAGAAAACGTACTGTGGAGGTTTCAAGTTATTATCTGCACAAATGTGGAATTTCGCATTTTTTGCCAGAAGAAAGATCACGGATGCGGATTTATTTATTTATTTTTTTGTTTAATTTTTTTCCAGAGGTGATCGTATCAACCTACTGGTCCTAGAATATCGCGAGATGGCTCATTCGAACGGAAATTGAAAGTTCTAGTGCCCTTTCTAAGTGACAGAAAAATTAGAGGGCAATTAGACCTCCTCCCATGCTCATTTTTTCCCAAAGTCACTCGAGTAAAATTCTGAAATACCCATTTTGTTCAGCATAGTCGAAAAATCTAACAACTATTTCTTTGAGGATGACTTCATCTTCCACAGTCCCTGGGGGAAGGGCTGCAAGTTATGAACTTCGCCCGTTGTTTACATGTAGTATTGGATAATGGGAAGCATACAGAAGTTTTCAGGGGAAATTTTTTGATGTGTGTGGGGGGAGGGGGTTACGTGGGAGAAACTTTCCATGAAGGAAGTTTTCATGGGGGAAGGGACATTTCTAAGAAGGGACGCCGGATTTCCCAGCATCATTTATAAAACGATCAGAAATTAAATTAAAAAAAAATTCAACTGAAAGTAAGGAGCAACATCAGATTTAAAAAGAACAGAGATTGTTACCTATATGTGGGGGGGTCACCCCCTAGTAAATACCTCGCTCTTTATGCTAGAGTTTTTTTGTACTTTCAAAATAGCTATTAATTCTAATTAAACGACCTTTGTGATTCGGGGGTCATTCTTAAGGAATTGGCTCGAACTTTAGCGTAAAGAGCGGGGTATTGAATAGTGGGTGAACCCTCTCATTTGTGTAATAATTTCCGTTCGGCTTAAGTTTTAATGTTGCTCCTTACTTTCAGTTGAAAAAAACAATTTTTTATTTATTTATTTATTTTATTCAGAGGGTGCGTTTTGGAACATCAAACATTATTTATACGACCATAATAACTCTGTAAACGTAAATATATTTGTATGAAAATTATTTACAATGTTCATAAATGATTCTATAAACATCTTGCTTCTAAAAAAAAAGGAAAAAAAACAAATTTCATATTTGTGTAGATCGTAGTTTGAAACATGTACAAAAGGGTATCCTGATGTTTAAACCCATTGTGAACATTTATTTTTAAAAAAATTTAAAGTTGCATATATGCTGAAAAATAAATATTACCATTTATCTTCACTTAAAACAAAGCTCCTGGTAGAACTTGCCCCCCCCCGCTTGGAAATTTCCCGGCAATACTCATGATATCCCACCTCACCTTTTCCGTCTCTGTGCTTTTTAGGCATGTGAATGTGATACTAGTATTTTATGCTACATAGAAACATTTTTAATAATTGAATAGGCACTTTAATCAATCAAAAGATAGTAAAGGTTCATAACAAAAATTACTGGCAATAGATATCAATTTCTACCTCCCTCCCCCTTTCCCAAAACTTATTTTTACATTTTTCTGAAGGCTCAGTGAAAGATAGAATATTTGGGCATTCCAAAAAAAAACACTCCTCGAGGCATCTTGCATCCTCCCCCCAACTACAAAATGAACTTCGATTCTATGAATTAACCTCACCTAAAATTATTTGGATTTACATAGAAATATCAATTAGAGGCTCCATAAAAAAAAAAAAAAAAAAAAAAAAAAAAAAAAAAAAAAAAAAAAAAAAAAACTACAAAGAAGAATCATCATCGAAATGCACTGCGTGGGAAGATGAATTTACGCCAATATTAGCAAAATGTTGAGAATGACCATCATATACTTCTCCCAGTTTATTAATTGGATCTGCACTAGTACTTCATCGGGGAAAACAGAGTTTTATGACGATACCACACTTTTAATTGCTTTCCATGTTATCGCAGGGCTGCTACAATTTTCTTTAAGTTTATTCTCTTTTTTTAAATTTCTCTGTAATTAATTAATTACATTCCTATAATTTTTACAAATTCTTAAGAAATCGAAAGTAATCCGATTTGTGCTTGGGCAATCTTTTGCAAAAACATATGTCAAAAAATCAAGTTTTTTGAGGGATTGAGGGAGGGGGAGTTCCCATTACATGCAGAATAACTTTTGATTATTTTGAGTTTAACGTATACTATTTTTTTCCCAAGAGCGATCATGTTAAGCCGATGGGGCTAGAAGATCGGGAGGGGGCTCATTCAAACTCAAATACTAAGTCCTTGCACCTTTTTTCAAGGGTGCAAGGACTTCTACCCTCCTTTTTTCCCAAAGAAATCTGACCAGACTTTAGAAATAAATTGAAAGGTCCAATAACTACGTGTTTGAGAATGACATGACCATCCATTCTCCCTGGGGGATACTCAATTTGCCCATTGTTCACATATAGTATTTGCTATTGTGAAATGCTCCAACATTTCTTCTTAGGGGAAATATCTGAAGGGGGGATTTTCTGTGGGAAGAATTTTCAGGGGTGGTAGGATGTTTCTGGGAGGGAGATACTACAGGGGAGGGAAGGGGATTTCCTCTCATGATTTTTTTCTGGGAAAATAAACACAGTTCCACATCTCTGCAGATAGGAGCTTCAATGCTCTACAGTAAGGCTCTCTGATATTCTTAATCTGATGGTGTAATTATAATTAAGATTGCTTTACTTTTTTTAGTGTTCCCCCCTTTTTTGACAATCTGAGAAATTTCCTCAGGTTCGTAGCTTTTGATGGATAACTTTAAACTTAATGAATTTTTATATATTGAAATCAGCATAGAAAGCCAATTCTTTTGATGTATCTATTATTATCAAAATCCTATTATAGATTTTGATTACTGTTGGACCGAGTTACTCTCTACTTATGGTTCGTTACCACAAACTGTTTGATTTTGGAAAATTTAAGGTGGGGATGGTATCTGGTCTGAACCTGCAAAACAAAAGTAAACAAAAAACGAGATTTTTTTGGTGGCAAACGGGAATGACATATCCAGCCAATTGGGACAAGAGAAACCAAATTATAAGTAAAAATTAAATAATATAAAACATGAGTTTAAAAAAATAAAAATAAAGATTATTTTACAGAAGATGTCAATAGTGGGTGCGTCACTTTTTATACAACACTGTTGGTAAATTACATCAATTTATAATATATGCAACTACGATAAGAGCTATTATCACAGAAAAATATTAGAAAAATCTAATAAATTGTAATTTCCATAATTTAATTATATTGATTTAGAAAAGTATTTACTAATGTAATCTATATATTACAATGATTTATAATCTTTTATAATTAGGTAGTTCTAGTTTATAAATGCAACAAAAATTATATAATATTGAAATGTGGTATATCACGCTTTGATGATAATTCTTGCTATTAAAGAAAATGAATTTATTTATGAAGATTGTCTTAAAGTAATTCTTGATTTTACGAAACGAGTATTCAGAAAAGTAAAGACTATTAGCTTCTGTCTGAAAAATAATAAAACCTGAGAATAATGGAGTTTTTACATAAAAATGTTTATTGACTATAAAGCAGATAATTTTAAGCAGTAAACGCGATGATTTACTGCATAGAAATGAGAAATCAATTTGACTTTGAATAAGATACAAACAATAAAAAACTTTAAATTTCAACAACTGTTATTAGCAAAGAGTTGAAAAGTAATGAGCAAAAAAGCTTTGAGATCACTTTTTGAAAATCAAACCGAGCACGTTCATTCGCCCATTTAACTCATAATGGACTTGATTTGCTTACTACGCTATTGCTTATAATTGAGTTGCTAGTCATTTCAGGTAGGCAAGTGTGGATGGATATTTTAGGGGGAGGGCAAAGCACAAATAATATTAATTTTGTTTCATAATTTGAATAAGAAATGCCTAAAAGCTTGCAAAATTTTGGGATTTTAGGGAGGAGGTGTGTAAAAGTCATAAGTTTCCCCCCTTGCGCAGATCCCTGATTTTATGCCAAAATTCAATGACTTTAGATTCTGTACGAATATACACTGCATATTTTCTGTGTGCATATGCATATATGCTTGACAAGACTTATGAAAAGGCAGACTTGAGACTATAGGGCTACACGATGATAAAGTAATATACAATATAGAAGTTTCAATTAACCCAAATATAATTATACTACAATGACTAATACGAAAACTTATCATTTTTTTTGTCAGTTTTTGATGATAACGAAAAAGAGAACCAGATCCATCTGCAGCAACAAATTTTATAGATTTTATTTTACTATAAAAAAAAAAACTCAACTACATTGCTTAAACTATTTTAAAATGAAAACCTCCTAAGGGATTTAGGAGAATATTCACTGAATGCTCTATGCACAAATTTATTTAAAAATGACCTTACGAAATATTATAAAAAACCAATATATATTAACACAGAACCTGTCACAAATAGACCTATAAGATCAGCAGCGAAAAAAGCTAGACTGGCATTAAAACCGTGTTTTTAAATCATCTTCTTTTATTTCAATGAATTGCCTCGTTTGATAACAATTTATTTATCAGTCCTGGTTTAACTTTGCTCAGGTAAGGATGCTGGGATTGTTTTGAAAAACTGCTCATTTTAGTTTTATTGATTTTATCCTCTTGTAAGTTGTTTTTTCTTATTTGTATTGCTGAGGACGGCCCTTGGACATAGGGCCGAAATATTCATTCTAATTTGCTTCCCACTGTCTTAAAAAATTCCCTATTGTTCTTCCTGTTTTTGGTACTCAACTATTTACTGTGATTTCTGTTCGTTTTGAATTTCATTTATGTATTGATGGTGATTTGAGGTAATTCTACGCCTGGAAGATTATTTGACTTTATTTCTGCTCATTTTTGGCTTAATTGAGCTCTTTACTCTTATCTGAAAAACTTGTTTTTTGGAAAAAGTTTTTAAATCTAGTTCTGTTCGTTTTTTATTGACCAGTCCTTTTTCATTGAAAAAATACTTTATATTTTTTCGCTATTTTCCTATAAGAATCCATGGTTTGGGTTCCTATTTGCATGTTGGAGAAACTTTTTCAACAGTTTTAATCCCGACACAAACAGTATTTTTTAATCTAATTTTATAACTCTTGAAACTGACCTGAAAAATGAAACTTAATGTCATTCCCGAAAGATTATATTTATGTTCCTTGACAGCCTGGATAAACTTACACACATTTTTATTTATTTAAATTGCAAGAGCAGAAGTGGTAATAGTAGTAGCCGAAAAAGTTTCCACTCAATAACCCCAGTCGTTCTCGGTACCATTGCTGAGGTGTCTTATTGTCAACCACAATGCCTTTTGAATTAGTTTAAAGCAACCTTTAGTTTTAAAGCATAATAGGCCAATTGCATAATTGTCGGGGGGGGATATGTCCAGTATCTCTAAAGAGATAGTTATTGGGCCGTTCTACTATGCTGAACAAAATGGCTGTCCCAAAATTTTGACTAAATACGTCTGGAAAATGAATGGGCTTGAGAGAACAGCTACTTGCCCTCCAATCTCTTTTCACTCTTAGAAAGGGCACTAGAACTTTTAATTTTGAATCGAATTAGCTTCTTCAAAAGTTTCAATGGTATTTCTAGCCAGTAAAGAGTGGTGCTGCATATGAAATCGCTTATATGCCCTTTTGAGAACCTGCATCCATACAAGCTTTTCGTTTAATTGAAACTCCTCCTAAACGTTCCATAAAAGTTTCACCTTAATACCCTTAGCGTCATTGGCTACAGTAACTGTAGTAGTAGTATACACATAATGCTTTCTGACTAGTTCAAAATCACCCACAACTTACCCTTAAAGGTCTGACTTAATAATATAAGTTGTTCTTCAGATAGTGCCAACTTTTTGAAAGTCCACATGCTCATAGTTTGTTTTGATTTAGTTTAACATCCTCCTAAACACTCTTTAAAAATTCCACATTAATGCCCCTAGCATGCATGGTAGCAATAGTTGTACGAGAAAAAGTGACAACAAGATATTTCGTATCTAAAGTGGATACACTTTCTAAAAAGAACTGTCCTGCTTTTAAACTAAAAATTAATCTTTTCAATAAGATAAAGTTAAAATACTTTTTCCACAAAACAAGTATTTCAAAGAGAGTCAAATAAGCCAAAAATTAGCAGACATAAAGTCAAATAATCTTCCAACGTAAAACTACCACAAATTACCATCAATAAATAAATGATACTCAAAACGAACAAATTACAGTAAATAGCTGAGTGGAGCTCCAAACGAGCAGAAATTAACATAAGTAGGGCTGGTAAACCCATGCTTCCTTAAGACTAGAATATAATTTGCGCTTTACTGAAAAACAAACAAACAAATGGCCGTGGATTGTCAGTTTAATTGACATATGCTGATATTTATTTCATACAGTTTTGACAACTTTTAATTTATGAAAGTAAAAAAGTGGAAATATTTAATACGTCTTTTGTTTTCAGCAAAGTGCAAATTATGTTCTGGTCTTGAGAAGGTATGGGAGTTACCAGCCCTACTTATGTTAATTTGTACTCGTTTGGAGTTTGAATCAACTATTAAATAACGACGAAGACTACACTGCCTTTCCACTACAAACAAGTATACGCATAGCACCTTTGGTTCCTTCAAAACCCCATTCAGGACACGCTGAAAGTTTCAGCTTAATACCATCAGCCGTTCCTGAAGCATTTCTGATGTGTCAACTGGACAACCTGTGGGGCATAGTTTGTGTTTCCAATTAGTTAGTAGTATCGCCATAGGCACTCTGACGCCACAGTATTCTCTTTGAATCTCGATCTGAAACTTTTTTTTAAACTTTTTCAAGATCCGGGTGTATGTTACATAATGGAGAATGTTTTCTAAGAGATGTAGGTGTCTGTTACATCGTAGTGAATGTTTTCTAAGAGATACGGGTGTCTGTTACTAATAAGGAGGGTTTTTCTATGGATGTTATGCTTAAAAAACATAAGGGTGTAGGGAAAAACATTGTGGGACCCCGCTAAATCGGGTTTTCCATGGTTGTTATGTTTAAAAATCGTCTACGAGGGCCAGTAAAAAACTTTCATTGCCCACTAGTGGGGAACCTTTGAAACGCCGGAGCCTGGTGAGCAATTCCACAGGGACTCTTAGCATCCAATTCCAATGGATCCCTAGCATCCAATTTTGTCAGGCCCCTAACTTAGCCATAGGGGCCCTAGCCACCATTCCAATGGGGGCCCTAGCAGTCAATTCCAACGAGACCCTAGCATCCCATTCCAACAGGACCATAACATCGAATTTCAACGTCAAGACATTTTTAAGACATCTTTCTTCCAGACGTTTTTCAAGACATTTCAGGACATTTCAGGACGTTTTATAAGATATTTTTCTTCAAGCTATTTTTCAAGACTTTTCAAGAAATTTCAAACCTTTTCAAGACGTTTCACGATTCTTTTGGGTGTGACGTAATAGGGTAATGTTTACTTATGTTAAGGATGACAAATTCACACGTGAAATGTTTCTTCAGGCTCCGTGGGGAATCCCCGCTTGTAACTGTGGAGGACACAGACATAAGTGCTACGTAATTACAATGCACACGTGGGCTCTTACATACTAGTTTAAGAGATTTTTTTCTTTCAAGACGTTTTTCCCAGGGAGCCTTTATATTCTAATGGTTTTTGTCCATATTAGGATCTGAAAGGTTCATTTCTATCCGATTGAGCTGCGCCCTAGGTAGTTGGACTTGCAGTCTATTTCTAATATTATGATTCAGGAAATAGATTCGGCCAAAAAAAAAATTCCCATGTCCGGCTTACTAGAATGATTAAGCTATTGATAAACTATTGAAAAATACCGATGAGCATTTCCTCTGGTGAATCCTAGCAATTGAAGTCAGCGTGGTACAATATACCACTCCCGATGACACCCTTCTGTTACACATTATCACACTTAAGGGTTTTTCAAGCTTTTACCCTCAAAATAAACTTATAAACAACAAAATGACCATTATTTTTTTATTTTAACAACGGAAACTTGCCATTGCATTAATAGATTGCGATGTTCTATAGTAATTCCAATCCCGTGACACTCAATGGCTAACGAACGACAACCTCTGGTATGCATTATCCCATATATGACATTTTTTGGGACATTTCACTGCAACAATATTCGTTTACGCTAGAATCGATCCTTTAAACTTAATGTTTAATGATTTAAACTAGTCTTTTCAACATTTTCCGCTCAAAATAAATTTATGAGCTAAAAATGACCTTTGTTTTTTATTTGAATAGCGGAAACTTGCCATTTAATTGCTAGATTGCCATGTTCCATGACAATTCCCAGCCCATGACACTCAATAGCTGACAAACGACACCTTCTAGCAAGCATTATCACACATATGACAATTTTTCGAGTATTTTCCTGCAAAAATATTCGTTTACACAAGAATTGACCGTTTGAACTTGATGAAAAAATCCCCATTAGCATTTTTCCTGACGACTCCTAGCATTTGACGCAAGCGTAGCACAATGTACCACTACTGATGACACCCTTCTGGCACAAATTATCGAACCTAAGGCTTTTTTTAACATTTTCCCACTATAAAATAATCATAGTTTTCATTTGAACTTGTTATGTACTGACTTTTCTTCGTAAAACTTGTTGCCTGTTGAATTTTCTCTTCGTAAAACTCGTATATTGATTTTTTTTCTTTGTGAAACTGATTCAGTTCTAGCAACTTATTGCGTGCCTATCTTATTCGTGGAACTTGTTGCGTGCTAATTTTTTTCCTGAAACTTGTTGTACGTTAATTATTTCTTTGTAAAATTTATGCATTGATTTTTCTTCTCGTGAAACTGGTTTTGTTCATAGAACTTGTTGCGTGCTAAAGTTTACTCCTCGGAGAAATTGTTGCCCGCTGATTTTGTTCGTGAAACCTGTTGCATGTTGATTTTTCTCCTCGGGGAAATGATTTTGTTCTTGAAAATTCTGCTGTTTTGATTTTTGTTTATGGAACTTGTTGTATGCTAATTTTTATTCAAGAAACTAGTTGCATGTTGATTTTTCTCTTCGTGTAACTTTTATATTGATTTTTCTCATCACGTAGATAACTTCGAAGACAACACTGCCTTTCCATGACGAAAGTAAAACAGTGCAGCGGTTTTACTGATGATGATGAACACTGTATATGTGTTCGAAATATCCAGTTAAATAATTTAATATTTGTTCACTGTCAATTAAATGGTTTCATCCCTATTTTGAACTGTTTTACTTTCTCATCACAAAACTAATTTTGTTCATGGAACTTGTTGCGTGCTTATTTTTGTTCATGGAACTTGCTGCGCGCTGATTTTTTTTGTTAGTGAAACTTGTTGCATATTAATTTTTCTCTTCGTGAAACATGTAGATTAATTTTTATCCTCGTGAAACGGGTTTTTATTCATGTAAATTGTTGCGTGCAGAATTTTTTTCGTAGAACTTGTTGCGTGCAGATTTTTGTTTGTAGAACTAGTTGCGTGCTGATTTTTGTTCTTGAAGCTTGTTGCATATTAATTTTTCTCTTCGTGAAACTTACATTGACTATGGAGGAAGAATATACATTGATTATCTTCCTCGTGAAGCTTACTTTGTTCATGGAACTTTTTGCGTGCTGATTTCTGTTCGTTAGAACTTGATGCGTGCTGGTTTTTTGTTCTTGGAACTTGTTGCATGTTGTTTTTTCGCTGCGTGAAACACGTACATAGATTTTTCTCCTCGTGAAATTGGTATTTCTCAAGGAACTTTTTGTGTGTGGATTTTATCCATGGAACTTGTTGCATGTTCATTTTTCTCTTCATGAAGCATGTACATTGATTTTTCTCATAATTAAGCTTATTTTGTTCAAGGAACATGTTGCTTGTTGATTTTGTTCGTGGAACTGGTTGCGTGCTGATGTTTGTTCATGAAACTTGTTGCATGTTGATATTTTTCTTCATGAAACTTATACATTTATTTTTCTCCTCATGAAACTGATTTTCTTCATAGAACTTGTTATGTTTTGATTTTTTGCTAAGGAACTTATTGCATGTTGATTTTTCTCTTCGTGAACCTTGTACATTGATTTTTTCTCCTAACAAAACTGATTTTGTTCATGGAACTTCTCGCTCGTTGATTTTTGTTCCTGGAATTTATTGCATGCTGATTTTTGTTCTTGAAGCTTCTTGTGCATTGATTTTCCTCTTCGTGAAACTTGTATATTGATGTTTCTCCCAGTGAAACTGATTTTTGTTCAAGGAACTTGTTGTGTGCTAAGTTTTGTTCGTGAAACTCGTTGCATGTTGATTTTCCTCTTCATGAAACTTGTACATTGATTTTTCTCCTCGTGAAACTGATCTTGTTCATGGAGCTTTACGCGAGTATTGTTTGTGGATCTTGTCGTGTGCTTATTTTCACTCGTGGAATTTTTGCATGTTGATTTTTCTCTACATGAACCTTATACATTTATTATTCTCACGAAAATAATTTTGTTCAGGAAACCTGCTGCGTGCTGATATTCGTTTGTGAAACTTGTTGCATATTGATTTTTCTCTTCGTGAAACTTAAATATGGATTTTATTTTTCCTCGTGAAACTGATCTGTCCATGGAGCACTTTGCATGCTGATTTTTTCTCCGTAGATCATGCTTTGTCCTAATTTTTGTTCTCAAAGCTTGCAAATTGGTTTTTCCCCGTGAAACTGATTTTGTGAACGGAACCTGTATTTTTTCGTGGAACTTGCTGCATCTTAATTTTTCCACTCGTGAAACATATATTGGTTTTCCTTCCTCGTGAAACCAATTTTGTTCACTGACCTTGTTGCGTGTTGAATTCGTAGAAACTGTTGCGTGCTGTTTTTGTCCAAGAAACATTTTGCATCGCCATTTTGTCTCCTACCGAAACTGATTTTGTCCGTGGAAGTTCTTGCATATTGATTTTGTTCTTGGAAGTTATTGCGTGGAAATAAGAAAAAACACGAAAGGGGTATTTTTCTTGAAACTTCCTACATATTGAATTATCTCTTCATGAAACTTGTACAGCCATTTTTCTCTTCCTAAAACTGATTTTGTTCATGAAATTTGTTGCAAACTGATTTTTATTCGTAAAACTTGTTGCGTGCTGATTTTTGCTTGTGAAATTTGTTACATTTTGATTTTTCTCTTTGCGAAACTTAAATATTGATTTGTCTCCTCGTGAAACTCATTTTGTTAATGAAAGTTGTTGCGTGCTGAGTTTTTTTTTTCAAGTTAATGCGTCCTGATTTTTGTTCGTGAAACCTCTTGCACGTTGATTTTTCACTTCATGAAACTGATTTTTTCCATGGAACTACTTTTTTGCTGATTTTTTTCTTCGTGGAACTTATTGCGTCCTGATTTTTGTTTGTGAACTTGTTACTTGCTGATTTTTCTCTTCTTAAAACTTATACACCGACTTTATCCTCTTGAAACAGATTTTGTTCATGGAACCGGTTGCGTGCTGATTTTGTTTTCGCAAAACCTTTGTATGTTGATTTTTCTCTTCTTTAAAGTTGTAAATTGGTTTTTTCTCCCCATGAAAGTGATTTTATTCATGAAGCTTTTTGCAAACTGACTTTGCTCATTTATGGAACCTGTTGTTTGCTCATTTTGTTCGTGAAACATGTTGCATGTTGATTTTTCCCCCTTGTGAAACTTGTACATTCATTTTCTCTCCTCGTGAAACTGAATTTGTTCATGAAGTTGTTGCGTGCTGGTTGTTGTTCGTGGAGCATGTTGCGTGCTGTTTTTTTGTTCGTCAAACATTTTGCATACTCATTTTTCTCTAAGTGAAACTTGTACATTGACTTTTCTCCTCATGAAACTGTTGTTTTTGTGGAGCCTTTTGGGTGTTGATTGTATTCATAGAACTTGTTGCGTGCTGATTTTTACTCGCTAAACTGCTAAGCTCGCTAAAATTTCTACTCACTAGAAAAAACGTTGATTTTTTTCATGATTTTTCCCTTTGCGAAACTTGTAAATTGATTTTTCACCTCGTGAATCCGATTTTGTTCATGGAACTTATTACATGCTAATTTTGGCTCCTGAAACTTGTTTCCTGCTGATTTTTTTTGCAGAAATCGCTGCATATTGATCATTCTCTTCGTGAAACTTTGATATTGCTTTTTCTCCTCGTGAAACTGATTTCGTTCATGGAGCTTGTTGCGTGCTGAATGTTGTTCGTTGAACTTGTTGCGTGCTGATTTTGATCATGAAACTTGTTTCATATTGATTTTTTTCTTTGTTAACTTTTGCACTGATGTTTTCTCCTCATGAAACTGATATTATTCATGGATCTTGTTGTGCTCTGATTTTCGTTCGCAAAACTTTTTGCATATTGATTTTTCTCTTCTTAAGCTTTTACATCGATTTTTCTCATCGTGAAAATGATTTTATTCTTGAAACTTGTCACATGCTTATTTTTGTTCGTTGAACTTGTTGTGCGCTGATTTTTGTTCTTGAAACTTGTTACATGTGGATTTTTCTAGTCGTGAAACTTGTAAATTGATTTTTCTCCTCATAAAACTGAATTTTTTTCAAACAACTTGTTGCGTAGTGATTTTGTTCATGGAACCTGCTGCGTGCTGGTTTTGTTCGTGAAAATTGTTTCATGTTGATTTTTCCCTTCATGAAACTCGCATATTGGTTTTTTTCCTCGTGAAACTGATTTTGTTCATGGAACTTGTTGCGTGTTTTTGTTCCTGGAACTTGCTGCGTGCTGAGTGTTTGATCGTGAGACTTGTTTCATGTTGATTTTTCTCTTTGTGAAACTTATACATTGATTTTGCTCCTCGTGAAACTGATTTTTGTTCACAGAACTTGTTACACGCTGATTTAGGTGGTGGAACTTGTTTGCGTGCTGATTTTTCTTCGTGAAACTTGTTGTATGTTGATTTTTTCCATTGGTGAGATTTGTATATTAATTTATTCTTCTCACGAAACTGTTTTTGTTCATGGAGCTTCTTAAAGAAAATTAATTTGCAAGTTTCACGAAGAGAAAATCAACATGCAACAACGTTTTATGAACAATGGTCATTTTTTTAGTTTACAAATTAATTTAAGAACATAAGCTTGAAAAACCCTTAGGTGTGAAAATTTGTGCCAGAAGGATGTCATTGGGGTTGGTACACTGTGCCACGCTTACTGTAATTGCTAGGAGTCTCCAGAAGAAACGCTAATGGAAATTTTTTCGTTTAGTTTAAACAATTGATTCTTATGTTAAAGAATATTTTTGCATTAAAAAAAAGCAAAAAATATCATATGTTTGATAAAGCTTGCTAGAGGGTGTTGTTTGTCAGCCATTGAGTGTCACAGGCTTGGAATTGAGAGAAAATAATACCATGAATGATGAACAGGATATAGAATCAAGTCATATGTCTTGTGTCCCCATTTTCCTATATTTTGGGCAAACTTAGACTATTCCCTAAGAAAAATCGCCTAAGCTTTGTCTAAGAAGGAGTATTTTCCTCCAAGAACTGGTATAATATCGCTAAGAAATGAAGAATCTCTTTGCCTGTGTTTGTAATACCCTTCTAAAGCATTACTTAGCAAGCAGGTGCACTTAAAAAAAACTTTAGTAATCGATTTTCCATGCTGCGTGTCAATTATTAAAATCATAGGAAACACGCAATCAATAGCTTAATCATTCTAGTAAGTGGGACATAAGAACTCTGCGAGTGAGGAACTAGTTATTTCGCAAGATCTATTTCCTGGATCATACTATTAGAAATAGATTATTGGTTCAACTGTCTAGGGTGCAGTACCATTGGATAGAAATGGCCCTTTAATGTTGACAAAAATCATTAGAATATAAAGGCTCCCTCAGAAAAATGTCTTGGAAGAAAAAAATCTCTTAAATTATTATGCAAGAACCCATGCGGGCATTGTCATTACGTAAGTGTGTGTCCTCCACAGTTACAAGCACGAATTACCCGCGGGGCCTGAAGAAACACTTTAGGTGTGAATGCTTCTTCTTTAACGTAAATAAACATTCCCCTCTTACGTGACATCCAAAGAAATCTAAAAGTGTCTTGAAATATATCTTTAAATTTTTTGAAAGATCTAAAAAAATACTTTAAAGAAAAATCACTTAAAAGCGTCCAGAAATGTTTTTGAAACGTCTTGAAAAACGTCTTGACAAAAATGTCTTATAAACGGCTTGAAATGTGTTGAAAAATCGCCCTGAAGATAAATGTCTCAAAAAACGTCTTGAAATGTCTTAAAACTTCTTGAAAAACGTCTTGAAGAAAAATGTCTTAAAAACCGTCTTGAAATATCTTGAAAAGTTTTGAAAAACGTATTGACGGTAAAATTGGATGCTAGGGCTCCAGCGGACATGGATACTAGGGCCCCTTTGGAATTTACACCTAGGCCCCTAGGGCCCCCGGTTAACATTGTTGTTAGGGCCCCTGGTGGTTATGCTAGGGGCCTGATGAAATTGGAACTAGGGCCCCATTAGAATTGGATTCTAGGGCCCACGATGGAATTGCTCACAAGGACCTGGCTTCTTGAAGTTTACCCACTAGTGGGTCCTGAAGGTTTTTCCCGGGCCCTTGTAGGTTTTTCAGCATGACAGCCCAGGAAATCCTGATTTGGCAGGCTCCTTGAAGGTTTTCCCCTATACCCTTAGGTTTTTTTAAGCATAACATCCATATAAAAGCCCTCCCTATCACGTAACAGACGCCTGCATCCCTTAGAAAACATTCCTGAAGGGAGTATTGCGTCAGCGGAGTGCATATGGCGATACTACTTTAGCTCCATGCAGTTTCTATTTGTCCCAATTTTTTGCATTTATACCTTTAGTTTTAGTAGCATAGTAGTAGTAGTAGCAGCAATAGAATTATTAGTAGTAGCCTAAGCTTTAGGGGCAGTAGTAGTAACAGAAGTACTAAGAATAGTAACTGTAGTAGTAGTATGAGTAGAAGCAGTTGCATTAGGATTGAAATATTTTCTTTTTGTTAGTTCAACCTCCCTATCAACAAGCCCTGTTTACACCCTTTACACACTTACACATCAAACTGATCCTAAGATATTACTGTCACACCCTTTTGACAACCTGTCTACGGTGTGTTTTGATTCAGTTTACCTTCCCCCTTCCCCAATCTCACTATTTCAGTTGAATGCGTTTCGGGAAAAGAGAATGTCAGGGAGGGGGCCTAGCTGCTCTCCGTCATGTTTGACTTTGAAATAGGAGCTAAAACTATACATTTAGAATCAACTGAGCCTC
Source organism: Artemia franciscana (assembly GCF_032884065.1). Taxonomy (NCBI): domain Eukaryota; kingdom Metazoa; phylum Arthropoda; class Branchiopoda; order Anostraca; family Artemiidae; genus Artemia; species Artemia franciscana. Next base: position 51,105,743 of record NC_088867.1, read on the forward strand.
TTCTATAGTTCCCACGACCACCCCTCCCGTAAAAACCTCATATGACCCTGGGAAATAGCTTACAACCCTTGCCCCCAGAGTTTGGGGGATTCTGTCAACCCCAATGGCTTTTTTATATGATCTGTGGGCTATTTTTAAACAAATGGCTATCTCAAAATTTCTGTCGGATGCATTTGGAAAAAATACGATGTAGGGGTGTGGCTGCCCCCGATCACTTTGACTCTTAAAAATGGCCCTTGAGTATCTGACTTCCAATCCAATGAGCCCTCTTCGGAGTTTATACGACCACCCTTTCCATAAAGCCTTATATGTGCTCGGGGCATAAATTATAATCCTTTCACAGAGGGTTGTGGAGGGGGTTTTCATCCCTAAATACATCATTTCCAGACTTTTAAGCTATGCTGAACAAATTGGTCATCTCAAAATTTTGATTGGATTTGTTTTGAGAATCGATGGGCTTGGGGGTCACTTTTCACCTTTATAAAAGGCACTAGCTTTTTCAATTTCCAATTAAATGAGCCTTTTTCGAAGATTCTACGACAACCCCACCAATACGAAGTGCCCCGGTCTAAAAAAACAAAAACAAATAATACATTGTGCACCCATCGCTCTTTGATTAGGCAGCTCTATTGCGCTGCCTATGAAAAGCCTTTATGATGAGCCTTTTTCGAAGATTCTGCGACAATCCCGCCAATACGAAGTGCCCCGGTCTAAAAAAAAAACAAAAAAAAAAAAAAACATTGTGCACACATCGCTCTTTCATTAGGCAGCTCTATTGCGCTGCCTATGAAAAGATGAACATATTTTCACCTTTTCACTATAGGCAATGCACTAGCGTTGTTTTAGTACCGTTGTCTTATTTTATGGTGACCACTGTGCATGGAAGAAATAGTCGTAAAAATTTGAGAAGGTGTTCGATTTATTGAAAATTCGGGAAATAGTGCTATTACCCCACTTCGCTCTGTTTTCTCCAAACAACCCCACAAACACCCTGGATATAAAGCATTAATAGCCATTTGCCTGATATAGCCATTTTCTTTAAAATAGTCGAAAGAGCTAATAAGTTCACCTTTAGGTTTAACATGACCACACAACTCTAGAGGCAGTGGCCTACATTATGTAAATTATCTATTGTTCGTAAATATGTTTTAGCTGAAAAGGTGGACATATTTGTCTTGGTTGTCCGGTAACATTCGAATTTTTAGAAACTATTGACCGGGCCAAGATTTCCAACCGCTATATAGGGGAGAGTTTTGAAACGAAACGTGAGCCAGAAGAAACTATAAGAGGTTGTTTGTACCCAAGCTCTCAAAATGTTTTAAGTGCAATATCTCGAAAATAGCCAGTGGGTCAAGTTGAAACTTTTAGGGAGGGATGGAGGAGGGGTTGAAGTGGACTTTGACTTAAGCAAAAGATATTTTGTGTATCCAATTTATTAAAATAGCATATCGGTATCATAGGGACAGCTAAAACTTTAATGGTTCTCTTTAGGGAAACCTTAAAATGTTCCTAAAACGGGAAACGTCAAGGCGATGCTGGGGGAGAAGCTAAAAAGTCTCGAGTCCAGTTTAGAATCTACTGATGGCTTGGTAGAGAGGTAAATCAAAAGACACTATGTACAGAGATTATCAGGATACCATAGCTACAATATCTGAGAAATGCCTTAAGAGATTGAGTTGAAACTTAAAGGGGCTGTCGAGGGATCAGGTGTTGCTTGGAGGAGGTAGGAGGCAGAGGAAAATAGAAAAACACTATAGGCCTATCTATCCAGGTTATCAAGATTGTGTGTTTGCAATATCTTGAGGTCAGCTTCTGGGAATGTGTTGAAACATAGAGGGTGATGGAGGGGGTGAGGATGAAAGAATAGGCTTCAAGTTTTTGCTTAAGGGTGGGACATGAGGGGGAAATTCTGTGTCTTGAACACTTTAATAAGTTGTTTTTCACTTTAGGTCTATGTGGAACTTAGACTCTGTTTACATTGAAGCAGCAAGGTAAATCACAAGACGTAACGTGTACCCAAGTTATAAAAATAGGGTAAATGTAGTATCTCAAGAAGTGTTAGGAAAATCGAGCTGACATATTTCGGGGGACTATTGAGAGGAAGGGCTAGAGCTCTCATCCTTTACCTAAGTCAAATTTTGAGGTCTAACCATGAGAGGGGTAAATAAAATATTCTCTTCTCCAATTCGCCTAACAGCTCTTTCTACTATAAGCCTCATAGGACTTAAAACCTATTCGCTGTTATGTAAGGATGTAAACCGAATGACACTTGCATATAACCAGGTTATCAAACAAACGCAACTGCAATATTTCAGGAATGGTTTGACATATCAAGTTCGGGTTTTCAGGGAGGGTTACACAGGTGAAGAGGACCTTAAATTCAAACTTGGAAGGAAGGGCCAAGTGGTGATAATAACTCTCTGGTCATATTACATGTTTTCCATTTCAAAGAACAGTGAAACTTGGAATACACTCTACAGTAGATTAGGGGATGACTTGAAATTTTCAGGGATTGTTAGGGTGGAATAATGATACTTTGAAAACTATATTTGGAGGATTTGACGAGAAAGACATGCTTGGAAACTACACGCCACATAAATAGGGTCAAGTATAACTCACTGAAGACGAAATCTTTTGAAACGTGGTTGTGTGACCCGTTAATACGAAACAACACATTTTATTTCTACAATTGGCTTTAAGTTACAGGTATTTAGAATAGGTTAAGGGGTTTCACCTCCATTCAATGAATGAAACTAAGAGTGAAGTAAAAAGAAATTGTTGTATCAATTTTTTATTTAAGCACATTCAAAAATAATTATTGTTTTTTGATTGGCTTGAAAATAACACGGCATAAAGACAGGACCAAGAAACTTCGATTAGGGCAGACAAAGCCTTTTTTTAACTGTAATTTTTTTTTTCATTTCATCCTGAAACTTATTTATTTAAGAAAATAACAGCTAAAGTAAAACAGAAAATTAAAGTGTTTGTTTTCCCAAAATGGTGGATTCAGGTATGAGTATGTTGAAGGTTGTCTGTAGCCTATGATTCGAATTAGGATATTTTCAGCCGTATTGAGGACTAAAATATGCATATTTTTAACTCACATATCTAAATAACTCCTTCTCATCTGCTTAGATTTAAAAGTCTAGATTCTAGAGAAAAATTGTTCAACATATCTACAAACGACCGCAAATTGTGCCTGAATTTCCAAATTTTCCCTTAAAATTTAGTTTTTAAGCCACCATTTCAATTCTTAAGCAAAAACGTAAGAAAAACAAATATTCCTGCAGTTAATATATAATGGAAATATCTAATTAAAACAAAATAAATTAGCACAAAAATTTGCTTCATTAATTTTTTGTTTAATTAATTAGTTCAACTAATTTAATCAATTAATTTTATCTAAAATTTTGATTTTTAAGCAGAAACCTAAAGAAAACTGATTCTCCAACAATCAACTCATAGTAAACATATGTCAAATACAAAGGAAAAGAAATTGATTTAAAAAAAAGAACTTCCCCAAAAAGCACTGCGAAGAAAAATAAGAGCTATGTCAAAACCTAAACGAGCAGAAAAAATTGTTCAAACGATGCTAAAATAAAAATCTCTTTTAAAATTTATCATTTATTATGATAGCATCATAAGTCGAAAATCGCTGAGGCATCCAGGAATTAATATCCTTATATTTTAAACAGAACATTTAATTCATACTTTCTCAGTTTTAAACATATTGCTTCCAAATGTAAAGAATATCAATTGGTTAATCTTTTGTAGATTCTCCATTTCAAAATATTACTAACAAAACAAAAAATTCTTCGAAATTGTCGATGTTTGTTTCAAAAGTTTTGTTCAGATATTAAATTGTTTATATTTTTTGCGTGATAAAGATTAGTTTCTATTCTAAAATATGCTATAATAAAAAAATAAAATTGAAAGTTACATAATATTCTATCAATGTAAGAAATATTTCTTTTTCCTGTAATCTTGATTAGAATAAAATTTCAATTTTTTTTATATTATGAATAAAAACCGCACAGATTGAAAAACATACAGTTTTTAAAAGAACATAAATAACAATCAAACCTTTTAAAGAGTTTGAGAAGGGGGACGTAACTCACTTTGTTTGTTGTACGTACCTCTTACTTGTAAACTTGCATTAGCGCTGTAGCTTTATTTTGCTGTAGTTTTGTTGCTGATATAATGGCAAATAAAGACATAGTGATCGAAATACGAACTGTTTTCAGTAAAGCTCTATTGACGCTCTGGCATCAGTGGTTTTATGTGGGTGGCAATCCATATATAAATCTTCGTTATTTGTAAATTTTACTTAACTATTTATTGCATTTTCTGTTCCTTTTAGGTTTAGTCAGCCATACTTAGTAGTAGTATATATATATATATATATATATATATATATATATATATATATATATATATACATACTAGCTGTTAACCTAGTATGTAACACCTAGTTGGTGTAACACCTAGTTGGTGGGGGCGCTTCACGCCCGCTCAAGCCCCCCCGCGCGCGTAAGTTGTTACGCGCCATATTAGTTACGCGCCATTGTAGTTGTGTCCCTGTGTCCCACCTGTGAATATAGATAGATATATATATATTTTTAACCACGTAAAACTTGCGAATATACAACATTCTTGGCTGTCCCATTGTCTGTGCATATAAATAGATTGTCAGGTTTACCGACTTTTGAAAATGCAACATCTAATTGTCCATGGGAAAAATAATCTGTATTCAGAACTATACCTCATTATTCTAATGATTGCCCTTGAGCTTTGTTGATGGTGATTGCTAATCGAACATTCCCTGTGTCCCGTCGTCATTCTAATATCCCCCTGTGCCCTCCGGCGTCCCCGTTGTTGTTGTTTCCCTGTGTCCCGGTCGTCATTTGTGTCCCGGTGTCCCAGTCTGTAATGGGACACCGGGGTAATGGGACTTGCTAATCGAACATTCCTTGTGTCCCGGTCGCTTTCTCTTTGAGTGTCCCGGTCGTCATTTATATTCCCTATGTCGCGGTGTCCCGGTCGTCATTTGTGTCCCGATGTCCCGGTCTGCAATTTCGTCAGTCGACAAACATGACGTCAGTCAACACACAAACATGACGTCACTCGACAGACACACAGACAACTTATTTTTATACATATAGATATATATATGGATATATAAATAGTAGTTTTACGTGTACGGTAGCTTAAGTATATGTTACCGTGAGTGTTCGATATTCGTAAATGTCGACATTCACCGTTGAATGTCCGAAATACCTTTTTCTTTTCCTCCTTGAATTCAGTCAGCGTTGCAAGTCAACTTTCTAAATTTAATGCATGGTTTGATGATGACAGGCTAGGTTAGGCTGGGCTAGGTTAGGTTTTTAACCCATTTCTGATATTTATATCCAAATTTAACCCTACTTAATCTAACCTAATCTAAACTAACATAATTTAGCCTAACCTATTTTTAACTTTTACCACCATAGCTTGCATAAGACTGAAAAAGCCGACTCGTAAAGCTAATCAAATCCAGGCAGAGAAAAGGGAATTTCGGACATTCACGGGTGAATGTCGACATCCAAATATAATGATCGAAATGCGAATCGTTTTCAGTAAAGTTCTATTGACGCTCATGCACTCAGTGTTTTTAAGGGGGTGGCATCTAATTTTTGTTAGTCTTAGTAGTATTTTTTGCTTTTAAAGTAGGCTACTAGTGAAAGTGAAATCTGATCGTTTTAATCGATGAAGTTGAAACTTACATATCCATATACCTATTACAAAATTAGGAAAACTTTTAAATACAATTTTTTAAGCATTTATAGAGTTTTGTTCTAGCGAGAGCCGAATTAGAAAAAGAACGTGGTTGAAAAATCAGCGAAAAAAAGCTGAAAATATACGAGGCCTAATAGATCGAAAAGCTTTAGTTTTTGGCTCAAGATGTGTTTGTTATTGATAATCAATATATAATTATGCATGAATCTTTGCAGACGAAAAACATGTTTCAGCCTAAGAGACTTCCCTCCCAATGGAAAATTTTCGTTGCAAAATATCCCCCTCCCCCCGAATCAGAAAAATATCCAAATCTACCCGAGTTTTGTGTTTCTTTGCTTATTTTGTCCTCCTCCCTTTTTTACGTTTTTTAACAAAAATTAGTGTGTTTCATTTTTTTAGTTTGACTAGTTCTTATATTTTTACTTTTTAACTGACCATTCTCTGTTTTATTATTGGCCAAAGAATGATTTTTTTTTCGTTTTTTTGGCATTGCTTGCCAGTTTTTTAATTTCGTCTTTTTTTATGATATCTTGATTCCAAAATTGAATTCGGCTGTTTAGGGCTTATGATAGTAAATTTTTGAAATAATTATATTGTAAGATTTTACTCTGAAACATTAGATAGTGTTACATTTTTTTCTCGGTTACCAATTTGAGTTTCTAGCGTTGTTAGTTTCCACAGTCTTTGGTTTCGATTTTAACCAATTTCATTTATTTATTCGTTAGTGAATTGGATGATTTCTTTTTAAATATGCTCTAGTTACATTGAGGTTAAACGTGAATCATTTGTAGCCGGTTCTTAAACGTTACTTGACAAAAACGTAAGTCATATAACAACAAGTCATACAACAACATAATATAAACATATATAAACACAAGTCGTATAATATAAATATTACTTAAGTCATATAATAACAACATATGCCATAGTCTCCTTTTCTTTGTATTTAAAAGATTTTTTTCTGCTTAAACGGAGAAAAAAAAACCGATGAGTATTTTCTTGGAATTTCACGGGTGGGTTGGATTGGATCGAAAATCGAAGAGAGGGGTATCCAGAAGACAATATAGCGTTACCAGGTACGAGGGTTCTTAAACCAACTAATTTAGGCTTTTTATCGCAATTAACCTTAATTTAATTAGGTTCTTCTTTTGTTCCAGGGATCTTTCTCACTCGTTCCACATATGGTGCTTTTAAACTGGTAAAAAAGAACCTTGTCTAATTTGACGTGTTACTGTTTGAAAATCACAACAATTATAGCTTTGTCGCTTTCAACAAGGTTGAGTGAACATTTGAAGTGCCCTAAAACCCAAGGTGTTACCTTCTATGTTAGCTTCTTATTTCTAGATATAAACTGGTCAAAATTTAAAGCAACTATGGATAATACATTTGAACGCAATTCAACATAAAATTTAAATAAAAAAGAATCAACATGAAATAATTAAAAATAATGAAATTCTCTTTTACATTTTTTTTTTTTTTGAGGTACAGCAAAAAATAATGATCATAAGTGTTATTAGAACTAAACTTACGAAATGGAACTGATGGAATTCAATTTGAATTTGAATTTTTAAGGAGAAGTAAGTGGTACTTGGAACTTTGGTTCTACCATGATTTAAATGGATATCTTCCTCATTTTCCTATTCGTGTAAAAAGTTTGTTGTATTTCTGTTTCAAAGAAGATGTTGTTTTCCTCCCTTACCCTCTCCCACCCTGCGGCCATCTATGAATTCAATATGAAATTAAAAGCATGAAATAAAATCAATATAAAATTAGTCAAAGTGATAAAGGACTCCTTTACATATTGTCAGATTTTTCGGCGGTGGTACTTCAATAAGTGGTATGTTACGAAATCCAAACCTGGGAAATAATTTGAATCGAATTCAATCATGAGTATCGTATGAAAATTTGAAATGGGGTGCAAATGCTACCTGTAATTTTGTTTATGAAAGATTTAATTGAGAATATATCTCATTTTCTTATTTTTACAAAACTATAATGTTTTTTCTTCCCAGAAAATGTTATTTCCCTCCCTGCCCCCTCTCACCCTGAAATCGAACATTCATTCAAAGTGGAATTTCAATAAACATGAAATGCAACCAAACTAAATTTGTCACAGTTTTTTCTTGCACATTTTTATATTGATATCAGAGCATTGGATCACCTTTAACTTGTTTAGTTTTTAGGGTTGTAATCTAAATAGCCACATGTCCCATGTACATTAACTTTACTCTAGAACAGAAAAATTGCAAAATGTATCTCAAATATTTGAGTGAGTCATTAAGAAGCGTTTGTAGATAATAATGTTTAAGATCCAATTTCACTTAATTGACGCTAATATGTCCTTGAACGCATTTTTAATCCTTATAAGCATTATAAAATACCTAATCTGCTTCACATTTGTCTCTATCAGGTGATTGGTTTACATTTGAATTTGAAATTCTTCTATAGTTCTTTCTAAATTTAGCCCTTTTTTCATTGATTTATTTTTTGAATAAAAACCAGAAAAAGACCTTTTTCAAGGAGAGTAAAGTGCCGTGTGAAAGCTTAAGGGGAATATAAATAAAGTCCTATAATAATTTGAACTTCAAAGGACTAGAAATTACTATTAGAAATTAACGAGATCTAAAACAAGGTGCTGAAGACACCTTGTTTTATACGGGCTAAATTCTCATTTGATTTTCGTTCGCTTCGCTTTCATTCACTTGCCATATACCCGTTTGTATCTTTCAGATTCTTTTATTTGTTAAAGATAAACAAATAAATCCTAAACAAGTAGAAAGTCAAATCAACACTCAAGTTAAATTTAAAACGAACAGAAATTACTTCCAACAGTTGTTGGGCTACTGCCTCACCCCCTCCATCTGTAAACCTTCTAAGGGTCTTGCGTCATTTGTGTTTTATTGAAAATCCATATATGTTTTGAACATTCCGGTTTATTTTTCAAAACATCAACGAAAATTAAAAAATGAATAATTACTATAGTGATCAATATGACCTGGAAAAAACTATGGAAAATAAAGTGGACAATGAATTTAGAATGACATAATTTCTAGAAATCCGAGGAATATTAAGATTCAAGGTTATATTGAGCAGAATTGTTTTCAACATAATACTTATAAAAAAAAGAACGATATGTTCGATTTTCTGTGTTTTTCTTTCAGTGTTTGGTTGTCTTCCATGTTTCATGGTTTTGCTTAAAAACTATGCTTAAGGATTTTGTTCAAATTCTTCAGTTACATAACATGACCTGAGCGTTGGCTTCGATTGTATCCAGCGTAATTATTGTATAAATTTTGTTACAGTCTGAAATCAAACAGTTCGTGGTAACGAACTGTAGTAAGGAGCGACCCGGCTCAATAGTAACCAAAACTCTAAAAAATGGAATTTTGGTACCAATAGCTACATCAAAAGAATCGTATTTTAATGCTGGTTTTAAATATAAAAGTTTCATCAAGTTTAGTCTTACCCATCAAAAGTTACGAGCCTGAGAAAATTTGCGTTATTTTAGAAAATAGGGGGAAACGCCCCCTAAAAGTCATAGAATCTTAACGAAAATCACACCATCAGATTCAGCGTATCAGAGAACCCTACTGTAGAAGTTTCGAGCTCCTATCTACAAAAATGTGGAATTTTGCATTTTTTGCCAGAAGGCAGATCACGGATGCGTGTTTATTTGTTTTTTTGTTTTTTTGTTTTTTTGTTTTTTTTTTCTTTTCCCCAGGGGTGATCGTATCGACCCAGTTGTCCTAGAATGTTGCAAGAGGGCTCATTCTAACGGAAATGAAAAGTTCTAGTGCCCTTTTTAAGTGACCAAAAAAATTGGAGGGCACCTAGGCCCCCTCCCACGCTAATTATTTTCCCAAAGTCAACGGATCAAAATTCTGAGATAGCCATTTTATTCAGCGTAGTCGAAAAACCTTATAACTATGTCTTTGGGGACGACTTACTCCCCCACAGTCCCCGTGGGAGGGGCAACAAGTTACAAACTTTGACCTGTGCTTACATATAGTAATGGTTATTGGGAAGTATACAGGCGTTTTCAGGAGGATTTTTTTGGTTTGGGGGAGGGGTTGAGAAGAGGGGGATATGCTGGGGGAACTTTCCTTCGAGAATTTGTAATGGGAGAAGAAAATTTCCATGAAGGGAGAGCAGGATTTACTAGCATTATTTAAAAAAAAAAAACAATTAAAAAATAAAAGTGAAAAAGCTTTTTCAGCTGGAAGTAAGGAACAGCAATAAAACTTAAAACAAACAGAAATTATTACCCATATGAGGGGCTCACCTCCTTCTAATACCTCGCTCTTTACGCTAAAGTATTTTCAGTAATTTCAACTACTTATTCTACGGCTTTTGTGATTCAGGGGGTCATTCTTAATGAATTGGGATAAAATTTAAGCTTTAGTGTAAAGAGCGAGGTACTGACGATGGGGAGAATCCCTTCATATATGTAATAAAAACATGAGAATACAAAAGTTCTTTACGTAAGCTAATTTATAAGTTACGTAGATCTTTTACCAATAAAAAGATTCGTAAGAAATTAAAAGTTCTAGTTGCCTTTTTAATTAACCAAAAAATCGGGGGGCAACTAGGCTTCGTCCCCCGCTCTTTTTTTCTCAAAATCATTCGATCAAAATTATGAGAAAGCCATTGAGCCAAAAAAAAAAAAATATACAAATTTCGTTTTGATTATTCCTCTGCGGAGAGCCAAAATCAAAACATGCATTGATTCAAAAACGTTCAGAAATTAAATAAAAAAAAACAAGTTTTTTTAACTGAAAGTAAGGAGCGACATTAAAACTTAAAACGCACAGAAATTACTTCGTATATGAAAGAGGCTGCTTCCTCATCAACGCCCCGCTCTTTACGCTAAAGTTTTTTACTGTTTTGAAAAGAAGAATTCAGAGAAAGAGTCATACTTTAGCGTAAAGAGCGGGGCGTTGATGAGGAAGCAGCCTCTTTCATATACGAAGTAATTTCTGTGCGTTTTAAGTTTTAATGTCGCTCCTTACTTTCAGTTAAAAAAACTTGTTTTTTTTTATTTAATCAACGTTAAGGAGGCTCTTGAACTATTGTTTTGGTTTAACAGAAATTTTTAGATGATACAGCCTACTTGAAAAAAACTTCATGGGAGAATGTCCCAAATATAACGTTTGAACGAAAATGGTACAAGGGAATAAGTATTTGTCAGAGACATCCCTCAGCCCCCTTTATGTCGGACTCTTTAAACTCCTCTATTTGCGACTTTGACGTTAGCGAATGCTTCGTTGGGAAACAGTATCCCCCTTTGACAAAATGGAGGTACGTTATGTTTTTTATTGAGGCCAATCCCCCTCCAATGCTCATTGAAAGTTTCAATAGACTTAGCCGTTCCAGAGGTATTGCAGATACGTATTTTTGACAAGTAGTAGTAGTAGAGTCGCAAGATGTGATAGTAGTCACAAGTAATAGTAGTAGTCACAAGTAGAAGTAGTAGTGGTAGTGGTAGTAGCAGTAGCAGTAGTACTAGTAGCAGTAGTAGCAGTAGTAGTAATAGTAGTAGAAGTAGTAGTACTATACACATTGTGTCTTTTGGTTACTTCAATGTGCTAATTTTTGTTTGTGTAACTTGTTGCATGTTGGTTTTTCTCTTCGAGAAACTTGTAAATTGACTTTTCTCCTCGCGAAGCTGATTCTGTTTATGGAGCTTGTTGCATGCTATTCTTGTTCATGGAAATTATTGCGTGCTTATTTTTGTTCGTGAACCTTATTGAATGTAAATTTTTCTCTTTTTGAAACTTGTACACTGATTTTTCTTCCCGTGAAACTGATTTTATTCATGGAACTTGTTGCGTACTGATTTTTGTTCGTGAAACTTGCTGTATGTTGATTTTTCTTTTCGTGAACCTTTTATATTGGTTTTCTCCTCGTGAAACTGATTTTGTTCATGGAACTTCTTGGCTGCTGATTTTTGTTCATGGCAATGTTGTGCACTGTTTTTTGTTCGTGAAACTTGTTGCATGTTGATTTTTCGCTTCGTGAACCTTTCACATTGAATTTTCCCATCGTGAAAGTGATTTATTTCATGGAACTTGTTGGCTGCTGATTTTTATTCGTTGACTTTGTTGTGTACTGATTTTTGTTCGTAAAAGTTGTTGCATATTGATTTTTTCTTCGCAAAATCTCTACATTGATTTTTCTCTTTGTGAAACTGATTTTGTTGATGGAACTTGTGGTATGCTGATTTTTGTTCGTGGAACTTGTTGTGGGTTGATTTTTGTTCGTGAAACTTTTTGCATACTGAATTTTCACTTCCTGAAACTTGTACATTTATTTTTTCCTCGTAAAACTGATTTGTTCATGGAACTTGTTGTCTGCTGATTTTAGTTCATGGAACTTTCTGCGTGCTAATTTTTGTTGTGAAATTTCTTTTAAATTGATTTTTCTCTTCGTAAGACTTTTATATTGATTTTGTTCCTCGTGACACTGGTTTTTTTCATGGAACTCGTTGCGTGCTAATTTTTTGTTCGTGAAACTTGCTTCGTATTGATTTTGTTCCTGAATATTGCTCGTGAATTCGTTGCATGTTGATTTTTCTCTTCCTGAAACTTGTGCATTGACTTTTTCTCCTCGTAAAACTGATTTTGTTAATGGAACTTGTTGAGTGCTGAGTTTTGTCCGTGGAACCAGTTATGTTTTAAGTTTTGTTCTCGAAATTTGTTGCATGTTGATTTTTATGTTCCTAAAACTTGTACACTGATTATTTCTCCTTTTCAAACTGATTTTGTTCTTGGAACTTAAGGCTGCGTACTGATTTTTGTTCGTGAACCCTGTTGCGTGCTGATTTTTGAAGCATGTTACATGTTGATTTTTCTCTTCGTGAAGCTTATTTTCTCTTCGTGAACCTGATTTAGTTCATGGAACTTGTTTCGTGCTGATTTTTTGTTCATGGAACTTGTTGCGTGCTGATTTTTCTTCGTAAAACTTGTTGTGTATCGATTTTCTCTTCCTGTAACTTAGGTATTTATTTTTCTCCTCGTGAAACGGATTTTTTTCATGGAAATTGTTGCTTGCTGATTTTAGTTCATAGATTTTTGTTTGTGAAACTTGCTGATTTTGTTCGTGAAATTTGTTACACGCTTAAATTTTCTTTGTAAACGTGTACATTGCTTTTCTCCTCGTGAAAATGATTTTGTTCATGGAAATTGTTCCATGCTGAATTTTGTTTGCAAAACTTGTTACAGAGTGATTTTTGTCTTCGTGAAACATAAACATCAATTTTTCTCGTCGTGTAACTAATGTTGTTCACGGGTTTGTCGTCTGTTGAATTTTTGTTCGTGGAACTTGTTGTGAGCTGATTTTTGTACGTGAAACTTTCTACATGCTGATTTTTGTTAGTGAAACCTGTTGCATGTTGATTTTTCTCATTGTTGCGTGCTAAATGTTTGTTCGTGAAACTTAGTGCTTGCTGATTTTTTTTGTTCTTGGTACTTGTGTCGTATTCATTTTTCTCTTCGTGAAACTCGTCAATTTATCTTTTCCTCGTGAAACTGATTTTGTTTCTGGAACTTGTTGCGTGCTGATTTTTTTTCCTGGAACTTGTTGCAATTTCGTTTTTGTTCCTAAAACATGTTGTATGTTGATTTTTCTCTTCACGAAACTATACTTTGATTTTCTGATCGTGAAACTGATTTTGTTCGCGGAACTTGTTTGCGTGCTCATTTTTTGTTCTTGAAACTTCTTCATGCTGATTTTTTGTTAGTGAAACTTGTTGCATGATGATTTTTCTCTTTGTGAAACTAATTTTGTTCATAAGACTTGTTGCCTGCTGAATTTTATTCCTGGAACTTATTGGGTGCTGATTTTCTATTCGTAAAACTACTTGCTTGTTGGTTTTTCTCTTTGTGAAACTTGTACATTGGCTTTTCTCTTCGAGAAACTGATTTTCTTCATGGAACTTGTTGCATGCTGATTTTTGTTCGTGTAACTTGGTGGGTGCTCATTCTTGTTCGTAAAAATTGTTGCATGTTGATTTGTCACTTCGTGAAACTTATATATCAATTTTTCTCCTCGTGAAGCTTCTTTTGTTAATGAAACTTGTAGTAGGTTTGTAGTAGGTTAGGTTACAGTAAGTTAGAATTTCTTCCATGAACAAAATCGGTTTCACGAGAAGAAATCAATGTAAAATTTTAACACAGAGAAACATCAGCTTGCAATAAGTGTTAGGAACAAAAATCAGCACGCAACAAGCTCCACGAACAAAAATCAACACTTGACAATTTCTGCAAGCAAAATCAGTTTCACGATGAGAAAATCAATGTACAAGTTTCATGAAGAGAAAAATCAACATGCAACAAGTTTCGCGAACAAACATCAGCAGGTTAAAATTTTCATGAACAAAATCAGTTTTACGCGGAGAAAAATCAGTTTCACGAAGAGAAAAATCACGAACAAAAATCAGCACGCAACAAATTCCATGAACAAAATCAAATAACAGGGAGTAAAATTAACATGCAACAAGTTTTGCGGACAAAAATCAGCATGAAACAAACTTAATGAACAAAATTAGCTTCACAAGGAGAAAAATCAATGTACAAGTTTCAAAAATAAAAAAATCGACGTGCAATAAGTTTCATGAACAAAATATCAACACGCAGCAATTTCCTTAAACAAAATCAGAAAGCTATAAGTTCCAAGAACAAAATCAGTTTCAAGAAAAGAAAAATCAATGTAAAAGTTTCACGAAGGAAAAAATAAACATGAAACAAATTCCACGATTAAAAAATCAGCATGCAACAGATTCAATGAAAAAATCAGTTTCACAAGGAGAAAAATGAATTTACAAGTTGTACGAAGAGCAAAATTAACGTGCAACAAGTTTCACAAAAAAATGTCAGCACGCAACAAGTTCCATGAATAAAAATCCGCACGCAACAAGTTCCATGAACAAAATCAGTTTCACGTGGAGAAATAAATCAATGTAAAAGTTTTAAGAAGAGAAAAAACAATACGAAACAAGCTTCAAGAACAAAAAAAAACATCAAGCAATAAGTTCCAAGATCAAAAATCAACACGCAACAAGTTTTATGACCAAAATCAAATTCGTGAGGAGAAAAAATCAACATGTAACAAGTTCCTTGAACAAAATCAGCACGCAATAAGATCCACGAAGAAAATCAGTTCCACGCAGAGAAAAATCAATGTAAAAGTTTCACGAAGAGAAAAATCAATATGCAATAAATCTCACGGACAAAAATCAGCATGCAACAAGTTCAAATAAAATAACGGTCATTTTTTAGTTTATAAAATTATTTCTGATGGGGGAAAGTTGAAAGCTCTTAGGTGTGATGTTGTGTGCCAGAAGGGTTTCATCGACGGCTGGGACATTATGCCACGCTGACCTCAATTTCTAAATATAATAGTAATCAGAAGAAACGCTAATAGCATTTTTTCACTAAGTTTAAACGATCGATTCTAGTATAAACAAATATTTTTGCAGGAAAATGCTCAAAAATTGCCATATGTGTGATAATACTTGCTAGAGGATGATGTGTGTCTGTCAGTGAGTTGCACAGGCTAGAGATTGCCATGGAACATTGCAATCTAGCAATAAATTTATTTTGAGGGAAAACGCTTAAGAGCCCTCAGGTTTGATAATTTGCGACAGGAGGTGTCATCAGGGGGGGGGGAATGTGCCACGTTAGTCTCAATTGTTAAGAGCCACCAGAAGAAACGCTAATGGAGGTTTTTCATCAAGTTTAAACGATCGATTCTTGTGTAAAAATTTTTTCCCCCTAAAACAATAAATAATAATGTAAAAATATTTCCCTAAAAATACCATATTTGTGAAAAAAGCGCTAAGAGCAACCTGCAATATTATCTGATAAAACTCTCCAGAGTCTTACTCAAGTGTACTTCAGATATACTTCAAATGTAACCAACTATTAGTAGCCTATTTTCCCCGTATGTGTAAATTCTTGCGGCCATATAATAATAATAATAATAATGATAATCTATTCAAACCCTCTTTATCTATATATATATATATATATATATATATATATATATATATATATATATATATATATATATATATATATATAATGCTCTTAGAGGAGTACAAAAATTCAGAAAAATAAAATAAAATGGAAACAATAAACAAGAAAGAATTCGCAAAAAAACAAACAATATTTCAGCTACTTAAGCAACACCATTAAGTGGAACATCGACAATATTTTCTCAACACTTGTGGAACCTATCCAAACGCTGGTACATTTTTGATGAAATATCGAAAAAACCTTATCTACTCGATATGTGCCAGCTGCGAGTCCAGAGCAGCAATTGCAGATGATATTGGCAAAAACGGAAGAATAAAGATCTAATTTTCTTCCACTCAGATATTGTGAAAATCTCCATAAAGGGATCAATAAGAAGACAGGTGGTGCAAAAGAGTGTTGTAAAGTCTGCCCAGGGATTTTTTATGAAACTGGCCTTTAGCTCGAGCAAGCAGCTTTTACAATTTTCTAAAAAAAAATTTCAACACCGAGATAACGATTGTTTTAGTATTTTTAACATTTGATCCAAACGGAAGACCTAAATAATTCAGAGAGGACAATGCAGAAATAGTTTCTGGACCGACACTGATATAACGGAAGGTTTTTGGACGAACAGTAGACGAGAACCTCAGTTTTAGAGGAGGCGACTTGAAGCCCAATTTCTTCAAGACCAGAGCAAGCTGTGTGAGCTGTATGTTGGAGAGCCTGGGCATCATGTGGTTATAGAAGGGTATCTACTGTGTAACAGAGGTATCTGAAATCAATATGGGGCTCAGTTAGAAATGGGAACACGCAATCAACAGCTTATACATTCTAGTATGTGAGACAGGGATTTTCCCAAGCGTTGAATAGGTTATCATGTAGAATGTATTAGCTGAATCAAAATGTTAGAAAGGGTTTCATAGTCCAACTGTTTAGCACTCAGTTTTATTGAGGGGGAACCCCCTTTCGAGTCCCAATGTGAACAAAAATCTTAAATGCTCCTTATGTTAAATGTCGCTTAAGTTAATAAATGCTCCTTGAGAAAAAAAGAAAAACGCACTGAAAGACAATGAAATCTACTAAAGCGTAAATGGTCATCACGTAACACTCACGTTTGTGCTGCCGCTACAGCATTCCCAATAAATCTGTCAATTCGCATAAGATTACCTCATTTCAATAAATGTATCAAGTCACGCAAGATTGCGTCGCACTCCACGTGTGCACCGTTTTTATGTAACATCCACATGTGTGCCCCACCCCCTGGTTACAAACGGGACTTTCCCGCCTGGCTAACGGACTCTAATAGTTTCTATTATGTAACAGCCCAAAACCTATTACTCAACAACCAATGTAAACATTCCCTACAAATTGACAAAACACTCTCTGCACCTCCTAGAAAACATTCCCTATGGCGTAATTAACACCTGCTGACTGTCGTTGAAACGGAGGGCTACATGTCACGGGAATGAAGCGATAGGGCTGTCACGGAATTGGAGGGATATGTATGTCATGAAAGCCAGTGAGGTGTCACTACCGATTGTAGCATCTTGATTAAAATAAAAATTAGTTAGTCTTATATAGATCCGAGGACAAAGGAAGGTAAATACACAGCCTAAGTCTCAAAGACAAGTTTTTACTGTCTTCATTTTTTCATGAGGTGGAATTTTGCCTCCTTGCCCCTCCCTGGCAGCATCCAGTCACTTAACGCTTCAATTATTCTGGACGAGGATGGTGGTAAATTTGAAGCATCGAACGAACGGGGAAGTTATCTACAAAATATTCAAATTTTGGTGGAAATCATAAAATATCTGAATATTTTGCTGAGTTAAATCGTTTGAACTAAATATTGTCTGATGAGTACAATCGTGATAAATGATAGGAGTTACTAGCTCTTTCTGTGTCTTAGGTTTTTATTTTGAAATAACCGTCAATAAGCGCTAATTTACGAAACAACAGAGAAGTAATAAGGGTTTCAAATCGATCCATCAAATGCATATGTATATATACAACATGCCGCCTGATCAAATATGCATGAAAAATTGGTATTTCTTCGGTCATCACTTTGGGCTCAAAAAGGCGAATAATTGTTCTGGCACGCAAAGGGTATCCTTCTATCATTCCAGGGTGCCTTTTTAACCCAATAGAAAGGAATGTAACTGGGCTTGAACATCATTTAGGTTTTGTGTGTTTGATACCAAATTCGAGGACCCCTGATGTGATCCGTACAACATTTGAATAGATTTTGATTTACTCCAGTTGACAGGCTAACAAGTACATAATAGGTAGTAAAGATATCAATTGAATGAAATGTAACTCAATTTGTAGTTTATAAATGTGATAAGGATGTGACTCGTATATTGGAATTTCGATTTAAGCAAAATAATTGGTTAAGGGAATCCAAATGCAGTCAAATGGAACTCTTTTCCGGGCTCTTTATTTGCTATCTGTTAATCCAGGAATTTTTATTATTTTTGTAAAAGACGTTTGAAGTACTACAACCACTTTGTAATTTATCCTTTTAAATGGGGGAGGGGTCCAAATCATTTACAGGATAACGGCTGCGATTGTAGAAATATGTTTATAAGCTATAATGTGTTTGAAAAGAGCAAATACCTCCCCAAAAAATGAGCTTGCATCGGTTATTTATAAGCCATAACATGTTTGAAAAGAGCAAATACCTCCCCAAAAAATTAGCTTGCATCAGTTATTTTATATGAGATACAAAAATTGTATCTGTTATTTCGGTCTTTTGAAACTGCGTTCAGGAATCTCCTCAACTTTTACACTTCTCACCCTTTGTTTTCATGCTCCCCTTGGTTTTCTCTGCTTTCTCTGAATTTTTTATTGCTTCCATTTCTAGTGTAAATTCTTTATTTTCTTTTTTTGTTTTCTTCTTTTTTACATTGTTTAATTTAATTTTCTGATTATGGTATTTATCGTTATTGTTATTATATTGTCAGGCTCAGAACAAGTTAAGCTTCATGGACCAGATAAGGGCTTACTGCTTTAAAACAGATTTCTTTTTTGTATGAGACAAATGATTGATTGATTGAATGATTGATTTAACTAAAAGCGAAAATGAATTATTATTTACGCTAAAATTTTAGCATCTTTAAAAAGCTTTTTATTTTAATTGGAAGTCCTTTGTCTTTAAGCAGACGTTCATAAGAAAATTGGAACAAACAGTCAAACTGTAGCGTACAGAGCGAGGTATTGAGGTTAGGGGCAAGAGCTTCACATACAAATTAATTTCTGTTTGTCTTCATTTTTCATCTCACTCCTTATTTTAAGTTGAAAAAACTTGCTTTTTTAATTTAATTTCTGATTGTTTTTTGAAGTAATCCCGGTAGATCTGGCTCACCCTCTATGAAACATTTCCTCCCCTCACGGGAAACTCCTCCATGGAATTTTCAACCGTCTTAAAATACACCAATAGTAGGCAGTGCAATTCTATATTCTATATAGGCAATGCAATAGTATATAGGCAATGCAATGCAATTCTATATAGGCAATGCAATAGTAGGCAGCGCAATAGTGCTGCCCAAGTTAAGAACAACGGTGATACAAAGTATTTTTTTTATTCTTTTTTTCGGTTTGTTAGTTTTAGACCACGGCGCTTCGTATAGAAGTTGTTTTAGAAACTTCGAAAAAGGCTCATTCGATTGGAAATTGCGAGGGCTAGTGCCCTTATTAATAGTCGAAAGTGATTGGAGGGAAAACGCTCCCCCCGTGGCCATCACTTCCTCAAACACTTCCGATAAAAATTTTGATATTGCCATTTTGTTCAGCGTAGTTAAAAGGACCAAAGAATATGTCTTTGAGGATGACAAATCCCCCCTCAGAGCCCTCAGGACAGGGATTGTAAACTATGTCCTGGGGGCGTATATTGTTTTAATAGAAGCCATGGTCGTATAAACTTCGGAGTGGTTCATTGGATTGGTAATCAAACTAGAGCTCACTGGCTCTAGTGCCCTTTTTGACAGTCAAAGTGGGAGGGAAGCTACCCCCCCCCCAACAAAAATGTGGTATTTTCCCGAAATGCATCTCATACAAATTTTGAGGCGGCTATTTGATTTAGAATAGTCCAAACATCATTTAACAAGGCTTTGGGGTTGAAACAAACTCCCAGAGCCTGGGGGCAAAGGTTGTAAGTTATACCCTAGGCAAGGGCATGCGAGGACGGCAAGGGCATCAGCCCCCCTAGAGTTTCAAATTTCACACTAGATATGGCCAAAAAAGGAGATGGTTGAAAAAGCATATTGAAAAAAGGTAGAGGGTTAAAAAAGCAGTTGATAAAAGGTAGATGGCTGAAAAACCTGGAATAAATAGGTGGAGTAACAGAATAAAAGTCAAACAAGAAGTAATTATCCCTAATGTCTTGAAAAATTTATCTTTAATCCAAGAAGATTAATATTGAAGCTAATTGAGGATTTAGGATTTTTGGTGATTACTTATTAATACACATTTCATAGGTATGATAGAACTTCCTGGCAATTTAATGTTTTTTGAACTGCCAAAATAACTTCAGCTCCCCCCCCCACCTTTCATTACAGAATTGGTTGCCCCCCTAGACAAGAAGCTACGTAAGCCCGTGGCCCCAAGGGCATTCTCACCCCTGATTGCCACTCTTCTCATCAAACAAATCTGATTAAAATTGTGAGATTGTGATTCTGTTAAAAATAGTCCAAAGAATATATAACAGTGCCTCTACGTTTGACGCAGCTCCCCATTGACCTGGGGACGGAGTTGTAAGTCATGGCCTGTGGAAATATAAGGTTTTATGAAATGGGTGGTCGAATAGGGTTCAGATTGGCTGAACTCTATACGAGTTCGTATTTTGAACTTCCAAGTTCAGTTTTGAACTTTCAATTCAAAATTGACAGTTATAGTACCTTTTTTAAGAGTCAGAAGTTACTTGAGAGTAACAAGCCCCCTCCCCCACTCATCATTTACCCAAGGACCTCCAATCAGAATTTGAAGACGGCAATTTTGTTCATCATAGTTGTAGGGTTCAGATATCATGCCTTTGAGGAAGACACCCTTGCCCCTGAATCTCTCAGGGCAAGGGTTTTACGTTATACCGAGGGTTTATATAAGGTTCTAATAGAAAGAATGGCAGTATATACGTCGGTGGGATCAAAAACACTAAAACACTTGTTATCTCGGTGTTGAAAGAAAAGCTTAGAAAATTGTCTGGGTGGCTTGCTCTAGTTAAGGGCCAGTTTCACAAAATATCCCTGGGCAGACTTTACAACATTTTTTTTTTTGAACCGCATGTCTTCCTTTTGGTCCCTTTGTGGAGTTTTTTCCATAATATCCGAGCGGAAGAAATTTATATCTTTATTCTTCCGTTTTTGCAAATATCTTCTGTAATTACCGCTCTGGACTCGCAACCGGTACATTTCGAGTAAATATGGCGTTTTCAATATTTCAAACAGTTCGTGGTAACGAACTGTAGTAAGGAGCGACCCGGCTCAATAGTAACCAAAACTCTAAAAAATTGAATTTTGATGTCAATAGCTACGTCAAAATAATCGCATTTTAATGCTGATTTTAAATATATAAGTTTAATCAAGTTTAATCTTACCCATCAAAAGTTACGAGCCTGAGAAAATTTGCCTTATTTAAGAAAATAGGGAGAAACACCCCCTAAAAGTCGTAGGATCTTAACGAAAATGACACCATCAGATTCAGCGTATCAGAGAACCCTACTATAGAAGTTTCAAGCTCCTATCTACAAAAATGTGGAATTTTGTATTTTTTGCCAGAAGACAAATCACGGGTGCGTGTTTATTTGTTTGTTTTTTTTTGTTTTTTTTTTGTTTTTTTCTTTTCCCCAGGGGTCATCGTATCGACCAAGTGGTCCTAGAATGTCGCAAGAGGGCTCATTCTAACGGAAATGAAAAGTTCTAGTGCCCTTTTTAAGTGACCAAAAAAATTGGAGGGCATCTAGGCCCCCTCCCACGCTCATTTTTTTCCCAAAGTCAACGGATCAAAATTTTGAGATAGCCATTTTGTTCAGCATAGTCGAAAACCATAATAACTATGTCTTTGGGGATGACTTACTCCCCCACAATCCCTGGGGGAGGGGCTGCAAGTTACAAACTTTGACCAGTGTTTACATATAGTAATGGTTATTGGGAAGTGTACAGACGTTTTCAGGGGGATTTTATTTTGTTTGGGGGTGGGGCTGAGGAGAGGGGGCTATGTTGGAGGATCTTTCCTTGGAGGAATCTGTCATGAGGGAAGAAAAATTCAATGAAAAGGGCGCAGGGTTCTCTAGCACTACTATAAGAAAACAATGAAAAATAAACATGAAAACGTTTTTTCAAATGAAAGGAAGAAGTAGCATTGAAACCTAAAACGAACAGAGATAATTACGCATATGAGGGGTTCTAAAAATACTTTAGTATAAAGAGCGAGGTATTTAGGAGGAGATAAATACCTTGCTCTTTATGCTAAAGTATTTTTAGTAATTTCAACTATTTATTCTACGGCCTTTCTGATTCAGGGGTCATTCTTAAAGAATTGGGACAAAACTTACGATTTAGTGTAAAGAGCGAGGTATTAACGAGGGTAAAAACCCCCTCGTATACATAATAAAAATATAAGGTTATGAAAGTTTGTTATGTAAGTTAATTCTTAAGCTACGTGTATTTCTTACTAATAAAAACGTTCATTAAAAATTAAAAGTTCTAGTTGCCATTTTAAGTGACCGAAAAATTGGAGGGCAACTAGGCCTCCTTCTCCACCCCTTGTTTCTCAAAATCGTCTGATCAAAACTAAGAGAAAGCCATTTAGCCAAAAAAAGAATTAATATACAAGTTTCATTTTAATAATTTATGTGCGGAGAGCCAAAACCAAACATGCATTAATTCAAAAACGTTCAGAAATTAAATAAAAAAAAACTAATTTTTTTAGCTGAAAGTAAGGAGCGACATTAAAACTTAAAACGAACAGAAATTACTCCGTATATGAAATGGGTTGTCCCCTCCGCAATCCCTCGCTCTTTACGCTGAAGTTTGACTCTTTGCCACAATTCTACTTTTTAAAACAATTAAAAGCTTTAGCGTAAAGAGCGTGGGATGCGGAGGGGACAACCCATTTCATATAAGGAGTAATTTCTGTTCGTTTTAAGTTTTAATGTCGCTCCTTACTTTCAGCTAAAAAAATTAGTTTTTTTTATTTAATCCTCAAAAATGGACGAGCTTGTGGATAGGTTCTACAAGCGTCGAGAAAATATTGTCAACTATCCACTAATTGTCCTGCTTAATCGTGTTGCTTAGGTAGCTGAGATGTTGTTTGTTTTTTGTGAGTTTTTCTTGTTTATTGTTTACATTTATTTTATTTTTCTTTATCTTTATATTCCTCTAAGTGCATTTCATGTATATAAACCTGGTATAAATAAATTATTATTATTATTAGATCGGTAATCAGAATTCTAGTGCCCTTTTTAAGAGGCAAAGTCATCAGAGGCCAGCCCCTCCACTAAGAAAACGTCGTGTTTTACCAAAATGCATCCAAAAGAAATTTTAAGACAGTTATTTTATTCAAAATAGTTCAAAGATCATATAATAAGGCTTTTTGGGGTTGATACAAACCACCAGAGTCTAGGAGCGAGGATTGTAAGCTATACCAAAGGGGCATTTCGGATTTTATAGAAGGGATAGCTGCATGACTCTAGAGGAGGCTCATTTGGTTGTAAATTGTAAGTTTTAGGAGTCAAAAGTGATTGATGGCAGCTTGCCCCCTCCCGACAACCCTTCTTTTCACTAAATGCATCCGATTAAAATTGTGAGATAGTGATTTTGTTCAAAATATTCCAATGAACATATAACAATTTCTCTAGGGCTGACATAACCCCCTAGTGCCCTGGGGATATGGTTTAAGCTTTTCCCTGGGGTATATACTGTTTTGATGCAATGGGAGGCCGTATAAGCTTCAGACCGGGCTCATTTGATTTAAAATTGGAAATTATAGTGCCCTTTTTATGAGTCAAAAGTAATCTGAGATGAACAAGGAACGCTCATCATTTTCCCAAACATCTCCAATCAAAATTTGGAGATAGCAATTTTATTCATCGTAGTTGAAGAGTCTGGAAATTATTTTTGTGATGAAGACACACGTCCATACAGCTCTTAGGGCAAGGGTTGTAAGTTAAGTCCTTGGAGGTTTTTATAGAAAGGGTAGTCGTATATGCTTTGGAGGGGACTCATTGGATTGCTTACCAGAAAGTTCTAGTGCCACTGTTAAGAGTCAAAGTGATCGGAGCTGAGCTACCCCCCTCCACACATACACACACATATATAAACACACGTAGTGTTTTCCCAAGATGCATCCAATAGAAATTTTGAGAAAGTTCTTTTATTCAAAATAGTCCAAAGATCATATATCAAGGTTTTGGGGTTGATACGAACCACCAGAGAATGTAGCAGAGCGTTGTTATACCCCTGGGACATTGAAGGTTCTTATGGAAGGGACGGATGTGTAAACTATAGAGGTGGCTTGTTTGTTTGAAATTGGAAGTTCTTGATCCTTTATAAGAGTCACTTTTCACCAAACGCATTTGATTGTAATTGTGTGATGGCAACTTTTTTAAAAAGAGCCCAAAGGAAATATAAAATACCTCCCAGGGCGACACAACTCCTCAGAGCTAGGGACAGGGGCTTTAAGTTATGCTCTGGGGGTATGTAAGATTCTTATGGAATGGATTGTCGTATAAAATTCAGACGGGTCACATTTGCTTTGAAATCTGAATTTATAGTACCATTTTTAAGAGTCAAAGTGACTTAAGAGCGACCAACTCCCCCCACCCAAAAAAAAATCATCATTTCCCCAAAGACATTCAATCAGAATTTGGAGATAGCAGTTTTGTTCATCATAGTTGAAGGATCAGGAAATTATGTCTTTGAGGAAGACACCCCTGGCCCCACAACTCCCAGGGTTAGGGCTGTAAGTTATGCGCTAGAGGAAAATAGGGCTTTTATAGAAAGGATCGTCGTATATACTTCGGGGGGACTCAATGGATTGGTATTCGAAATTTCTAGTGACCTTTTTAAGAGTCAAAGTCATCAGAGGGCAGTTACCCTCCCCCCAAACGTTGTGCTTTCCCGAAATGCATCCAATAGAAATTTCGAGACAGTCATTTTATTCAAAATAGTCCAAAGATCATATAACAAGGCTTTTGGGGCAGATAAAAACCACCAGAGCCTAAAGGAGAGGATTTTAAATTATAACTCGAAGGCATTTAAGGTTCTTATGGAAGGGATGGTTGTTTAACTTTAGAGAAGGCTCATTTGGTTGAAAATTTGAAGTTTTAGTTCCCTTAAGGATCAAAAGTGATTAATGGCAACTCCCCCTCCCAACAACCCCTCTTCTGAAAAAACGAATCTTATTAAAATTTTGAGGCAGCGATTTTGTTCAAAACATTCAAAAAAATATAACAATGCCTCTAGAGTTGACATAACCCACCAGCACCCTAGGGATATGGTTTTAAGTTATACCCTGGGGGCATATGAGGTTTTTATGCAATGGGAGGTCGCATAAACTTCAGACGGGGCTCATTTGATTTGAAATTGGAAGTTATAGTGCCCTCTTAAGAGTCCAAAAGTGATTTGAGATGAACCAGAAATACCCATCATTTCCACAAACACCTTCAATAAAAATATTGAAATAGCGATTTTGTTCATCGTAGTTTAAGGGTCTAGAAATTATGTAAGAAAGGGTGGTCGTACTTGCTTCGGAGGGGACCCATTAGATTGGTAATCAAATTTCGTAGTGCCCCTTTTAAAGAAAGTGATCAGAGCGCAGCTACCCCCGCCCTCCACATACAAATACTTTGTTTTTTCCCATAGAAAAAATGGGACTACAAAATTCCATTTCTATATCCAATAGAAATTTTGAGACAGTCTTTTATTCAAAATAGCCCAAAGATCATATAACAAGGCTTTTGGGATTGATGCAAACCACCAGAGCTTGGGAGCAAGGGTTGCAAGTTATGCCCCTGGATCACCAAACACATCTGATTGGAATTGTGTGATGCCCATTTTATTTAAAATAGTCCAAAGAACATACAACAATGCTTCCGGGTTGACACAACCCCCCAGAGCTCTGGGACAAGGGCTGTAAGTTATGCCCTCAAGGTATATAATGTTTTTATGGAATGGATTGTCGTATAAAACACATATGGGTCTCATTTGATTTCAAATTGGAAGTTATAGTGCCACTTTTAAGAGTCAAAGAGATTTGAGAACAACCCCCGCCCGACACCCACCGTTTCCCAAAACAAACATACAAACAAAGTTTTAGATCAATTTTTTCAGCATTGTTAAAAGGTGTAGTATTTATGCGTTTGGGATGACACCCCCCCCCCCGAGGCCTCAAGGCAAGGGCTGTAAGCTTTCAAGGCTTGTTGGGGGGTATATTGAATAACCAAGAGACAATATTTGCATCACAATTCTACTGCTTCTACTCCTACAACTACTTCTACCGCTACTATTATTGTTGCTACTGCTACTACTACTACTACTTCTGCTAAAGCTGAGACTACTACTATTAACTCTACTTCTACTGCTACTACTCCTACTACTATTACTACTGGTGCTACTTCTACTGCTAATAAACCTAAGGGCATTAAGGCGAGAATTTGGGCAATATTGAAACTGTACTGAAATAAATTGAGACACACTATTCCCACATAGGTTGTCGAGAGGGCGTATCAGCAATGCTTCAGGACCGGTTGATGGTACCAAGTTGAAAATTTCATCGTATGTTGAATGGGATATTGAAAACAAAACAAAGGTGTTGCGTACATACTACTGCTAATGCTACTACTGCTACTACGCCTGTTGCTACTACACAAGATAAGGGTAGTAAGGTGAAGCTTTCAATGAATATTTAGGCGGATGTTGAACTAAATCAAAACGAACTATGATCATGTAGAATGTCAAAAGGGTGAGAAATCAATATCAAATTAGCGGCTTAGATTATTAAGTTAGACCTTCAAGGGTAAGTTGTGACACATTTTGAACAAGCCAGAAGATACTATGCGTAAGTTTTAATACCACTTTAATACCAAACTTTAAAAAATTAAATTTTTTCACTTTTATAATTTTAATGAATCAAATATTATTAACATTTTAAGGAACAAATATCAGCATATGTATATTAAACTGACACTGCCCATTCATTCGTATTGTTTTCAATAAAGTGAAAATTATATTCTAGCCTTGGGAAGGCATAGGAGTTTGGAGCCATACTCATGTTAATTTCTGCTCATTTCGAGTTTGACTCGATTATTTGGGTTTCATTTATTTATCGAAGCTGATTTGCGGTAGTTTTACGCTTGGTAGATTATTTGATTCTATTTTTGCTCATTTTTGGTCTAATGGAGTTCGATACAGTTACAAGACCGTTAAGCTATGTCTTAACGGTCTTGTAGCTGTATTTCGTCTTTGTATACCTTCGTCTTTCGAGTCTTTAAGTACCATGCCAAAGAAAATATGGTTTTCTCTTAGGCCCTTTCCACCATTTAATCCGTCTGTTCTACCAGTAAGTACGATTTTGTTGTACTTTTCTTGCTTTTATTCTTACTTTTGTAATATTAGTGCACTTGCAATGTTATATAGTGGGTCAGAATACACGAAAAATGCGTCATCATCATGTGTGTCTTCATCATATGCATCATTATCATATGTGTCATCAACATAGCACCTTTTGAGTTTATCGCAAAAGAGTTGCATGGTGATGGAGCCATGTTTTGTTGCAAAATGTTTTGTTGCAAAAGCATTGTTTGAAGTGTGATACTTCCTTAACTTACTAATTTCTTACATAAGCTACCGTCTCCTAAGATAAAAGAATAAAGATCCTCCAGAGCCATTGCTGGCCCATAGGGCGTCAAATCGACGTTTCAGTTGCTTGGTGTTTTTTTATTACAGGGACAAGTAGCAAGCTTGTCGCCCAACCTTGCTGCGGCGGGGATCGAACCCTAGGTTCAATCCACTGTTCATCAATCCAATGTGCTACAACACCGTCTCCTGGTTCCAAAATATTCCTCTGTCTCCTTTCATTGCCATGTGGGGGTTCGGTTTCAACCTCTGTTCTTGTTTGCAGTATAATACGTGCCATCTACCCTCTTGTGATTTATAGCAGTGATTCAAAAATGAAGCTTGTGATTTCAAAACTGTTCTTTTGCCGCACTTTTGGGACTTAAAACCTTCTCTGTACAAATAAACTGGATTTTTATAATAATGATAAAACTCAGCACATTTTTTTATTGTCACTCTCTGCAAAGCATTCATCATGCAGCGCATCAGCGTCGTTTGGATTGCAGCAATGGAGTTCTATTTAGTATGTTGTATTGTTGTATCAGATTAACGACGCTTCTTGACTACTAAGGTCCCTGCGTCGGCCCTGCAGTGCATTGCTGCAGCATGATTCGATCTCTGGGTCCCGTATTACCAAGCTAAGGTCAAACCCACTGCGCCACCATAAGACTGGAGTTCTATTTGTGTATGTACTGACTATTCAAAATAGGTTGCGTTTTTTTAACTTCAATAAAACAAAATTTACCGTGTACTACCTCTTTTTATATATATTGTCTTTTTGAAACGTCTTCATTTCTGTTTCCTACACAAGTATTTTACCTTACATACCATATAAGAAAAAAACCCAAAAGAGATAAAAGAAACTTACCCAGGATGTCTTTACTTCACAATAGATTTTTCCGATGGTATTTTCTCACAACGAATTCGAACCAAGTTTTAAATTAGGGTAATTTAGAAGTAAATGTTAAATATCCCGTGGTTCTAAGTGATTGACGGTTAATACCATGCTTTTGAGTGACGTATCCCCTTTACGATCATTTACCGACACAGATCAAACATTTTACCCCCTAATTTATCTTAAGCAACCCTCCCACTGTTTGCTACAATTTAAAAGGTTCGTAATTAAAGGCCGGTACGAAATTTTCATTTTTAGTAGTGTCGGTTTTTCACCCCACAGTTTGGTGTCTGTTACTCATTTGGGTTGATTTTAAACGACATTTTTTGGAAGTTAGTTAATCCTCTGTTTAAAGAAATGATACCTTATTCTTGCATGTTAAGAACTACTTTAGACTGAGTGACTCCATTTTTGCAGGCCAGGCTTCAATTTTCGAAACGTAAAGGGTGAAAAAAAAATAAACAAAACAACGGTGCGTCAAACGTTGACCACATTTGCTCCCAATATTTTTCAGCTTATAATCAGCATTTTAACAAATTAATCCTGCTTGAGAATTTTTTTTCGAGTAACCCCGACGAAAAATAAAAATTTTAGCCATGTACTAACCAATGAGCCTGTCAAATATCAGGCGTAAGAAAATGAAAATAAAACAGTAACGTACATTCTTTTTTGTAAACCAGAAAATTATCAGTGGCCCCCCTGAAGCCCCCAAACTTTACGCTAAGGTTTTATATCGTCTATATTTCAAAACTATGTTTGGTTTGTTGTTCTTGAGAAATTAAGACAAAAAAGAAAACTCTCCAGCAGGGCCGTATCCCAAAATTTATTTTCGGGGACGGGGCTCACAAAAACATTTTTGGAGAACTTTTCCAAAAAAAAACTCCCAAAAACACATAAAATTCGTTTATATTCATTTTTGTAACGTTCTTGTGAGTCGGAAAAAATTTTAAGGAGAGGGGTGGGTCCAAACCCCCTAGCCCCCCTCCCCCTTAGATACGGCCTTGCTCTCCCGTAAAGAGTGGGTAGTTCAGGAGGGGACTACAACTAAACCACGAACATTTTTACAGGGGTTTAAAAATACTTCTAATTCCACATCAAGGACTCTTAGCTCTTAAAACAAGTTCTTAGTAGTAGTTCTTAAAAACTGGGACCAAATTCAATCTTTAGTTGTAAGTAGCGGGGGTTCGATTGGGAGCAACTGTCGTTTACAGAGCAGTTCCTGTTTATTTTCAGTTTTTGTATCGCTCGTTACTTGGTTTAACAAAGTTAAAAAAAAATTCTTTAATTTAATTTCTGATCGTTTCTCAGGTCATGCCTAAGCCTATCCAAAACATAATTGGGGCTACTGCCCTCACAAGCCCCAAGAGCTTGCTGTTATTTTTTATTGATTAATAGTTTCAAATTGATCCGAATCGTCCTATATTGGCAGGGAAAAAAATTTCAAGGGTTAAATTTCATAGCAATTAATTATGGCACTTGGTATCTACCAAGTGACATATAGCGATAGCAAATTCTGTCGGTCGGTCGGTCTGTCGGTCTGTCAGTCTGTCTGTCTGTCTGTCCCGGTTTTGCTACTTTAGGAACTTCCAGGTAATCTAGGACGATGAAATTTGGCAGGCGTATCAGGAACCAGGCCAAATTAAATTAGAAATTATCGTTTCCCCGATTCGACCATCTGGGGGGGGGGCGGTTAAATGGGAAAAATTAGAAAAAATGAGGTATTTTTAACTTAAGAACGGGTGATCGGATCTTAATGAAATTTGATATTTGGAAATATATCGTGTCTGAGAGCTCTTATTTTCAATTTTTATCGGATCCGGTGACATTGGGGGGAGTTGCGGGGACCTAAAATCTTGGAAAACGCTTAGAGTGGAGGAATCGGGATGAAACTTGGTGGGAATATTAAGCACATGTCCTAGATACGTGATTGACATAACCATAACGGATCTGTTCTCTTTGGGGGAGCTGGGGGGAGGGATAATTCTGAAAAATTAGAAAAAATGAGGTATTTTTAACTTACGAAGGAGTGATCGGATCTTAATGAAATTTGATGTTTGGAAGGATATCGTGTCTCAGAGCTCTTATTTTACTCGACCGGTAAAATCTCCTTAAAAATCTACTTATCTCGACCGGATCCAGTGTCATTAGGGGGGGGGGGGGCGCGGAAATCTTGGAAAACGCTTAAAGCGGGGGGATCAGGATGAAACTTGGTGGGAAGAATATACACAAGTCCAAAACACGTGACTGACATAACTGGACCGGATCCACTCTCTTTGGTGGAGATGGGGGGGAAGGGTAATGCGGAAAAATTAGAAAAATGAGGTATGTGTAACTTACGAACGGGTTATCGGATCTTAATAAAATTTGATAAGTAGAAGGTTCTTGTGCTTTATAGCTCTCATTTTAAATCCCGACTAGATCCGGTGACATTGGGGGGAGTTAGAGGGGGAAAACGTAGTTCTTGGAAAACGTGAAAACTGAGGTATCTTACGAATGGGTAATCGAATCTTAATGAAACTTGATATATAGATATGAAACTTGATATGATATATTACAATGAGATATGTGTAACTTACAAACGGGTGATTAGATCGTAATGAAATTTGATAATTAGAAGGTTCTTGTACTTTATAGCTCTCATTTTAAATCCCGACTAGATCCGGTGACATTGGGGGGAGTTAGAGCGGGAAAACGGAATTCTTGGAAAACGTGAAAATTGAGGTATCTTACGAATGGGTAATCGAATCTTAATGAAACTTGATATATAGAAGGATCTTATGTCTCAGATGCTTCTTTTTCAATTGGAATCCGATCCGGGGACATAGGGGACTGGGGGGGAACAGAAATATTGGAAACTGGAAATCTTGGAAAACGCTTAGAGTGGAGAGGTCGGGATGAAACTTGATGGGAAGAATAAGCACAAATTATAGATACGTGATTGAGCCACCTGCGGGTGGCTGAAGGGAGAGGAAAAATTAGAAAAGCTAGGTATTTATAACTTATGAGCTGGTGATCGGATCTTAATGAATTTGGATATTTAGAGCGACCTCGTGACTCAGACCTTTTATTTAAAATCCCTACCGGCATTAAGCCTCTGATTTTCTTTTTAAATCAATCTATTGATTCTCAGAATTTTGCTAGAGCTCATACCATATGAGCTCTTGGCTCTTCTGGCCTCGTCACAAGTAACATATGAGCTCTTAGCTCTTGTTTTTCTTATGTAATAATAAGTTAATAAAGCGACCGAGTGTATTTTCAAAAAAAAAATGCGGCAGAAAACTGAGCAAAGATGAATTTGCGACGTGAGTTCTATTTTCGAATGAAAGAACATTGTTGCGAAAGTATTCTACCTTCTTTCGTAAATTTTTTAAAACTAAAGACTTCTTTCAAGTTATACTCAAGCTATAAGTAAGATTAAAACGGAAACAGAAAAAGCCTCAAATTTCAAAACATCTTTAGTACATTTTGAAGAAAGGAATACCTGAATATTTCATTGATTATAAAACAATAATTATTTGTTTCTGACCCATTGTATAACATTACAAGCGGAATAATATCACAATGTAAGGTAAAATGTAATAGTACAAGAAATCAAACTTACTGGTAGAGCAGACGGATTAAATGGTGGAAAGGGCCTAAGAAAATAACCACATTTTCTTTAGTTTGGTACTTAAGACTCGAAAGATAAAGGTATATCATTCCTACCAAATCTTTAGATATTGCGGTGTTGTGATACCATCGCAGTAGGTAAAGCAAAAAGTAGGTTGGATCCAGTACGGTTTCGTCAATCACGTATCTATGACATTAGCTTATTTTATCCACCAAGTTTCATCTCGATTTCTCTACTCTAAGCGTTTTCCAAGATTTCCAGTTTCCCCCTCCAACTCCTCCAATGTCAACAGATCTGGTCGGGATTTGACATAAGAGCTCTGAGACATGAGTTCCTTTTAAATATCAAATTCCATTAAGATCTGGTAACCTGTTCTTAAGTTAAAAATACCTCAATTTTTCTATTTTTCCAAATCAACACCCCCTAGCTCCTCCAAAGTGAACAGATCCGTTCCAATTATGTCAATCACGTATCTATAACTTGTGCTTGTTCTTTCATCAAGTTTTATAGCGATCTCTCCACTCTAAGCGTTTTCCAAGATTTCTGTTTGTCCCCGGACCCGATTCGAATTGAAAATGGAGCATCTGAGACATAAGATCCTTCTACATATCAAGTTTCATTAAGATCCGATAACCCATTCGTAAGATAAAGATACCTCAATTTTCACGTTTTCCAAGAATCCCGGTTTCCCCCTCCAACTCCCCCCAATGTCACCGGATCAGGTTGGGATTTAAAATAAGAGCTCTTAAGCACAAGATCATTTTTTCTAATTTTTCAGAATTACCCCCCCAACTCCCCCAAATGGAGCGGATCTGTTCCGGTTATGTCAATCACGCATCTAGGACTTCCGCTTATTTTTCGCACCAAGTTTCATTCCAATCCCTCCACTCTAAGCATTTTCAAAGATTTTAGGTTCCCCCCAAACCCCTCCCCTTAATGACTCTAGACCCGGTCGGGATACAAAGTAAGAGATCTGAGTAACGAGGTCTTTCTAAATATGAAATTTCATTAAGATCCGATCACTCCTTCGTAAGATAAAAATACCTCATTTTGTCTAATTTTTCAGAATAAACCCTCCCCCCAACTCCCCCAAATAAAGCAGATCTGTTTTGGTTATGTAAATAAGGTATCTAGGACTTCTGCTTATTTTTTCCACCAAGTTTCATCCCGATCCCTCCACTCTAAGCGTTTTCCAAGATTTTAGGTCTCCCCTCCTACTCCCCCAAATGTCACCAGATCCAGTCGAGATTTTAAATAACAGCTCTGAGACATAATATCCTTTTAAATGTCAATTTTCATTAAGATCCGATCACCTGTTCGTAAGTTAAAAATACCTCATTTTTTCTATTTTTCCGATTTAACCGTCCCCCCCCCACTCCCTCCCCCAGATGGTCGAATCAGGAAAACGGCAATTTCTAATTTAATCTGATCTGGTTCCTGATATGTCTGCCAAATTTCATTGTCCTAGCTTACCTGGAAGTGCCTAAAGTAGCAAAACCGGGACAGACAGACCGACAGAATTTGCGATCGCTATATGTCACTTGGTAGATACCAATTGCCATAAAAACAAAGCAGATTGATCACGAAACTTGGATATAATTTAGCACGAGAGTACTGCCCGCGGTTAGGCACAATTTTAGCGTAGTTGACTTTCAGCTTTCCCTTAACATCTCTTAGAAGATGAGTTGCATTTGGGGAAATGAAGACGTGGGGATGGGCTAGTTGTCCTCCGATCATATTTGGCTCTATCTATCATCTGTCCATGCGTCATTCCTAGAGCGGAACTAAGGTAGATAGTCATAGAATTAAGATAGATTCTTTTTTAAAGTGGCTTTATAGAAATCATAGGTGTTCGTAGAACCCACAAGATCACTTAACTGAGAACAATCAGTCGATGCCATACAAGAGACGACAGTATCTCCAGATTAGGTTTTCTGCCAAGCTTAAAAGAGGTTATACAAGACAGTATACATTTTTTCTGACTTCTTTTTGTGCCAAAGGCTAAGGGCACGGACACGTTTCTCCTTATAAAGTTTGCGTACAGTAAGTAGATTTCATTAGAAGGTGATAAATTTTGCACATATAACATTGATTGCTTCTTCCTTCTTGACTATTTTACTTTTATCATCTTCACTGCTTCCACCGTCTTTACTAATAATACTACCAAGGTAAGTGAAGCTGCCAACCTTATCAATCTTTTCGTTGCCCAACGTTACCTTTTCATCTTCACTTATTCCTAGCCTTAGTGACTTAGGCTTCTTCACATTAATTTTCAAGCCTATTCTAGCACCCTGAACTCGCAAAACCCCTAAAAATTCATTCATTTTGCCCACACTTTGATCTAATATGCTTAAATCATCAGCATAATCTTAGTCCAGGAGCGTTTTCCCTCCCCATTTGATTCCGTGGTCTCCAATTGCCTTTCCTGCATCAAAATGATCCATATAAAGGGGGGTAGAACACAACCTTGCTTGGCTCCTGATTTAATACAAAACCATTTTCTAATCTCATTTCCTATCTTAACCGCAGTAGTATTATTCTCATACATAGCACAAATCACTGTAATGTATTTTTCTGGTATACCGTAAAAGGATAAGGCCTTTGCTAACGCTCTTCTATCAACAGAATCAAAAGCTTGCTCATAATCGATAAAACTGAGGACAGAAGGTGTTTGACAACAAAGGGACTTCTCAATTATTAACCTAATAGTGAAAATTTGGTCGACACATCCTCCGCCTTTTCTAAAACCGCACTGTTCTTCCCTTAAAACTTTGTCTACAGCATCTGTCAGTCTAAAAAGCATCATATTACTAACTAATTTGCTACCTACAAAGACCAGACTAATGCCTCAATAGTTACTACACTCATTCTTATCTCCATTCTAATAGGGTGGTTTAATTAAGGTTTAATTAAGGTAAAACTGAGGACCAAAGGTGTTTGACAACGAAGGGACTTCTCAATTATTAACCTAAGAGTGAAAACTTGGTCGACACACCCTCTATTTTTCTAAAGCCGCACTGTTCTTCCCTTAAAACTTTGTCTACAGCATCTCTCAGTCTAAAAAGTATCATATTACTAAGTAATTTGCTACCTACAGAGACCAGACTAATGCCTCGATAATTACGACACTCACTCTTGTCACCTTTCTTATACATTGGTTTAATTAAGGTTTTCCTAAAATCATTAGGTACTTTTATGACGGAAGATATCCACTTCAACTGACTTGTGCATGTTGAGACTCAACTATAAAGTAGATAAATATTATTTGTGATATTATACCCGTGCTCACTTTAAAGCGACTCTGAAAATTTTGTTTCTTTGCTAGGTTGGCCTCCGCCCTGGCGAAAATAGTGAACTAAATTCTTATTTTATTTTTTTTAGTTATTTTTAAAGTTTGTGGGCTTGCCTTAGAGTGACAGACCGTCAGAGGGAAATCAACTTAAACAATTTGAGACAATTTTGAAAGGCTAAGTTAACCTGTAACAAAATACACTACTATGTATTTTGTCACTGTACTTTTTACAGTCACTGTCACAGTGACTGTATTTTGTCACTGTACTGTGACAAAATACATTGACTTTACTTTTTTCTACTTTTTTAGGCTAGTAAAGCTTTTTGGTTAGGCTAGGCTAGTGTCGCCTAGATTATTTTCTCAAATCGACAAAATCTCTGGGATTTGTTAAGAAGAAACAAACAAAGGATTTGTTAAGAAGAAAAATAACTAAACGGCAAGCATGTTAAACACACATTATAAAACCAAGTTTATCATTCAGACCGATATTTCTCACAATGACCGAGATTTTTCTTTCTTAGATCCCTCGTTACAGGGAATGTCAAATTGCCAGCCCAAACTATTATTTTTTAGTAATCGAGCAGGAAATAAACGAAGAGCGGTGCCTCCTAAAAGGGGGTTTAAAGTGGCCATGAGGATATGATTAAGGGAATGGGAAGAAAAGATTTAAACTGATAGTAGAGTGGGGTGGAGGAGAAGCACAGTCAAATCTGCCGGTCTCAGGCCCCGGGTGCTGCAATGAATTGTTAGTAGTAGTAGCAGCAGCATCTTTAGGGAATGCCATCTTTAGATTTTAAGGAATATGTCATCGAATCAAAATGTCAATTCTTCGCTTAATAGAAATAAATGTACAGCCAACAACGCTTTCTCAGGGGTTATGGGAAGTTATGCCATCTTCAAAGGTATAACTATTCGACCTTTCAACTATGCTGAATCTTATGGCTCAGGCCACAAGGAGAAGATTAATGGAATGGGTAGCTTATGGGCGGAAGGAAAGATTTAAACTCTTAGTAGAGTGGGATGGAAGATGAGCCCAGTCAAATTTATCGGTCTCAGGCCCCAGGTCCTGCAATGAATTGTTAGTAGTATTAGCAGAAGTTTCTTTAGGGAACGGCATTTTTAGCTTTTAGGGAATATTTCATCGAATCAATATATCTATTCTTCGCTTAATAAAAAAAAAGGTATAGCCTACCCTTCTCGTCAAATTTTTCATGTTAACCTATATGAGCGAAAAGGCTACAACTAATATTGTAGACTAAGTGTTATTAGAAACATTTTTGTTGCTTTATTTCTAACAGAACTAAACTTAAAGCTCATATAATCATCAAAGGAAAGGAAAATAGATAAAAACCTCAAAATTTGTAGCAATAAGTCAAAAAATGAAATTATCAAATGTCAGTTTAGTATATCTCTAAATATCCAACAGGATAGGGTAAAATCAAGTGGTATTGGGTCAGTAGTTTCTGTTTAAGTAGAAACAATAGGTGAATCGGACACCTTAGATCTTGCACATCTGGGACAATCAGAGGGTTTAATTTAATAGGGAAGAGGAAAAATAATTTTAATTACGGAATCTTCTTGAGGTATCTTTATATTTTCTCTGTATTTTTCCTGTAGTTTTCATGCAATCCACCTGTGTTTTTTTTCTCTCTTTTCCTACTATTTAAGCTTGCTGTCATAATTTTGACACCTACTTTAGCACTCATTGGTACAGGCAGATGAGCCAATTGACTCACGAGCAAATATGTTCAGAATATTAGAATATGTTTGAAAGTTAATGCTGAGAAGACTTATTCGCAAAGGCTAGGAATAAGTGAAGATGAAAAGGTAGCGTTGGGTTACGAAAGGATTGATCAGGTGTACATCTTCACTGATCTTGGTAGTATTATTAGTAGCCTTAGTGACTTAGTCTGCTTAACATTAATTTTCAAACTTATTCTAACATGTCATTTAAAAGAGCACTCGAACTTTTAATTTCTGTTTGAATGAGCCCTTTCTTAGTCCTCTATGACCATTGTTATCCACAGGGAAAACAAACAGACAACAAATAAACAACTCATTGTGATCTTTCTTCTGGCAAAAATTACAAAATTTTACATATTTGCTAATAAAAGCAGAAAAAAAGGACTGCGGCCGCTGATACAATCTAAATAGCGATTCATGAGCAGGGTTTTCACCTTTAGCACGAAAGGGCTACTTTAGCAGTATTTCATTACGTGTAGTATTGTAGCACGTGTTGTTGCCACCTGTAGCAGGAAAGTGTTATTTTAGCACAAATCTACTAACAGTGCTATACAAGTCGTGTAAAGTGCCAAAATGCTATTTTAGCACCAAAAACGGCTGTTTAGCATGCAAATCTGGGCAGTTGTAGCATATTGGGAACCGACTGTGGTGGCAACCCTACCCGTAAGTTCTGTCCTTAAACTGGAAGTGAGAAGGGGAATTAACAGGAGATCATTGATAAAATAGCAAGAACTTAAAAAAAAATTAAAATGGGATCTACATTATATCTTTCCCATCATTAAAGTCACCAAATATTCTTAGTTGCCAAAGATTTGAATTTATTTGTTGGTAAGTTGTGCAAGAAAAAGAATAATATTAAACAGAGTTTTCAACATTGGAAGATAATATATATTCTGAGTCACATATCTTTAATAAAGATTTAATGTTCTATAATGCTAATATAAAGAAATCAACTGCTAATCTACAGAATAAATGAATGAATGCCGGCTGAACAGACAACCAAATTTAATAAATTTAATATGTAAATATCTTATAATATCTACCTTAATAAATATCTCGCAAACATTGTACAAACTGTCTCCCATCTCTCAGAAAACCATCTAATCCTCCAAACTCCAGAAGATAAAATCCAGAAAATTTCAGCGAAGGAAATAATAAAACAAATACAGAAATATATGTCTCATTGATATCCCGATTTATCTAATACAAGCATTCCCGGATAAACTATCGATACCCCTTGAACTTAATGATATTAATAATTCTGGATGTGATCTGTTGTGCTAGAAGCTCGGCTATATTGCTCCAATCCAAAAGAAGGGAGGCCTGAACGATTTTACTGAGGTACGACCCATCAAATTGACCCCTGTTTTTATTACAAAATATACAAAAATATACGAAGGTTTCTTAACGCATTGATTAAAGGCAGAGATTCTTGAACTCATTGACATACTACAGTTTGGAAACCTGAAGAAGACACTTATTTCACACTACCTTGTTAGTCTCTCTGACACCATTCTTAAAACCTTGAAAATCCTGATACTTGGTTAAATCTTTCTTTATTTGATCTCTTGAAAGCGTTTGACCCAATTAACCATAATATCTTTGCAAGTAAACTGCTGACGGAGTTCAAAGTGAGCCCCTTTCCATTTAAAATTGTTCTCTTATTTTTTAAAAATCGTTCTCACGTGCTTAAATATGAAAACGTCTATTCCTATCCACTTCCTATCTTTTGTGGGGTCAACCGGGGAGCCCTGATGGGTCTCATTTTAATCCTTATAATGATTAATAGCCTCATAAATGATTAGACCGATTGATGGAAGTATGAGGACGACCTGTCTGCACTTGAGGTTTGTCAACGAAATATTTTAAGCTCAATTATGACATTTCTTGAAAATGTCAAACGGGAAGCTTCTTTGTCAAAGATGAAAGTTAAAGTAATAGATTGTTAGTTATGACAGTTATTTTTTTTAATTATCCCGTTCTTTCACAAACCTCAATCCTCCCAAAATCTCTGTCGCATGCATTAAACTACTCGGGGTGACAATTATGCTGTCTAGAAGTGGGATGCCCATATTCAAGACATCACCAAACTAGCCTCCCCTTCGGTTTCCGTTCAAGAACTTTTCATGAAATCGTCTTCCCACCCCCCTAAGGATCTTCTCTGACTTTATTGTTATCTCATTCAGCCAATACTGAAGTGCGTTTGTCCAATGTGGCATTTCAGTCTTTCTTCAGAGCATATTTATATGACGTAAAATGTACAAAACAAGCACTTAGAATCATAAGTGGGGAAGGAAAGTTTTCATATCACTATCCACTAAGCAAGTTCAACCTCGCCGCGTTGGGCGAGAGAAGGAACCTTTTGTGCCTTCGTTTTGGTACCAATACCCTGTCAGTTCCCCTACTACGTTCCGTTATCCCCGAACCCTACCTTCCCGCCCACAATAGGCCGTCTAGTACGAAATCCCAAAAAGTTCCAAAAGTGACACCAACCCCTGTAAACATGTTATCAGGATATCACAAGGATATCGCAAGATTTTGTTCCGAGTTTTGTTGAATTTTATAATAACCAAAAAAAAAACAGTCATTAATTTCATTTTTATCTATTCATTTTTTCCTTTTGAATTTTTAACTAAGTTTTGACTCATTTTAATTGTGTATTTTTGCAATGGATTATGTTTGACATGAAGATCAAATTCTTTCGATATGATATATATTTACTAGTGACATCTGTGACGCGAAATTCAAATTCGGTAATATAGTGTGAAAGAAATTTTTAAATTAAATTATATTCTATATTAATCTAAGACATACTCGAGAGACTAAAAATTCCAAAATAACTTTGATATTTATCAAAACAATAAATTCCATGTTTTTGATATCCAATTTTTTTGTTGGTTCTCATAGCAAGAAACTAGTAAAATTAGGCTCCAATTCTAGTGAAGCTTGGCTGTCTCTTTTCTATAGCCTGCATTAGTGACATCTATATTTATTTATAAGGGAGTCCTTTTCAAGTCCCATAGTGTTGATAATGCTCCAAATTATAAATTATGAGTATAATCTTGTACATTTATAAGAGGTATTTTTAAAATATCCAACGACCAAAATTAGATTTTTAATATTTGTGTGGTTGTTTGATTTCTATAATGTTAATTATGCTTGCATTGCACTTTTAACATTGTCTAATAGCAAACAAAAAGCAAACTGTTACAAAAAGCAAATTGTTAGTATTTTTTAAATCAGCCTCAATTCCGGATGTTTTTTTACTGAACTAGTTTTAAGACTGAAGATAGAATTTTCACTATTTCCTTCTCATTATGGAAGAAGGACAAACCCGAGAAATGAGTCTGATACATAGTTGTCCTCTAACAGGTTTTTATTTGCAGCATTTCAGAGAAAGTTCGACCCGCCACTGGCACTATATCTATGGCAGTAACCAGTACACCGGCAGTTCTGCCAGTACCAGTAGTATACCAATATTTAGACCACACTAGCTAGTCATGACAAACCGAAAAAATCGCAAAGAAGAGAGAAAGAAGGATAATAAGAGCAGGTAAAAATAAAGAAGAAAACTGGTACAAATATTTCGGTCGAGACCTCCGCTGAACCGTCCTCTTGGACTTTCATCTTTTTTATTATTTTTTATCTTTTTTATTATTATTAATTCTTTTTTATTTTTGTTATTTTTTATTATACTGTTTTATCATTTTTTTTGTTATTCTGTCCCAAGGACAATTGAGCAGAGGCTTCGACCGAAATATTTGCATAATTTTTTTCTGTTATA
Source organism: Artemia franciscana (assembly GCF_032884065.1). Lineage (NCBI taxonomy): Eukaryota > Metazoa > Arthropoda > Branchiopoda > Anostraca > Artemiidae > Artemia > Artemia franciscana. The sequence goes on from NC_088867.1 coordinate 51,146,680, forward strand.
CCAGTAGTATACCGGTTCTACCAGTAGTATAACAGTAATTAGACCCCACTAGCTAGTCATAACAAAAAGGAAAAATTACAAAGAAGAGAGAAAGAAGGATAGCAAGAGCCAGTAAAGAAAAAGAATAAACTGCGCAAACAATACGGTTGAAACCTCCGCTGAACCGTCCTCTTGGACAGTTCCAAGTATAAAAAAAGGAAAACTTTTCGAAGTAAATTTGAATATTCGGTCAAAATTTTAAACTATACAGAATTTAGTCTGAAAACTATTACAGTTGAATTTCAACGTAAAACCTAAGATATCAATTAATCACTCAATCAATCAATTTATTGTCAAAATACACAAAAAATATAATTCATACTTCTGGCCTCACAAGAGGCTCTATGGCCTTTATATGGAGGGGGAACAACTACACAACTAATTCAACACATAAAAAAAAATTCGACACTAAAATGGAAAACTGTCACACTCTTTAAAACCAAGTCACGAGAGATCCTGTGGATAAAGCTTATACCGTTTACAACAAAAATTTCAAACTCGTGTCCCAGAAATTTCCATCCCATCTTAATAAAAATTGCTGTTAAATATAGTTCATCTAGACATTAAAATTTGTTTATTATTTATTATTTTGATGATAGGCTACCAAAAGAGTAACATTCTGGAGCTGACCCAGGTAAAGTATTCTACACTACACGACAAGCGGTTTGGGGATTGGAATCAAACCTGAACGATGGAGTAAATTAAATATTAATATCCCTTGAATCATGAAAGTGAATATACCCCAATGAGTGTTTTGTCACTTATTGGGGTACATATCATTTTTGTGATTTAAGGAATATCAATATTTTATTTATTCCATCGTAAATGCCGGTATAGTCGTTTTTAGGGCCACGGGAGTATCCCAATGGAATTGAAGAAAAGTAAGAGATGCAGACGAAAGAAGGCAGAGTGACTGTGAATCAAGTAACAGATTAGTTGTAGAATTATTTGTTTCCTGAGTTTTATTGGTTTAAATTTTTTTACTAGTGTTTAGCAAACACTGATTTTCTTTTTGTGTTGTGTTTAATTTGTTGTGTAAGTTTACATTTTTAGCTTTTAGTATATTCACCAATTAAGCCTATGTTTATTGGGACAGTTGGACTTTGTTTATATTAAATAAACAAGACAGTTTTTTTCAACTGAAAGTATGGAGCAACATCAATACTTAAAACGAAAAGAAACTATTCCCTGTATTAGGGGGACTATCCCTTCTACAACTTTCACTCTTTCCCCTACACTCTTTCTACAGCTTTCACTCTTGCAAATTGATTTAAACAAATAACTTAGAACTGGGCTTCTACTAATACATTTTGCTAGTCGCGTTGAAATCTTCGTCGAGCAACCGTCTAGAATAATATAAAACAAATTATTTAAACTAATACTTTACATTTATTGCCGCGTAATGACAAATGAAATATTCCAAAATGTGACATAGTAAGATTATAGGACCATCAATCAGGTCGCCAAGTTTTGAATAACGCTGTAACGAACAACATTCGGTGTTGTCCCGGTTTATTTTTATTTTCCATGTTTTTGGGAAGCTGGAACCGGTATACATTTTTTTTTTCCTACATGCCATTAAAAGATCGAGTTAATAAACTAATATCTATTCATTTATAATATCTAGCAACGCTCATGAGCGTATATGTATCTATATATATAAAAATTAAGTATAAACATCAACTCAAGGGTAATTTTTTCAGTTGGACATGTTTTAAATCCAAAACCAAAACAACAGTCAGGTTGTTGCTGTTGAGAAAAAACACTTGACTTTCGCCCGGGCTATTAAGCCTGGGATCAGAAAGCGAATGCAGAGAGAAATACCAAAGCAAGTGCTAACCTCTTATGTAGTGTCGAAAAAAATTATGTATAGGACACTACTATTTTGGTGGGGAAAAAATTTAAACAAGAACCTGAAAAGGAAAAGGAATACCAGGTAGGACCAGACGATGAACGTAATAAAAGTCTTTTTGAATCACAAGAAAGCGAAAAAGCAATTGACTTCCTATTCTTCTGAAAAGATAAAAATAAAATTAGACACCCTAAAGGACAACAAGGACCTGATTCTTTTTTATTCCGATAGTGACAAGTACTGAAAAAAATCTGATTCATATATTTATGATGATATTGACTTCATTAGTTATTTCACGGAATTTGGTACTTGACCTGATAATATAAGTGCTAACTTACGTGATTTAATTATTACCAAGGGAGCGATCTCACCTGAGTTAAACTCATTCAACTATCCAAAAGATGAAATTAACCAAGAGATGAAATTAAAAATCCGGCTTCTAAATTCCTTTATTATATGTAGGTGAAAAATGGGGAAAAGGATAAGAGACGTGGATTTACTTACTCTAAAAGGAGAAATATGCGTTCTCTTTGAGCTCCAGGATCTTTTACACATCAGGAACAACAAATTTGTTAGAAAAAACCTAAATAGCGATTGGAGGCACATTCGTAAAATATTGATAAAACATGAAAAGACTCAAATTACGTCGTGTTGCAAGAAAAAATCCTGAAAATTACATAAAGTGTTGCGAGAAAAAAGCCTGGAAGAAGAACATAGCCTGACTAAAGCAACAACAATTGACCACTCAAATAAAAGGACTGTTGCATATGAAAAGAAAAGGTGGAAAAATGTTTTCATCCAACCCTTATTTATTATGATTTTTGGCGCAGCGTTAACTTGCCTTTTAATACTTTAAATCACTTTAGAAATTAGACAAGGAAACCTGCTTAGGTTTTGTTGAACCCGTTGCCAAGTTTGATCTTGTAATGAATGAACACATTTCAAGGGTTTTAATGAACGAAAAACTAAGATATGTCTCGTTTCTTGGGAAAACCATCCCAAAGAGCTTCTTTCTTTAACGGAAAATGAGGTACGATAGTCTATTTAAACCGAGCCAAAAGAAGCGAAGTGTATTGCACTAGCTCTACACTTCACTACAGACATAGGTAGAAAAGAATAACTTTCTATGATCTTGCGATACATATATAAAAAGTGAAAAACAGCAGAAACATGTGAAAGTTTCATCGACTTTGTTGAGATCACAGGCACAACTGGTAAAGGAGTGTCTGAAACCCTTCTTAAGACCGTAGGAAACTATGGCCTTAACATTCAAAATTATAGAGACCAGGGTTACGGCAACGAGGCCAACATAAAGTCAAAACATTCCAGGTTGCAAAAACGAATTATCAAACTAATTGTAATAGTCTTTTTTGTCCGCTGTGGCTGCCATAGCTTCAATTTGGTGGTTAGTGGTAGCGTCGAGTCTTCAGCTCAGTTAATGACCCTGTTTGAAAAAAAATCCAGCATCTGTATAGCCCACCCTATTCATCTCTTCAACCAAACACTGGAGCTTGTTCCTCGAAGCCTGAAGAATCTAAACTTGGCCTCCATTTACAATGAAAAAGTAGTGAACTGGTACTACAGCCCATTTAGAGCAGTGGTGAGATATAGCAATCAAAAATGATCCAGCTTTCATCAAGCTCAATCCCTCGCTCTTTACGCTAAAGTTTGACTCTTTGCCACGGTTCTACTTTTTTTTTAAAAATAAAAACTTTAGCGTAAACAGCGAGGCGTTGAGGAGGGGACAACCCATTTCATATACGGAGTAATTTCTGTTCGTTTTAAGTTTTAATGTCGCTCCTATCATGTTTTTGCAGAGTTTTAAGTTGCAAAACTCTGCTATGTTGTAAATTATATAAAGTTCTGATTTAGGTGAACAATGCTTACAAAAGGTAATTTAATCAAACAACATCATCATATTTTTTTATATCAAGGGGTATATCCACACATCAGGGGTTGAGGCGTTGAGGAGGCGTTGAGCGAGGCGTTGAGGAGGGACAACCCATTTCATATACGGAGTAATTTCTCTTCGTTTTAAGTTTTAATGTCGCTCCTTACTTTCAGTTAAAAAAAAAACTAGTTTTTTTTTCAATTATAATATGAGACCAGTACTATCATGTTTTTGCAGTTTTAATTTGCAAAACTCTGCTATGTTGTAAATTATATAAAGTTCTGATTTAGGTGAACAATGCTTACAAAAGGTAATTTAATCAAACAACCTTACCTTAGACCTTAGTTCCTCCAGAGCCATCGGTGGCGCATAGGGCGTCGACAAAGCCTCTCCATTCGTCTCGCATTGGTGCTGCAGCGATGACGTCTTCCCATTCAGGTATTAGTGAGGTGCCGGCCGTCCTCAGATCTCGGTCATGTGTTCGTCTCAATGTATTTTTGGGGCGGCCTCTCTTTCTTCTACCGTCTGGCTTCCATTCATAGGTTGTTCGAGGAAGGCGGCTCATTTTCGTATATCAAGGGGTATATCCACACATCAGGGGCGGGGAGTTGGGAAGCAAATGCAACAGCAGTGATCACCATATTTCGAAAGAGAAAAGGGGATTGATTGACATATTTCATTTTTGGATATTTGTAATCTGGGTTATAAGAAAAAATTACCACTGATGTGCATTTGAATTTTTTGAGGGTTTTGTTAGCTCAACATTAATAATTTATTATAGCTTTTATATGAACCTTTGCATCATATAAGCATGACCATATAAGATTATGACTGCTTCTAATTCCACTTACTCTTTGAATATCAAACTAAACTTATTTTCATAATTCTCAGAGTTCTTAGAATTAGTTACTTATGCTGGGAGTACATCCACTCTATTCCTTTGGTATATTCTTCTCAAGGTTTTCATGGTATTTGTTGCTATTTCTATAAATAAGTCTTTCAACATTTTGTTAGATTCTTTGTTGAAGATAATATAAAGCAAAGGAGGAACTCCAGCGAGAAACATTAAAGACGCAAACGAAATAAAATTCATTAAAATCAAGTGTTCAAACATGTTAAGAAACTTATTTGCCACATTTCTTCCCAAATAACGGAGTGGAAGAAGAATGATTATGCTCAAAACTGCGTTAATAACTTGAGGTATTAAGACTTTTATGTTCTTGCAAGGCTGTGGGTCGCACGATTCCACTTCGTTATCAATCCTGAGTGAAAAAACATCCAAAATAATGACTAACAAAGACGGTATTTGATTTAATAAAGTAAATAATGTTTGCGTATAGCTGTTTCTCCCTGCATTGAATGTGTCACGGTTACAATAGATTATAGTTGGCTTAGTGGAAACATCGATGATTTGTATAGCATTTGGTGTCTCAACTGCTAAAGTAAGAATGAGTCCTAATCCAGCAATTCGAACTTGTGGCCAATCTTGTATTCTGCTTCTCCCATACAACATCACAAGACGAGTTAAACTACTGAAAATCAGCATAGTTTGTATAAACAAAGAAAACAAGGCATATACACGACCCGATACTTCACAATACCACTTAGGGGACTCGATTATTACCAAACGAGGTATATGCAACAACAGAATAGGAATGCACATGGCTTTGGTTACAACACAGTGGAAAATAATTATTTTATTCAATATCAAGTCTGAACTGTCGTTTATCCTTAAGCACTTTATTAGAAAGTGATTCAAGAAAAAGGTGGTAACGAAAATTAGGATTGAAGCAATGACATAAACAGATAATAAAGCATAATATTCAGTCGTATATATTTCACTAAGCATATTTTCACTTTCCCTTGCAGAGTAACAATGAAATATTAAAAAGTACAGAGTTAGCTGAGATTACAGGTATTCTGTGTATACTTTTGTCTCCATGACGTACAGGAAAAGCACTAAGGCTATCAGATTATAGGTTTCAATTAAGATAGAAACACAGGTAATAAAATATGTGGATAGACAAGATAGGAAAAGCCTTTAAATTCTAAATTTATTTTTAGTTAGATGTTGTTTTATCAAATGTAGATATTAAATTAAAATTAAGTAGTTGTTGGCATCAAGCCGTGGCTAATTGTAGAAGAAGTCAAGACAGGTAGTCCGATTGAGTGAGAGGCAAATCTGGCATAAGCCCTTATTAGGTTTGTATAAAAATGATGTCAGTTCATTTGTAAAAAGATAAGTCTATCTATCATCCGTCCATGCGTCATTCCTAGGGTGGAACTAAGGTAGATAGTCATAGAACTAAGATAGACTTTTTTTTTTAAGTGGCTTTATAGAAATCATAGGTGTTCGTAACACCCACAAGAACACTTAACTGAGAACAATCAGACGATGCCATACAAGAGACGACATTGTTTTCTGACAAGCTTAAAAGAGGGTATACAAGACAGTATACATTTTTTCTTACTTCTTTTTGTGCCCAAGGCTAAGAGGCACGGACACGTTTCTCCTTATAAAGTTTGCGTACAGTAAGTAGATTTCATTAGATGATAAATTTTATATATATAACATTGATTGCTTCTTCCTTCTTGTTTCAGTGGGGGGGAAGGATTAGAGCTTTATGTTTTGGGGGAAGGGGCAATTTTCTTTTCGTGACCCTCACTAAACACTATGCACTGCTTTTTTCTTTCTTTTGGCTGTTACCCAACAGGACCCTGTTTATTTTCAACTGTTACGCTCAACTTTACATTAGATAACATGATACACCTTGGCTATCTCGATATATTTTGGAGTCAGAAATTTTCCCGTTTTCAGCTATTCTATTGCGCTTTTTTTCTATTTCTTCGTTCAGCGGAACTCAAGCTTTAATAACATCTTAATAACAATATCATTAGTGTCTGAAACGTTGGGTAGTTTTGGGTAGTTATCAGCGTTTTCAGCTTATTTTCAGAATTTATTAGTTGCTTATGTTTCAGGAACTCGTCAAATATATTTCTAGGCGATGACAAGTCACATGAAGATTTTTATGACGTAAGAGATACACTTCAATTGGCTTGTAGATGTTGAGACTCAACTATGTTGAGACATGTTGAGAGCTCACTTTGAAGCGACTTTGAAAATCTTGTTTTCTTGTAAGGTTGGTCTCCGCCGTAGCGGAAATAGTGAACCAAATTTTTACTTACTTTTTTTTTAATCAGTTTTAAAGTTTGTGGGTCTGCTTTAGGGTGACAGACTGTCAGAGGGAAATAAATTTAAACATTTGAAACAATTTTGAAAGGCTAGGTTAGCATGTAACAGAGACAAACTATATCAACTTTACTTTTTTCTACTTTTTTAGGCTAGTAAAGCTTTTTTGGGTTAGACTATGCTAGTGCCGCCTAGATTATTTTGTCGCATAGACAAATTATCTGGGATGTGTTATATAAAAAGAAGAAGAATAAATGAACGGGAAGTATGTCAAACACACATTATAAAACCAAATTTATCATTCTGACCGAGATTTCTCTCTTTGACCGAGATTTTCCTTTCTTAAATCTCATGTTACAGAGGATGTAAAATTGACAGCCAAAACTAGACTTTATTACTAATCGAGTAAAAAATAAATAAAGAGCGGAGCCTCCTAAAAGGAGGTATAAAGAGGCTATAATGATATGATTAAGGTGGAAGAATAGATTTAAACTCTTAGTAGAGTGGGATGGAGGAGGGTGACAGTCATATCTGTCGGTCTTAGGCCTCGGGTACTGCAATGAATTGTCAGTAGTAGTAACAAAAGCATCTTTAGGGAATGGTATCTTTAGCTTTAATGGAGTATTTCATCGAATCAGTGTATCGATTCTTCGTTTAATAAAAACAAAGGTAAAGCCTACCCTTCTCGTCAAATGTTTTGTGTTGACTTTTATGAGTGAAAAAGCTACAACTTATACTGTAGAAAAATCGCTATTAGAAATATTTTTTGTTTTAATTCCAATAGAACTAAACATATATCTCATATAATCATCAAAGTAAATATAATAAATTTATAATACAAATATAATATTTTCCCTGTATCTTCTTTTCCTGCTATTTAAGCTTGCTCTCGAAACTTTGACACTTTAACTTTGACAAATGTAAAGATACCTCAAGAAGATTCCGTAATTAACAATTTTTTTCCTCTTCCTTATTAAACTAAGCCCTCTGACTGGTCCAGATATGCAAGATTTAAGGTAGCAGATTCACCTATTGTTTACCCGGCACCACCTGATTTTACCTTATCCTGTTGTTTCTTTTAGAGAGATACAAAACTGACATTTGACAATTTCATTATTGCTACAACTTTTTACTTTTTCATCTATCTTCCTTTCCTTTTATGATTACATGAGCTATAAGTTTATTTCTATTAGAAATAAAGCAAAAAAAATTATTTCTAATAGCACTTAGTCTACAATAATAAATGTAGCTTTTCCGCTCATATAAGTTAACACGGAACATTTGACGAGAAGGGTAGGCTATAACTTTATTTTTATTAAGCGAAGAATTGATACATTGATTTGATGAAATATTCTCTAAAAGCTAAAGATGCCGTTCCCTAAAGATGCTTCTGCTACTACTACTAACAATTCATTGCAGCACCCAGGGCCTGAGACCGATAGATTTGACTTGGCCCCTCCTCCAACGCACTCAACTAAGAGTTTAAATCTTTTCTTCCACCCATAAGCTACCCACTCCATTAATCATGTCCTCATGGCATGAACCATAAGATTCAGCAAAGTTGAATGGTCAAATAGCTATACCTTTGAAGATGGCATAACTTCCCACAATCCCTGGGAAAGCGTTGTAGGCTATACCATTATTTTTATTAAGCGAAGAATCGATATATTGATTCGATGAAACGTTCCCTAAAAGCTAAAGATGCCATTCCTTAAAGATGCTTCTGCTACAACTACTAACAGTTCATTGCAGCACCCGGGGCCTGAGACCGATAGATTTGACTGTGCCCCTCCTCCGTCCCATTCTACTAAGAGTGGGACGTAGGAGAATGTCATATAACACCTTTTGAATTACCATAGCCATACGAAACCCGAAAATACTATTATTCTTAAAAACAATAAAGCGATTTAACCTTTTTAGCTAAAAAAAAACTCCTTTTAGGAGGCTCTGTTCTTCGTTCGTTTCCTGCTCGATTACTAAAAAAGTCTAGTTTTGGCTGTCAATTTGACATCCTCTTTAACATGATATTTAAGAAAGCAAAATCTCGGACAAAATAGGAAATCTTGGTCAAAGTAATAAATTTGGTTTTAAAATGTATGTTTAACACGCTTCCCGTTCATTTATTTCCCTTCTGTTTTATAAACAAATCCCAGATATGTTGTGTCTTTGACAAAATAATTTAGGCGATAGTAGCCTAACCAAAAAAGCTTTACTAGCCTAAAAAAGTAGAAAAAAGTAAAAGTTGATGTAGTTTGTCTCTATTACTGGCTAACCTAGCCTTTCCAAATTGTCTCAAAATGCTTGAATTTATTTCCCTCTGACGGTCCGTCACCCTAAAGCAAGCCCACGCACATTAGAACTGACTGAAATAAAAACTAAAAATTCGGTTCACCATTTTCGCCATGGTGGAGACCAACGTTGCAAAAAAAAAATTCAAAAAAGATTTTTAAAGTTGCTTCAAAGTGAGCACGGGTGTAATTTCACAAATAACATTTATCCACTTTATGGTTTAGTCTCAACATGCACAAGTCAACTAAAGTGCATCTCTTACGTTATAAAAATCTTCACATGACTTGTCATCGCCTAGAAATATATTTGACGAGTTCCTGAAAAAAATCAAATAATAAATTCTGAAAATAAGCAGAAGACGCCGATATTACTACCCAACGTGTCAGACGTCAATGATACTGATATTAGCTGCGAGCCTGCTAAATGTACAAACAATGTGAAGGCTCGAGTTCCCGTGAACGGAGAAATAAAAACAGACTAGAGCACAAAAGAATAGCTGAAAACAGATGAATTTCCGACTCCAAAATATATCGAGATTGCCAAGGCATGTCATGTCATTTAACATAGAGTTGAGCGTAAGGTATTCAAATAACAGTTGAAAAGTTGGCTGTCCAAAATATGTACTATCTTTCCAAGGATCGTGTTAAGTAGCAGCCAAAAGAAAGAAAAAAGTAACTAAAAATAATTTTAGAATTTAAAGGCTTATCCTATCCCATTTATCCACATATTTCATTACCTGTGTTTCTATCTTAATTGAAACCTGATAGCTTTAGTGCTTTTGCTGTACGTCATGGAGACAAAAGTGTACACAGAATACCTGTAATCTCAGCTAACTCTGTAATTTTTAATATTTCATTGTCACTCTGCAAGGGAAAGTGAAAATCTATATATATATATATATATAAATAATTTGTAAGTTTGTGTGTTTGTCCATGTTTTGTGTTTGTCCGCAAATGACGTCTCGCACGCAAAAAGAAAAAAAAACAAAAAAAAACAAAAAAACTGAAAAAGCTAAAAAAGAAAAAAGGATAAAGGATAAAGACGAAAAAGACTAAAAAATAAAAAAAACAAAAAAAGAAAAAAAAGAAAAAAAGAAAAAACCAATAAAGAGTAATCTAAAAAAAGAAAACTAAAAAAATAAGAAACTAAAAAAAAAACAAAGGGAAAAAACTAAAAACTAAAATAGAAAAAAAAGAAAAACCAAGAAAGGAGAAAAAACCAAAAAACAAAGAAGAAAAAGAAAACTAAAAAAGAGGAAAAAAAACTTTAAAAGGTAAAAAAGAAAGCGTGACGAGGAATCACAAGAAAAACGTGAAAACAGGCTTGCGGCTCAAAGAGAAATTACCAAAAGAAAGCGTGCCGAGGAATCACAAGAGCAACCTGAAAATTATCGCCTGGCCTTCAGGTACAGCCCAGTCGATGATTATAGCTTGAGTAGATGTGTTCAAATCGCGACTATGTCTAAAATTTGTCCCTATTGCAAGGCCTTGAAGTTTAATGGTGAAACAATGGGAATATGTTACGCCTCAGGAAAAGTTAAACTTCCTCAATTGGCTGCACCACCAGAGCCATTGAAGACTTTATGACGTTACAGACCGGGACACAAGGAATATAAATGACGACCGGGACACTCAAAGAGAAATTACAGACCAGGACACCGGAACACAAATCACGACCAGGACACAGGGAATATAAATGACGACCAAGAAACCCAAAGAGAAATTACAGACCGAGACACCGGGACACAAATGACGACCGGGACACAGAGAATATAAATGACGACCGGGACACAGGGACACAACTACAACGGGGACGCCGGAAGGGCACAAGGGGGATATATAAATGACGACGGGGACACAGGGAATATTTGATTAGCAATCACCATCAACAAAGCTCAAGGGCAATCATTAGAAAAATACGGTATAGATCTGAATACAGCTTGTTTTTCCCATGGACAATTATATGTTGATTGTTTAAGAGTCGGTAAACCTGACAATCTATTTATATGCACAGACAATGGGGCAGCGAAGAATGTTGTATATTCGCAAGTTTTACGTTGTTAAAAATAAATATATATATATATATATATATATATATATATATATATATATATATATATATATATATATATATATATATATATATATATCTGTATTCACAGGTGGGACACAGGGACACAACTACAATGGCGCGTAACTAATATGGCGCGTAACGACTTGAGCACGTGGGGGGCTTGGGGGGCGAAGCGCCCCCACCAACTAGGAGTTGGTGTGGCGTGAAGCGCCACACCAGCAGCTAGTATGCTTATATTATAATGCTCAGTCATATATATAACTGAATATCTTGCTTTATTATCTGTTTGTGTCATTACTTCTATTCTAATTTTCTTTACCACCTTTTTCTTGAATCACTTTCTAATAAAATACTTATGGATAAACGACAGTTCAGACTTAATATTAAATAAAATGACTATCTTCAACTGTGTTTTAACCAAAAACATGTGCATTTCTATTCTGTTATTAAATAAATAAATAAACAAGTTTTGTAAGGAGCGATACTAAAACTTAAAACGAACGGAAATTATTCTGTATATAAAGTGGGTTGTCCCCCGTTCAACGCCTTGCTCTTTACGCTAAAGTTTGACTCTTTCTCACAACTCTACTTTTTAAAACAATAAGAAACTCTGATTGCAATATCTTACCACTGCTCTAAATGGGCTTTGTTACCAGTTCAACGCCACCACTAACCACTAAGCTGAAGCTGTGGCAGCCCAAGGGACAAAAAAGACTATTTCAATTAGTTCGATAATTTGTTTTGCAACCTTTCCAGTTCTTAAGTCAAACCGAAAAACTATCCATATACGCCCCTGGATGTCTAATAGCCTGATAGTCTCTTCATACCGAAAAAATGGCCTATATAAGTTAGCTTGCAAAACCAGTAACGTTATTGACCTGACTAATTATAAAAAAAAATACAAAAATTTATATACCAAACTTGTCCGGGAAGCAAAAAAAAAATTACTATTATTCAAAAATCTCTCATTGCAAAGGGAACTTGCAAAAAATTTGGTCCACAATAAATGAAATTCTTTCAAAAAAAATAAATTCAAGATCTGTACCTCTTAACCCTAAGGACATCAGTGGCAGATTAATTGACCCAAGTTCAGTACCGGATGCTTTTAATAATTATTTCACTAATATTCCAAATGCTAACTCCTGTTCCTTCTCCCAGTCAGTACAACCTAGCAAGAATCCTGGATCCACGTTTTTCTCTCCAACTGATCGTAAAGAGGTGCTTCAAGTTATCAAATGTCTCTCTAATAGTAGTACACCTGACTTCTTTGGCATAAATAATAAGCTTCTTAGGACCGTATCTTCCTATGTTTGTGAACCCATTGTGCACATAGCAAACCTGTTTATGACCAATGGAGTCTTCCCAGAAATATCTAAATCAGCAATCGTTATCCCGATTCATAAAAAAGGCGATCCGTCTGAGATAAGTAATTATCGTCCAATCTCACTTCTCCCAGTTATATCTAAAGTGCTCGAGAGAATTATATTCCGACGTCTTTCTCCCTTTTTATTTGGGATTCATTCTTCAGATTCGTTTATTTCTCCTCATCAATATGGCTTCCGTTCCAAATTTTCAACTGCTCATGCACTAATAGACGCCACACAGTTTATACGTTCCCAACTTGACCTTAAAAATACTGTATTGGGCTTATTTCTGGACTTTTCTAAGGCCTTTGATATGGTTGATCACAGTGTTCTATTAAGTAAACTCAACAACTTAGGGATTCGTGGAGTTCCTTTCTCATGGTTTGGCTCTTATCTCTCTGGTAGAGTACAGAGTGTGAGTCTGGGCGGGTTGACTTCACATCCCCTACCTGTCCGAAGGGGCGTCCCACAAGGCTCTGTTCTTGGTCCAATACTTTTTCTCCTTTATATTAATGATTTGGTTACGGACCTGGGTCCATCAGTGCACCCAGTACTTTTTGCTGACGATAGGAACTTTTTCATCACCGGTCCTAATTTACCATCCGTCGTCGCCTCTACTCAAACCCTTCTGAATAGAGTACAGGAGTGGTGTCTAGTTAACTGCATGACCATTAACATCAAGAAAAGTCAGATTGTATTATTTCGAACCCCTTACAAAAAAAATGAAGCTCAGCAAGCACTTGGCCTAAAATATTCTACCAATCTCCTCCCACAGGTCGAAGTTGCCAAGTTTCTTGGTGTCCACATAGACTCCTCCCTATCATTTACAACACACGTGTCCATGTAGGACACGTGTCCTACATCAGAGCCATAATTTTGCAACAGGTAAGTATGATTAATCGTGCGAATTATTTTCTTCCTCCTGATATCCTTGTCACGCTTTATTACTCTTTTATTTACCCATATATCTCATACTGTGGATCTGTTTGGGGCAACACTTTTCCTTCAGTTACCAATAAATTAAAATTTGCCCAAGACCGTGCCATCAAAGCAGTTTTTCGGCTGCCCCGACTATATCCCACCCAGGACTTGTACTCCGATTTTGGTATTATCCCTTTTGAACAAATCATCAAAAAATTAAATCTATACCTTGCATACTCCGCTTACCATAAAAATCTTCCTCCTCAATTATTATCTTATTTTAATATTAATAATTCTGAAGGCCTCTGTCTCCGTTCATCCAACCGTTCCTTCATTGTCCCCAAGTGTGTCTCTAGTTCCGCCCAGCGATCCCCCATTTATAAATCTATACTTCAATGGAATATAATACTCTCCAGTGTCGAGCTATCCACAAGTTTTCGCACGCTGTATAACAATGTACTAAAATTTTGATATTATAACTCTCTAAATTCTTATTCAATTTGCTTTAGTTACCCATGTTTTCTCTTTTCTTTTTTTTTCTCTCTTCTTCATTTTCAATTTTTTGTGGTTATGGTCCTCAACAAGTTCGCTTCCAGGATCTTTATTATTATTGGTGTTATATTTTAGTTTTATTTGAATAAATTGAATTGAATTGAATTGACCCCACAATGTTTTCACTTTATGTTGGCCTCGTTGTCATAACTCTGGCCTCTACAATTTTAAATGTCAAGGGCTTAATTTCCTACGGTCTTAAGAAGGGTTTCAGACATTCCATACAATCAATACAAGATCAATACATAATTCTGGATGAATACAAGATAGGTGTATAGGAGTGCTGTTATTGGTGTTAAGAGTAATGATCACCATCTATCAGTATCTAGGGTTAATCTAAAGCTGAAATTTCGGAAGGGTAGCTACCTTCAGGGAAGTTACTATGTTGGTAGACTCTAGGATGAGAATTTGAGAGAACCTTTCCAGGAACGATTGAATACTAAACTGGAGTTTAAAATTTGGCAATGTAGTAGATGGACGAGATAATTTAAGGAAAAGAATTTGTGAAGTTGCTGATGATGTCTTAGGGAAGAAAATTAGGAACGCAGGTAGGAATACTAGTCAAAAAGCTTCATGTTTAATTGGGAGGGCTTGTACAAGAATTATTTAAGGCCACAGTTGCTGATACTTTAGTAAATGAGTTTCTTAAATATGGTGGCTCTAAGGTTAGAAATAAGCTGCTCAAGGTTATGAATATAAATTTTAAAAATGGGAAGTACCTAGCGATTTTGGGATAACCCTAATTAGAACACTATATAAGAAAGGTGATAAGAGGGAGTGTTATAATTACCGAGGCCAATAGCCTGGTCTCTGTAGGTAGTAGATTACTTAGTAATATGATACTTTTTAGACTCAAAGATGGTGCATACAAAGTGGTAAGAGAAGAAAAGTACGGTTTTAGAAAGGGTAGAGGGCGTGTCGACCAAATTTTCACTCTTAAGTTAATTATTGAGAAGTGTCTGAGTTATCAAACACCTTTGGTCCTCAGTTTTTAGATGATGAGGAAGTGTTCAATTCTGTTGATAAAAGAGCTTTAGCAAAGGTCTATTCCTTGTACGGTATACCAGATAAATATATTAAAGTGATTGGTGTTATGTACGAGAATAACACTGCTGCTGTTAAGGTAGGAAATGAGGTTAGCAGCTGGTTTCTTAATAAATTACGAGTTCAGCAGGGCTGTGTTCTATCTCTCTTTATATGGATCATTTTGATGGACATTTTCTGAAGGAGCACAGGAAAGACAATGGGAGAACATGGAATCAAATGGGGGAGGAAAAAGTGTCCTAGACTTAGGTTGTGCTGATGATTTAAGCATCCTAGATGAAAGTTTGCAAAATGAATGAACTTTTAGATGTTTTGCGCGTTCAAGGTGCTAGAAAAGGTTTGAAAATTCATTTTGAGAAGATTAAGTTGCTAAGGTTAGAAATAAGTGAAGATGGAAAAGTTACCTTGGGTAATGAAAAGATTGATCAGGTGGACAGCTTCAATTACCTTGGTAGTATTATTACTAAAGATGGTGGGAGAAGTGAGGATGTTAAAAGTAGAATAGCCATGGCTCACAGTATTTTTTTTTTTTTTTACAGTTGAAAAAAGTTTGGAAGAATAGGAAGATAAGTCTGCAAACCAAGATTAGAATAGTGGAAGCTACAGTGATGACAGTGGTCAAGTATGGTTCGGAAGCAAGGGTGCTCCTAAAAGTGGATGGAAATTTGCTAGACATTTTCCAGAGAAATTGCCTACGGATTATTCTGGGTACCCGGCTGACTGACCGTATTTCAAACAGTAGGCTGTACGAAAAATGCGGTTCTATCCCGCTTTCTAGGGCGGTAATGAGAGAATGGCTGGGACGGCTTGGCCACGTTGTGTGGATGAATAATGACAGATTGCCAAAGATTGTCCTTTTTGGCCAACTTTCAAGTGCTAAACGGAAAGCAGGTCATCCATGGCTGGGGTTGGAGGATGTCATAAAGAAAGACTTAAAGGAAATGGGAACTTCCTGTGAGGGTGTAAAGAGGGAGGCTTTGAATAGATTGGATGGAAGTGAAGCGTGCCTATCTGTGTTGGCTTGGTGATGAGGTAAGCTGTTAGTAGTAGTAGTTTTACATATCACCAGGCAGGTTCTGGACTCCAGCATCAGTCCCAGATCACACACATCCTGAGACCGAAACGCCTACCCCCGCTCTTAATTTAAGCCCAGTACACTCAGGGGCACCATGGGAAGGTGATAATCACAGCTGCCTAGTGACTATGTAGCTTTTTGTTTGCACCGTCCATAGATACGAGCCTAAATTGAGTCCACAACAGGTAGATCATCTAAGTGAACTTCTGTGGTGATGCTGGATAACCTTTGCTGTTTTCATATATTCCTGTGCCTTTTCAGCCTTTTGGTGGCATTTATGTTGTGAGTGATGCGCGTGAATCGTTAAATATTAATCCTAAAAATATTGTCCGGGGTCTGAAACTAGCAAAGGCTAAAGCTGTGACCCGTGGTTCGGTTAATGGAGACCACCAGCAAGTCTGGAATAGTCTGAAGTTCAGTCTCAGTAAGTATACTGTGGAATTTCAGGCTGGTAGAAGTCTCTGAAATACTGCGCTGTCTAGGGCTAGTCTGGTGCGTAATTCTTTTTCAGAGTCACCACTGGAAGTTTCTCAGGACATAGCCTTGCTTGACGCCAGTCATCACTTACAAGTAGAACGTGTTACCATCAGAAGTTTTAGCACAGCACTCCGTCTCTTCGTACATGGCAACCATTAGGCGGACTAGTTTCTTGGAAGGCCGTAGAACCGTAAGACTCTCCATTGGACTTGACGATCCAATAAATCAAACATTTTCTCGCAGTCCAAGATGTGGGTGTACAAGCTTTTCATTAGATTCTTCTTGTATTATGCACAGAATGAAGACAAGATCGGCACAGGATCTTTTTGGACAAAATCCATTATCTTTGCGCAGGTGTGGATCAAAGGCAGTTTTGAGTCTTTTTAGTATTATGGCCGAGAAAAGTTTCACCTGGATTGAGAGAAGATCAATGCCTCTGTGGTTGCCACATTCTTTTGCATCTTCTCTCTTGAAGAATTTCAGTATATTTCGTCTTCCCCTATCTTTGAGGAACCCTTCAGTCTGCCAAAAGCTCTAAGAAGAAGAATACCCAGATCAACAAGGGAACAATGAAACAATGAAACATTTGAAAAAAACAATGTTTTTTCAGCTGAAAGTAAGAAGCAACATTAAACTTAAAACAAACAGAAATTACTATGTATATAAGGGAGCTGCCCCCTATTCAATATTTTGCTTTCCAAGCTAAAGTTTCTTAGTACTTTAAAAAACCTTAGTTCTATTTATCCTTATCCTTGTAGTCATTTTGAAGGAATTGGAACAAAAAGTTAAACTTTGGCGTCAAGAGCGAGGTATTGAGGAGGAACAGCTTCCCTTATATACGAAATAATTTCTTTTCGTTTTAAGTTTTAATGTTGCTTCTTACTTTCAGCTGCAAAAAACTTGTTACTTTTTATTTAACTTCTGATAGCTTTTTAAACAGTGTTGGAAAACCCGATTTACCAATCTATTGAAGATTCACCTCCACTAAAAATTTCTCAATGGAAAGTCCTTACTACGTAAAAACTACCCCTCCCCGTACAATTCAATCCTCGCACAAAATTCTCCTGGAAAATTTGTTGCTGACATTTCTGCAAGGAGAATTCTCGTTAATCTACTTCATTTGAAAAAACCTATTTTTACTTAATTTCTTATCAATTTTCAAATAAAATAAGGAATACCCCCACCCCCTGTGGATATTTTTCACAAAGTCTCCCCTCTCCCTCCCCAACGGAAAGTTTTTCCCTCGAAAAATTACCCAATGAAGTTTTTCGCACGGAACCAAATCCCCGTCCCCCCACCTAACGGAACCCAGACAATTTAATCCTCGATGAAAATTTCCTCAGAACATCTGCACATGTAAAATTTAGTCGCCAAAAGAATTAAGACAAATGGAAAGAATTTCGTATAGGAATTCTGGGAAATTCTCCCGGTGTGAAGTTTCCCCGGAAATCTCACCCCCAAAAACATCCCTATCCATGGAACACATACCTAGTGGATAGAAATTATTTCCCTTGAAACATATCTGCATACTTCCCAATAACAAACACTATTTATAAACAGTGGGCAAATCTGAGAACTTAAAGCCGTTCCACAGGGGTTGTGGAGGGGTGATGTCATCTCCAGAGATATAGTTATTGAACTTCTAACAATGTTGAACAAAATGGCTTCTTCGAAATTTGAAATTAATTTGGAGAAAAAGGGTGAGGAATTGGTCTCTTAAAAAGGGCTTTAAAACTTAATTTTCGTTCGAATGAGCACTCTCCCGATCTTCTAGGAGCACCGGTGAAAAAAAAATACCAAAATAAAAATGAAGAGGCATCCATGGTCTTTCCTCTGGTAAAAATAATTTTTTTGTAAATAGGAGCCTTAAAACCTCTACTACGGGATTCTCTGATAGATTAAATCTGATGGTGCAATTTTCATGAATATTCGTTGACTTTTTGGTCATTCTTTGACTTTTTTGAAAGTTACCAAAATTTTCTCAGGCTCGTAGCTTTGATGGGTAACATTAAGCTTGATGGATTTTATATATTTGAATTGGCATCGGCATAAGCCAATACTTTTGATGTATCTATTGTTCCAAAAATTCCGTTTTTTAGAGTTTCGCTTACTATTGGGCTGAGTTGTCCTTATTTACACTTCGCTACCACGAATTCAAGAATTCCAAATATTAAGGAACCGTTTAAGGGCTGAAAATGGAATTTTCAAAGGAAGCAGCTGGTAGGATATATTTTGAAAAGAATAAAATATGAATCGAGTGGTGTGTACTCAACCTAGCAACGTAATCTAAAAAACTATGAACTAAACACAACTATTAGGATAATTGTAAAAATCTCTAAATTTTCAGAGAGGCTAGGACCTAAAGCCCACTTCCAGTATAGAGGCACCAGTTCATGAGAATAGAGAAGGACAAGGACTTTCTAAATTTATAAATTGCAGACACGAAAATAGTCGTTTTCAAAGTCTTTTTTGGGGGAGGGGCATTTGCCCCTCCCCCAATCCGCACCCTTGTTCGGGTTCACTTCCCTGGCTGTTGGCACAGGGTGTAACGACTTGACGACCATAATGAGGGTTTTTTAGAAACAAAGGGGAAAACTAAACTTTACCACAAAAGAGAAAATTTTTTGGAAACGGTATAGAAGGTGAGCGCTTCTGAAAGAAACACTATAATAACAAAAAGTAGTACCATATCATTCACCAAATAGATTAGGGTTGCCATCAGTCCCAGGGCACAGGGGCTTTTCACCTGTTTGAAGCTTCTGTCCCGGTCGATGTACAAAATGTCACGATATTTCAGTTGCAACACGCGGACAATGCAGACCGGTAAGAAAGCGTTGTGTGGCGAGCCCTGCAGCCCGTGACTGTCTACTAACTATCCCCTGTCTTAGTCAGTCACGTGTAATGTTACATTATTTTTTTGTGTCTTAACTTGACCAATCAAACCGATGTCGTCTGAGGAATGGAAAGAAAAGGTAGTTCAAAATACCATAACATAAGTACCATTTTTCAGACGGTTACGCAAAAAAGTTGTCGCTTATAAAGAAGATTAAAATAAGCTCGTAAGGCTTTACACAATATGTAGTTTGTTTATTTCCGTGAGTCATAGTGGTTAGACTCCGACACATCTATACCAATACTCCGATACGTCATTTTACAAGACCACATTAAATCTAGTGGATATAATTCAAGGATATCCGTAGTTTCTACTTTACGAGATATGTTATCATATATTGTCAGACAAAACATGCCAAAAGATATTTTAGTGTGTAAAACAGAATTAACAACGGATTACAAAGCTATCAATTCCCATCAGATTTTTAATTTTTTGGGCTGCAACACTTAATGATTCAAAAATTGCCGCAAAACAGCCAACTGCGCTACACGAAGAAAAACATATTTACACTATTCTCTGCGAAAAACCATGCTAGAACTTAAAAAAATCATTTAGTGGAATTTTTACCGATACGAATAATCATAATGCTGAAAAGCTGTTTCGTCTTCTTATTCAGTATTTCTCAGGAAGCGATGGTATGCAGTTGAAATTGGACTCTTTGAAAAACAAAACACCAGAAACCATTGTTTCTTTTTACATAGATATAATGAAGAACTTAAATATGTCATTTGAAAAGTAGATTGTGTAAGGGTTGATAATCTTAACACTGATTTTGGTAAACGAGAGACTTAAGGGAAGAAAAAAGTTCATTTTAAACTGAAATAGCAGCTCTCCAATGATACAAAGGCATGGAAGATTCTAGTCGCATCCTACATAATACAGCATCAACATCTGCGGATGTACTTGCAGTTGATTTGAAGTCAGTGATACTCCGGATCTATAAATGTTATCTGGTATTTACGGTACGCAATCAACGTCTTTAATCTTTTTGTCAGGCAGCAGATGCCACTTATGCTAATTTACAATCCCAATCAAGAACTAGATGGTTCACATTGTTGCCAAAACTATTCTGAAACTCTGGGAATCACTGACCTTTTGGGGCTGAAACCAGATCGCCCAAAGCGATAGTCAATTTCTTTAACCACCCTTCGTCAGAAGTTTATTTTCTGTTTTTACATAGCCAATCGTTTTTATTTGAGAAAAAAATTAAGAAAATGGAAAAAGAAATATAGTCATTACTGAAGTTTAAGAACTCATAAAAGGTCTTGAAAAAAAAATACCGTAAGAATATGCTGTGGCAACATTTGTGGAGATTCCAACCGAAACTGATTAGACCAAATAACCATAATTTCTCAGGAGTCATTTGGCGAAAAAATTCATAATAATTACAGAACAACTTTGGAATGTTTACAACAGTTGAGTTGTCTACCCAAAAAAAAAAGAATTATTTTTTTGCATGAATTTTATTGTGTCACCACCAGTGTTGCCATACTGGCTTATTTCCCGCCCGACAGGCTTATTTTGGTGGTGACTGGCGGGTAAATGACTAGTATTACCCTGACTTATTTGCCTTGTGTTTTCAGAGGCTCTGGCTTTTTTCTTACAGACCTCTAGCTTTTGTTTTGTCTCACCTTCTGGCAGTACTTCTTGCCGGAATGACATAATGTTATAAATGTAGTAAATTATTTACAAGAAAAGGGAAGTTACTGTCAACAGCGCATTTGAAGAAATAGCCTACTTCAAAGGGTTTATAGAACAAACAAGAGGTAAATAATCTTAGGACGATGTTTTTGCCAAGGGACGGATACACTGAAAAGGAAACAAATTTTGATTTGCCAACACGTATACGTTATCCATGGTCATAAGGCCAAAGTGGAAAGAATATTTCCTTTAGTAGGCGCACAGTGGACTAAAGAACATGTTCACCTTCACCTAGACACGGTTGAAAGCATAATTCAATGCAATTTTAATTACAAAATGACATGTTCAGAATATCATAAGGTTGTTAGGGACAAAACAGGCCTGGTAAACAAGGTTATCTGGAAAATATATTAAATAATTTGTGTTTCATGGGTAGAATCTATGTTGAATAAAGATCTAAAGCCGAACTGACCAGCCATGACAAAACAATGAAATGAATCTGAAAATGGCAAACGGGTCTATGGCCAGTAAAGGAAACAAAAAACAAACAAAATAACTAAAATAATATAAATAAAAAATACATTTAAAACTAAAGCAGAATAACTAAAATAAATACATTTACAATTGCAAACTACCTTCTTGAACATTCAGCTACTTTTCTGATGCTCAAGAGGGTAGCTGGCAATTGTACATGTGAGTAATTGTATATATATTTATTTTAGTTAGTCTGTTCTAGTTATAAATATATTTTTATTTATTTTAGTTTTTGATTCTAATTACCTTGTTTTTTGTTTGTTTTTCTTTCACGCTGTAGGCACCTTGTTCTATACGGACGAAATATTCGTTTGATATTTGTTCTCTTCGTTTCCTTTACTGGCCATAGACTTCTTTCTCATTTTCAGATTCATTTCTTTGTTTAAAATCCATGTTGTAGATATTTAATTTTTTTTTACAGTCTAAACTTCATTCGCTTACAAAATAAAGAAAAACGAATATGGTTTTTCATTTGCATAGAGATTTTCAGTCACTTACTGCTCATGTCCCGGTCAGTACTTAGGTTTCTATGGCGATCCTACAATAGATACCCTTTCCAAATAAAATATTTTCTCCCCTGACAGTCCCACTTCCTCTCCATGATGGTCCCAAAATCATTTGTTCTTTCCGTTGTATTGTATCTCTCAATGCTTAGAGTTTCTTTCGTGTATAGTAACTTTTTATTTACAACAAGCCATAAACACTGTTCAAAGTATTTGCCTTATCTGATTGCAAAGGAGTTTTAAGATTTGTTGAATATCGAATGCTATATGTATTTAAAACTGATCTGAAAATGTG
Organism: Artemia franciscana; assembly: GCF_032884065.1. Taxonomy (NCBI): domain Eukaryota; kingdom Metazoa; phylum Arthropoda; class Branchiopoda; order Anostraca; family Artemiidae; genus Artemia; species Artemia franciscana. Next base: position 51,169,313 of record NC_088867.1, read on the forward strand.
GATGACAATTAAAGAGAATATGATAATCCTTTTAGTAGAAACATGCTGTATGTTATAAAGTAAGGATTTCTTTGTTATAGAAGGTTTTTTTTTACTTTTGTATATAGCCTTTAACAACATCTGGGACCATCCGGGGGGGGGGGGTGCATTATCAGAAAAGCTACCATGATTTGTAAATAGCAAAAAACAAAGAATTTAATGGTACTACTACCGTTTATTTCTACATGTTTCCTTCAAGAGGCCAATCACTAAGCATTTGCGTTAAGTTTAGGAGACACAAATTAAATTAGCATCCATTTTTGCTATCATTTCACTTATAAACTGATGCCTAGTGATGAACGCAGGGTGGAGGGGAGCCCAGAGACCCCTAAAAACCCAAATTTTCTTGATATTCTAGTCTAAGCACTGCTTAGTCAAATTATCAATATTTTTTACATTCGACCTCCCCCTTGATTTTTTTCTAGTTTTTTTCTCAGCTTGACATTGGAGTAATTGAATCAGCCTAAAAGATGACGGGAAGAGTGACCAAAATGAAACTTTGGCGAATTTATCCCATTTGAACGTCTATTTGTTCGTCATAAAAAGGCAGTGTGGTCTGAGAAAATGATAAGCAATTTAAGGTGTTACGTCGAAAATGAATCTTTGGCGAATTTATCCCCATTTGAACGTTTATTTGTTCGTCGTAGAAAGGCAGTGTGGTCTGAGAAAATGATATTTACTTTAAGGTGTCGCGTCGAAAATGAATCTTTGGCGAATTTATCGCCATTTGAACGTTTATTTGTTCGTCAAAGGCAGTGTGGTCTGAAAAAAGGGTACTTAATTTAAGGTGTTACGTCGAAAATGAATCTTTGGCCTTTTTAACGACCTACATTTATTATTAGGATATTATTTTATTACTAGGGTATTATTAGGATATTTTATATTTATTTGGATAATTTTCATCAAAAATAAAGCAACAGAAAATCGAGCTGGTTATCTCCTTTTCTGGAACAACATAAATTTCCTTACGTTTGTTGGTATGCTTTGTTTCTTGCACTTATCTCTCATCAAACTTTGGTTCAAAATACCAACAATGTCAACAAAAAAATAACAACAACATAATCAGCAAAATTTTAATGTAGCTCGAGGTGATATCCAATCATTTAGGGGGGTCTGTCAGGTATGAAAAAAAGTTTCAAAGCTGCCAGTAGCAGAATTCGACAGAATTCCAAAAGCTACTGAATCTGCCAACAAATTTCACTAGGCCTTGAAATCAGCCAAGTGGCATTGCTACTATGCTACCCCACTTTTTCCACTGCGGCTGTCTGTTGTACAGTCAAACTGAAAGCAATACTCACGATTAAATAAATATAAATTTCCTGAACGTAAAGAAGCAATAATTTTGTCACTACAGTCTTTATTTCAAAATGGGAGACTAGCCAGACCATACAACACTGCCATTCAAAAATCGAATGACAGTAGATTAAATAAAACGGTCGAAGAAAAAAGTTTTGACTTATTTACCGTAAGAACGGTAAACAAAATTTTTAAGGAGCGGTAATAAAATAAAGTTGAACGGTAAATAAAATTAAACTTTAAATATTAAAGTAACATTTATACTCGGACAGCAGACGCCATAGTTTGTGGAAAATTAATGAGTGAGGGTCTCAAGTATTTGAACCATTCTTACTTGTTTTTTGGAGGGGGGGGGGGGTCTGAATTATCACATAAAACAAAACACGCCAATATCGTATCCATAATATATATATATATATATATATATATATATATATATATATATATATATATATATATATATATATATATATATATATATATCATGAAAAGAGAAATCACCAATGCAACAGCACAAAAAAAAAAAAAAAAAAGACAGAAGGAGAAAAGGAAGACTGTTTTCCTAAATTAGTGACTAATATAGACCAGCACTTGAATGAGACCTTAACCCTACTCATCCATACAATCACATAGGTCAAACAGCATAGCCATACACAATCAACCATAAAGAATAATCCATGGACAGGCAGTCGTGTCGTCAATAAGTATAAGTCGTCATTTACCAAACAATAGAAACAATAATAAAGACATATATATATATATATATATATATATATATATATATATATATATATATATATATATATATATATATATATATATATATATATATATATATATATATATATATATATATACATATATATATATATATATATATATATATATATATATATATATATATATATATATATTTATATATATATATATTTATATATAGATGCAAAAGAGGATTATTTAAGTATTTATCACAATAGATGAATAAGGATATAACCAGGTTTGAGGGAAGTGGATAGTGGTTACTTGCGAAACAGCTTTCATTATTCCTTCTAAGACGCACAATTCAACGTAATTTCCCCATACCATCCAGGAAGGGGTTTGAAAATCTTTCCTTACGAGTTTCCTTGGAGATGGCACTTATTTGATTTTGCCTCGCCAAGACGTCGGTAATATTTACTATTGTCAGACATTTGTTTTTCGTGAATATAAAATGAAAGTTAATTGTTTCCATTCAGCAGCAAATTTTTTCTCTTCATGCGGGATAGCCGTTTAGCCGTATTTAGCCATTATCATTGTCCTAAGTTAAAAAAAAACATGAGTGAAAAGAACTAATGCTTTGGAACAATTTATTATTTCATTCCACCAAATACTTGTGGCTCGGATCTAATTTTCAAACACCAGATACGAACCTAAAACAAGGATTTTTGTCACTGAAAAAAAAAAGGAATAAAGCAACCTTAGTTACTCTAAACACGTCATTTAAATGCACGTACATTTCAAAAACGTTTCACGTAACATAGCCTAAAAGTGAGTACTCCTCACATTGTCCTTTCTTGGGTTAGAATATGAAAACAACTTCCTTTAATCGTCTTTTAAAGTTCTTTGGTCTAAACGGAAACTAACCCAAAGGAAGCAAGGAAAAACTGAGAAACACTTCAGATTGACGAAGAAGAAGAAATGAACACCCAAAACTTGTTTACGCCTTAGCCACAGCAATTTACAAGACTTTGAAATAGGAAAAAAAGAGCCTTTTTAACGACACAAACTTCAAAGTGGTAGAAAGCAACTTCTTTACGACTTAAAAAAAAAGTTAAGTCTAGTCTATACAAACACACGACACACAAATCATGACTTTAGTCAGACTGGGTGGTCAATTGGATCACCCCAATGCAAATGAACAGTTATAAACTTGTAGAATTACACTTATTTCAACACTAGTCGAATTTATGTATATATATTTTGTTTTTATATAAAAAAAAAGTGACTCAACTGCAATAGCCTATAACTAAACACTAAAAATTGACTACTGGAATCCAGAAGTTAATACAAATTGAGGCGGTTCATTTACTAACGTAGAATACAAAAAAGGGAAAAAAGATACAAAAATCTTATTTTCTGTCTCTGTCCGCTCTCCACAAATGGATTCAGTATGCCTCACACCAAAAAAAAAGAGAAAAAAATATAATCACTTCTATTCGAAACTAAAACACAGTATATAATTGAACACAATATCTTAGGGAGGGGTCAAAGACACCCACACTCCTTTAAAGACACTAAAATCTCACTTATTACGTTCGCGATCATGCTCTTCAGTGGTACCTCCGGCAGTGGCGCCACTTGGCCCCGCCTTTCCCATGGCGGCAGCACTGGCAGCAGCTGCTTTTTGTTTAAGCATTGTCCAATCAAAAGTATAATCGTATTGATGGTTGAGTGTTCGGAATAGAATCCTGAAGAGCTGACGAAGATACATGTAATCAGGAGCTTCTTCAAAACGGAGGCCTCTACAGTAGTTCAGATACATGGCGAATTCGGCGGGAAAGCCCTGAAATAGAAAATCGATATTCTAAACGTCCAACCAAAATTCTTAATATTTTAAAAATATATTGTCAAAGAACGTACATGACATGAGTTAAATAAGGCTGTGTTCTATCCCCCTTTGTATAGATCATTTTGATGGATTTTGTCTTAAAGGAACATAGGAAAGGCAATGGGAGACCACGGAAGCAAATGGTGACGAAAAACTATCCTGGACTTAGATCTTGCTGATGACTTTAAGTATAATAGCTAAAAGTGTGAGTAAAACGAACGAACTTTTAGAGGTTTTGCGATTTCAGGGAGCTAGGATAGGTTTAAAAATTAATGTTAAGAAGACTTAGTCACTAAGGCTGGGAAAAAGTGAAGATGAAGGCGACGTTGGATAACGAAAGATTAATGAGATGGGTAGCTTCACTGGCCTTGGTAGTATTATTAGTAAAGATGGTGGGAGCAGTGAAAATGTCAAAAGTAGAATAGCCAAGGTTCAGGATGTTTTATCACAGTTAAAAAAAGTTTGGAAGAATAGGAAGATAAGTCTGCAAACCAAGATTAGAATATTGGAAGCTACAGTGATGATAGTGGTCAAATATGGCTCTGAAGCATGGGCGCTCCAAAAAGCGGATGAAGATTCGCTCGACATTTTTCAGAGAAATTGCCAACAGATTGTTCTGGGTACCCGGCTGACTGACCGTATTTCAAACAGTAGGCTGTACGTAAAATGTGGTTCAATCCCGCTTTCTAAGGCTATAATGAGAGAAAAGTTGACACGGATAGAGTACGTTTTGCGGATGAAGGATGACAGATTGCCAAAGATTATCCTTTTTGGCAAACCGTTTAGGGCTAAACGGAAAGCAGGTCGTCCGCGGTTGGGGGGGAGGATGTCATAAGGAAGATTTAAAAGAAACGGGAACTTCCTGAGAGGGTGCAAAGAAGGAAGCTTTGAATAGATTGGGATGAAGGAGAAGCAGGCTTAGGTGTGTTGGCCTCAGGCGACTTGATGCTGCGGTGAGTTGTTAGTAGTAGTACATGACATTTTTGAACCAGAACACATGCCAAATTCGAAGAAAAGCCATGAAAACAGAAACAACACCCTAACCATCCCATTATAATTGCCCGTATTATGAAAATCTAGTTTTGAAAACTGTACACGACAAATCCAAATCTAAATATATGGCAAATTCAACAAGAAAGCTTCAAAAAAAAAAATTGACAATCTAAACGTCAAATCAAGCTTCTACATATTACATAAATATCCTTTCAAAGAATGTGCTAATAACAGCTGTTTAATCACCATATCAGATATCAACAATATCGGATAATATCGGATATCAACAATATCGGATTAATCACCATATCAGATAAAACAACTTTCACCGCATATACCTCTCCACTTTATACAAGATCCAAAATACCTTCTATTGTCTTTAACATAAAATGCAGTCTTATTTTCAAAATGCCTGCCTCAAGTTACCGTTACTGAACTTAACTTTTCTTATACAAAAAAATTTAAAATAAATGCAAGATGATACAACCACTACCAAATATAAAAATGCTATCAGTAATACAGGTCAGAAAACTAAAATCAATGTAAAGAAAATATATATAATCAATGTAAAGAAATATATAAAACCAAATAAACCACGCATAAGAACGTCAGTAGGTCAGTAAGTAATATATTTAAAAGAATAGACTTTTGAAAACATGTTCAAATAGATTCCTATCTTATGTTCCTTATTTTTAGTAATTTTTTTTTTCATTAAGTTATGTTAAACTATAGTACTAACAAATTATTATATTAAGTATCTATTTATTATACAAATTATTATTACAAATCATTATGTTCAATAAGTTCTTTAGTGTTATTATTTAATAAAACTATTAACATATTGTTAATACTGCTGCATATTTTTGAAATAAATTCCTTGGATTTCACGAGTCTTGAGTCTACCCTGGATTTTTTATACCTGGATGCTTTAGTTATCCAGATCCAACCTGGATTATTCAATCTCCTCAAGTATAAAAAAGATTTTTCTTTGAAACCCAAATACACAAACAAAAATATTGAATTCAAACCCTAAATCCACCATAGAAGTTAAACACGTTCCGAGTATCCTATCTTTTCAAAAAAGCTGAATATAATTTAGAGGGCGGTGTAGTGTATAATTCGATGGATACGAAAGGGTATAATTTAGAATATTATTTTAGAGGGTTAGAACAACCTCTAAATGTATTGTTTTTTATGCAAAAAACACGAGTTGGTGATGTATGCAAGTCCTGAATATGTAACTAGCTGATATAGATAACATTCTGATTCAATAAAGAAATAAGTTTTGTTTTCAATTGAAGGTAAGGAGCCCCAGTAGAACTTAAAACGAACAGAAATTATTCCGTATATGGGGGGGGGGTGTCCCTTCCTCGACCCTTGCTCTTTACGCTAAAATTTTAAAGATTCTAAAAAATACTTCTAATTAAAGATCAACGGTCCTTGTGTTTGAGTAGTCAGCATGAGTTTCCTAAAGAATTAGGACGAAAAGTCAAACTTTCAGTGTAAAGAGCGATATTTGAGGAAGGGGTAGCCCCCTCCCCCCCCATCACATATGGAATAATTACTGTTCGTTTTAAGATTTGATGCGGCTCCTTACTTTCAGTTGAAAGACTTACTTTTTTTCATTAATCTCTGCCTTTTTTCAATTCATGCCAGGAAATCCTGTGTTCTCTTCCCCCTTCCCCCGTGCAACATTTATCCTGCAAAATTCCCCCAAAAATTTTCCCCTTGAAAAATTCTTTTATCATGGACACTCCTCTTCCCCCCCCCCAAAAAAAAAATGCTCCAAAATTTCCTCATGTTTCCCACTAACAAATACTATACGTAAACAATACGAGCAAATTGCGTAGCTTACAGCACTTTCTTCGGAGACTATGGAGCGTCATGTCATCACGAAAAGCCTCGTTATTGAACCTTTCTGATGTGCTAAATTGAATTTTAAAATTTAATGTCTTAAAATTTAGATCGAATGTCATTGGAACAAAAATGGGCGTGGGAGGGGGCTAGATGCCCTCCAATCGTTTTAGTCACTCAAAAAGGGTACTAGAGACCTTCCAATTCAAATGAGCTCTCTCCGCATCTCCTAGGACCATTGGTTCGATACGATCAAACATGGGGGAAAGTAATAACAATAACAATAATAACATGCATCTGTGATCTTAAACAAAAATTCCATATTTTTTTTAGATAGGAGCGTGAAATCTCTGGAGTATTGCTCTCTGATATATTGAATCTGATGGTGTGAATTTCATTAAGATGGTTTCACTTTTTAGGAGGGTTTTCAAACTTTTTAAAAAATCAGGCAAATTTTCTCAGGGTCGTAGCCTTTAATAGGTAGTACTAAACTTAATGTACTTTGCATATTTGGAATCTAACAGTTCGTGGTAACGAACTATAAGATAGGAGCAACCCGGCTTAATAGTAATCGAAACTCTAAAAAGCGGAATTTTGACACAAATAGATATGTCAAAAGAATCGAATTTTTATACTGATTTCATATTTAGAAGTTTCATTAAGTTCTCTTTTGCCTATCAAAGGTTACGAGCCTGAAAAAAATTGACTAATTTTCTTAAAAAAGGGATAAACTAGGTCATAGAATCTTAATAAAAATCACACCATTAGATTCAGCGTATCAAAGAACTCTATAGGTTAGAAACTCCAATCTGCAAAAACGAGTTTTGTATTTGTATTTGTTTTTTTTTTTGCCAGAAGATAGATCCCGGATGCGTGTTTATTTATTGTTTGTTTTTTTTCCACGGCTGATCATATCGATCCAGTGGGCCTACAACATCGAAAGAGGGCTCATTCTAACGGAAATTAAAAGTTCTAGTTCCTTTTTAAGTGACCCAAAAAATTGGAGTGAAACTAGATCCCATTCCATGCCACATTTTTTTCCAAAATCGTCAGATCAAAATTTTGAGATATCTTTTTTGTTCAGCATACTTGAAAGGCCCAATAACTATGTCTTTGGAGATAACATAACCCCCCACAGCCCATGGGGAAAGGTCTTTAAGTTACGAAATTCGTCCATTATTTACGTATAGTATTAGTTATTGGGAAGTATGAATACATTTTTCAGGTGAGGAGGGAAGGACGAATTTTCTGCTGGGGGGATTTTGTACGAGGAGAATTTTGCAAGGAGATGGAAGTTTCCAGTGGTTGAACTTTTCAGGGGAAACTTTATACTTCGGGAATTCGCCAGAATTCCTACACAAAATTTCTTTATATGTCTTGTTTTCTCTTTACCGACTCAATTTTACGCGTGGAGATGTTAAGAGTAATTGTCCGGGATAAATTTTCACCAGGATTGAATTGTCCAGGGGATATTTCAGCGGGGAGACGGGTTTTTCTACCAGATTTCTTGGCTTTATTTAAAAAATGATCAGAGATTAAATAAAAAAAAACAAATTTTTCAACTCAAAGTAAGGAGCACCATGACCACTTAAAACGATCAAAAATTATTATGTATATGAGGGTTTCCCCCCTCCTCAACACCTTGCTCTATACGAAAAAGTTTGAATTTTGAATTCAACTCAAAGTAAGGAGCAACATTAAAACTTAAAACGAACATAAATTATTATGTATATGAGGGGGGTTTCCCGCTCCTCAACACCTTGCTCTATACATTACAGTTTGAATTTTGTCTCAATCCGTTAAAAACGACTCCTGAAAGACAGGCGTCTTTTAATTAGAACAATAAGCAACATCTTTTGAAATGCCGAAAAACTTTAGCGTAAAGAGCAAGATGTTGAGGAGGGAAAAACCCCCCTCATATACATAATAATTTAGGTTCGTTTTAAGTTTTAACGTTACTCCTTACTATGAGTTGGAAAACCCGTTTTTTCTATTTAATCAGCACAAAAAGCCAATTCTTTTTATGTCTATTTTACTTACAGCTACAGGAACATATAAGACACGGCCCCAGGTAGAAATATGGTGTTTTTGTTATGAGATTTTAACACCAAGGTCGGTAGAGATAGGGATAGATGGTATCTTAGCCTAAGTAAATTTGGTGAAGGAAAAGGAAACAGTAATGGCTGATGTGATAGATCACATGAAAATAAAAGGAATATAAAGTAACTGAAGAAATCATTAAAATACAAACTAAGGAGGTATGATGTAGAGGCCATGGATAAAATTCCCGAAAATCTGGAAGATGTAGCCAGGCAGCATAATAGTAAATTATTATTGACCTGGCATGTTAAATAAATTGAGAGTGAGTAGTGAATCTGGACTAGTCCTGGTTGAAGATAGAAACGGGCCAGAATCAGTAATAAGGAAGCAGTTAAAGAGACATGGGCAGAATGAAAAAGTATAAGAAACTGGAAGTGAAATTTATTTCACGAGGTAGAATCAACGACTTTTTTTTTTTTTTTTTTTTTCTTTTTTTTTTGTGGTTATAAAGTTAGAGCTAAATTACTGAAAATCATTAATATGGTTTTTGAAAAAGGGAAAATACCTGGCGTTTTATCAAAACTTTAATTGAACCGCTCTATAAGAAAAGTGATAAAGAGTGAGTGTGGTAATTATAGAGGCATTAGCTTGGTTTCTGTAGGAAGCAAATTACTTAGCACGATGATACTTTTCAGACTTAGAGATGTTGGGGACTATGTTTCGAGAGAAGAAAACAGTAGTCTTAGGGTCCTAACCTTATATAGTATACCATATAAATAAATTAAAGTGATTAATACGATGTACGAGAACAAAATTGTTGCGGCTAAGGTAGGATGAGACTAGTAGCTGGTTCTGTACTCCAAGACAAATAGTCCGATTGAGTTAGAGGCAAATCTGGCATAAGCCCTTATTAGAATTAAATAAAAAAAAGTTTTTTTTTTAACTGAAAGTAAGGAGCGACGTTAAAATTTAAAAAGAACAGAAATTATTCCGTACATGAAAGGGGTTGTCCCCTCCTCAACCCCCGCTCTTTGCGCTAAATTTTTTTTATTGTTTTGAAAAAGTAGAGTTGTGAGAAAGAGTCAAACTTTAAAGCAAAGAGCGGAGCGTTGAGAAGGGACAGCCCCTTTCATATACGGAACAATTTCTGTTCGTTTGAAGTTTTAATGTCGCTCCTTACTTTGAGTTAAAGAAACTGGTTTCAGTTATTTAATTTCTGAACGTTTTCGAATTAATGCAGTTTTGATTTTGGCTTACCGTATATGAATTTTTGGCTTAATGGCTTTCTCAAAGTTTTGATCGGACTATTTTGAGAAAAAAGCGGGGGAGGGGCCTGGTTGCCTTTCAATTTTTTGGTTAATTAAAAAGGCCACTGGAACTTCTAATTTTATTTAAAAACGTTTTTATTAGTAATAAATACACGTAAATTACGAATTAACTTACGTAACGAACTTCTATATTCGTATACTTTTATTACGTAAATAAGGGGATTCGCCCCCTCGTCAATACCTCGCTCTTTACGCTAAAGTTCAAATTTTGTTCCAATTTTTTAAGAATGACCCCCTGAATCACAAAGAACGTTTAATTAGAATAAATAGCTCTTACTAAAAATACTTTAGCATAAAGAGCGAGGTACTGAGGAGGGGATGGACACCTTCATATTCGAAATAATTACTTTCAGTTGAAAAACAAACTTTTTTTATTTAATTTCTCATTGTTTTTTTTTATAATTCTGGAAAATCCAGCGCCCCTTCATGGAAATTCTCTTCCCCTATGATAAATTCCTCCATATAAAAATCCTCTCACGTAACTCCCTACCCCTTACACCCCCACCACTAGAAAAATTTTCCCTGAAAACGTCTGTATACTTTCCAATAACCAATAATATACGTAAACAATGGGCAAAGTCCATAGCTTGGAGCCATTCCCCCGGGAACTGTGGGGGATTAATTCGTCCTCAAAGACTCAATTATTTGATTTTTCGACTATGCTGAATAAAATGGCTATGTAAAAATTTTGATCTGGTGACTTTGGGAAAAAATGAGCGAGGAAGGGGGCCTAGTTGCCCTCTAATTTTTTGGTTACTTAAAAAGGGCACTAGAAGTTTAATTCCCGTTAGAATGAGCCCTCTCGCAACACTAAACGACTGGGTGGATACGATCGACACTGGGTCAATACGATCGACGAAAAAACAAAAAACAAATAAACACGCATCCATAATCTTTTTTCTGGAAAAAATACAAAAATTCCACATTTTTGTAGATAGGAACTTGAAACCTCTACAGTAGGGTTCTCTGATACGCTGAATCTGATGATATGGTTTTCATTAAGATTCTATGACTTTTATAGGTTGTTTGCACCTTCTTTTTTTTATATAACTAAAATTTTCTCAGGCTCGTAACTTTTGATGTAAAAGACTACACCTGATGAAACTTATATATTTAAAATCATCAGAAAAATCTTATTCTTTTGATGTATTTATTGGTATCAAAATTCCATTTTTTGAATTGTGTTGCGAGAGCAACACTTTGGTTTTGTCCCGGTTTTTTTTTGTTTTTTTTTTTTTTCTATGCCGCCGATATCAGCTTATTCCTGAAAACTGGTAAGGGTCTAACCTGTGCGGTTTTTACGGAAAGTGTGGACCTCAGGCCGGATTGATGAATATGGCATTACATTTTGGAAAGCTCCGTAGAACTCTTGCCTGGGGCCAAAAAGGATGGTTTTTGCTTGTCCTCGAGCCAGAGCCTATGGTGTGCGAAGTGAAGTGGAGTTTTATAGCCTATGTCAGAGAGGAGTATCTGAAGTTGTGCAGCCAAGCTTTCGTTTCATCAAACCATGTTTCTGCTTTCGAGTGGAAAGCTCCGTTCTAGCAGGCAAGCAGGCAGGCACCAGTTTCAAATTGAAGATGGACTAAAATCTATAAGTGTTAAATATATGCGGTAGTTCCCCGGCCCCACAGCCAATATATCTTCTTTGAGTGATAAATAGAAAAATTTACAGAAACAAAAAGTGCGATTTTCCCACGGGTCCGAAAGTGCTGCCATCTATTGTTTCTAGCCATTTCTGTTCGTGATTTCAGCTGACTTTACCTTTCTTTTTTTTCTACTTGGGATTGCAATAGAGAAATGGTATCAGATATACCTCTTAAACTTTAAAAGTTCTCTCATTGCTAAAGAAATTAGAGCTTATCCTTTGCTCCTTTCTAAGTGGTGGTGTTAGAAAGTTGGCCTCCGGCAAAAAAGTCAACTTTTGAACTAAGACAGATAGAATTTTTTTTTTTCAATGACAATCGATAGACCTTGATGAGCTGATCAAAGTATATGTCATCCATTTTTTGTTACAAAAATTCCTTCATGACATACACCAGTTTGAAAGTTTCAAGGGGTTGACAACTTCAGTGGTAAGGTACATACTTGAACCAAAAATAGACCGATACCAATTGTGAGATATGTAGGGGACTTCCAAGCAACAGTCGATTATTACCTTATAATCATCTTTGGCAATGAGGGGTTTGCAACTTTTGCTGATTGGTGTACCTATTATCTGTTTCTGGTGTAATTGATGGTAAGAACAACTTGGTTCCCGATTGTAAGACATGTAGGGGAGTTGTAAGTAATAATCGGCTGTTAGGCTACAATGACTTCAGCGACAAGGGGTTTGGAACTTTTGCTAGTTGGTGTACCCATTATTTGTTTCCGGTGAACTTGGATGTATATCCCGGGAGAGGGACTTGTAAGTAAGAATCGGTTGCTAGAGGAGGCTCACGAGGGGCTACAAATTTGTGTAAATTGGTACACATCTATGGAATCAGGGACCCATAAATTTCCTGTAATGACTCGCCATCCAATAATAAGCGATCCTGGATGGCGAGTCATTACAGGAAATTTATGGGTCCCTGATGGTATTTTGATCCTGAAAAGTTACAGATAGCTTTATAATACCAATTAGATTACATAAGATAATGTTCCAAGTTTCCATCCGTCACGATGTCTACGATTGAAAAGGATAAAGTTCAACCGGCTGCAAAGTGACATTTAGGGGCCTAGTAAGTAATAATCGGCTGTTAGGTTACAATCATTTTCAGAGATGAGGAGTTTGCAACTTTTGCTTGTTGGTGTACCCATTATTTGTTTCCGGTTGAACTTGATGTCTATCTCGGGAGAGGGACTTGTAAGTAAAAATCGGTTCACTTTAGGCTAGAAATTTGTCCAAATTGGTGCACATTGTATTCGATCCCTGTAAATCTGTCGGTAAGAAAGTTCATATCGATGGTCTATCAATCACTGTAACCTAGAATTAAGATGTTACGCAACGGGTACAAACGATAATACAAAACAATGAGGTAGTTTCGTAATAATTAATAGAATGTCATCTATTGTATTTTGATCCTGAAAAGCTCCGGATAGTTTTATAATTAATACCAACTAGATTATACAAGATATTGTTCCTAGTTTTCATCCGTTACGATGTCTACGATTGAAAAAGATAATGTTTAACTGGCTGCAAAGTCAATTTAGTCCTTTCTTTCAATATTCTTTTGTTGTTTTTTCAACGCTGGGGTGTGATCATGTGATTACTGATTGCGTTCTTCTTTGAACATACTGTTTTAAAAGCTTCGATAGGCTGACAACTTCAGCATTTAACCGATAGCGAAGAAACAAAACCAAAGTGTTGCTCTCGCAACACTTTAATCGGCAAAGCCGGACAAAGGTTGCCGCAACACTTCACGTTGCCCAGGCAACGTAGGTCTAGTTTCAGTTACTATTGAGCCGGGTCGCTCCTTACTACAGTTCGTTACCACGAACTGCTTGATCAGGAGTTGAGAAAGGTTACGTTCTATCCTCATTTATATGATGTTTTTGATAGACTGTGTTTTAAGGGGGACAGTAAAATCTATAGGAGAGCAGGGAATCAAATGAAAAAGAAAACTTTTCTAGACTTTGATTTATTTGATAATTCAAGCATCCTAGATGAAAATGTTAGTAACATGGATGACTTTTTGGAGGTTTTGAGAGTTCAGGGTGCAAAGAATAGGGTTGAAAATTAAGGTTAAGAAGACTGATTCGCTACGACTATGAATAAATGAATATGAAGAGGTGATGTTGGGTAAAGAAAATATCGATCAAGTGGACAGCTTCACTTACCTAGGTTGTATTATTAGTAAAGATGGTGGGTGCAATGAAGATGTCAAAAGTAGAATAGCCAAGGCCCAGGGTATTTTTTCACGGATGAAAAGTTTGGAAGAGTAGGAAGACAAGTCTACGAAACAAGATTAGAATATTGGAAGCTACAATAATGTCAGTTGTCAGATATGGTTCTGAAGCGTGGGTATTCCAAAAGACAAAGGAGGATTTGCTAGATGTTTTCCAGAGAAATTCCCAACGAATTGTTTTGCGTACCCGTCTTACTGACCGTATCTCTATCAGGAAGCTCTACGACAAAGTCCTTCAATCCTGCTTTCTAGGGCTTTAATGAGCGAAAGGTCGAGATGACTAGGACACGTTTTGCAGATGACAGAATGCCAAAGATCGTTCTTGTCGGCCACAAGGGCCAAACGAAAACCAAGTCGTCCTTGAATGGGATGGGAGGATGTAGTAAGGAAAGATGTAATGAAAATGGGAACCTCTTAGAAGGGTATAAATATGGAGGCTTTGAATCGATTGGGATGGAGGAGGAGTATGCAGAGCTGTGTTCGCCTCCAGCGGCTTGGTGTTGCAGTGAGTTGTTAGTGATAGCAGTAATAATTTGTAACTGAAAATTGTTTTGCAGAGCATTCGATCTCACAACAAGCTAATTCTAAGCCATTATATTTTTGATAATGATTCAAGTAAAGGAAGAACAATTTAATCCGAGATGCATAGAAGATGTATCACGAATACATAAAAAATGTAAACATAAATACATAAATAAATACATAAAAGGCAATACATAAACAACCTGTGCTGATGTTGCTCACTGTTTCTGTCAATATAAGCCAAGAAAATCAGACAACACGAAACAAATATTAAAACGTGGTGCCTAGTCAGAAACGGGATCGAACCATCTATTTTGTTATTTAAAGTTTTTAAATAATTCCGTTTTAAGCCGTTACTGCAAAAAAACACACTTCGGTGCAACCGAAAATATCAACAAAAATTCAAAATGCTTCATTTGTTGTACCGTGTTACTGTTCGCAGCAAAAACACGAATTTCAGCTTGAAAAACGCACCAGCGAGACCCTGAGGATCAGGCCCATACGCTGAAATTTTGTTTTAACGAGGGGGGGGGGGTAGACGGGTTCCAATAAATGAGCAAATCATATAAAAAATACCACAAATAATGATAAATCCCCAAAGAACCGTGAGAGACCTGGGCCCGAAACTCCGCTGTTCCATCAACTTCAGTGTATGTACCTACAACGGATAAAGAACTTTTTTAGCTTTGGAGGGACAGATAGATATGATTGACCAATTAAAGACAGCCCAAAATTAAACCCAAACGAGGGCTACCTCGTTTGGGTTTTCGTTTTGGGTTTCTCGTTTGGGTTGTTACCTTGCAGAGTACTTCAACTGGAGTGGACATTTTTCTTTCACTTATTTTTTCATACTTCTGTTTCTTAGTTGCAGCCTGAAACAGAGAGATTAGGTCAAATTGTTATATATTAGTAATAAAAATTATATATAGCCTACATACAAGACTTTAGTTACTATAATAGCTAATTATACAACAGTTCCATATATTATATACTAATATAATAGCTATTATATATAGCAGCATTTATAACTAATAAGAAATCGACGAATACTCAAACGGATCTTGCAATATTGTCTCAGATTTCTTTTCCAATATTGTCTCCATTCTTTTTCGTAGATTATCATATCAAACCTAGTTCTAGAAATATCAACAATAAATTTTAAGTTCCATCAACTCCACATCTTTTTTAAAGTGCTTCACAAAAACCTAGTTTTTAGGATACTACCCACCATATGCTCCCCTTCTGTGCACGTGTGCGTATGAATTGAATCCTTTTCTGGTATTTGCAATATTCCTGCAATATGAGAACAGCTTTTATCCTGTGGCACCCACAACCAGCCTTAATCCAAGAATATTCTTCAGAATTGTGCAGAATATACTTGTAATATTAGTATTAATATATTTAAAAGAGCATTGGGTGAAAATCTTGTGCAAAGCCTGTTCTGAACTGAAGACTGACACTCCCTAATATACTATTTTCACTTTGAGCATCATCAAATGCTATTTCGTTTATTATATTAAAATTCGTAAGTAGCGAATATGCTGACGTTCACGTCAGCTGACAACGACGTTCTACCAAAAAGATATTAGTGTGTGGAAAGGGAAACTAAACGGTCAAATTTTTTCAATAAAATAATGCTAAAAAATTCTACTCCCCATTTTAGGCCATGGGCTCCCAACCAATTTTCAGGTCGACCCTCTTTTTACTTTTTAAACCAAACCTCTTCTATAACAGACTGCTGGACTTTTGCTGGTGTAAGAAGTCCTTTACAAAATCATCCCCAGATATCTTTTATAAGACTCCATGGCTGAGCGACCCCCCCTCCCACTTTCTTCAATAGAATAAAAACTATTAAAGATTCAGGAAATACCCAAAGATTCATAATCAGAGGAAAAACAACAGAAAACGTGAGAACGCAGGAAACAGAGATGCCAGCATTCATTCTGGCTGCATTCCAAGAGCAAGCTAATAATGGAATAAGAGTGTATATGTTACCGTGAGTATTCGAAATTGGTGACTTGTCGATATTCAAAGGCGAATGTCCGAAATACCTTTTTTTTTCTCCTTGGATTTAGTCACAGTCGCCAGTCAATTTTTTCAATTTTATGCAAGGTTTGATGGTGACAGGTTAGGTTAGATTAACTTAGGTTGGGTTAGGTTTTAAACCCATTTTCTGGACTTTATAACCTAACCAGCATAACCTGACCTAACTTAACTTTAACTCTTACCATCAAAGCTTGTATAAGACCGAAAAAGCTAATCCGCAAAGAACTGAATCCAAGCAGAGAAAAAGCAATTTTGGACATTCACCGGTGAATATCGACATTAACCAGATTCCTGACATTCACAAGATAGTCTCTGAGAAAAAAAAGTAGACAAAACCATCTAGCTTTACCAATAAAGATATTAAAAATAATTATAAAAACCAACAATTTGAATTAATTTAGTTAATCAACCCAGATCTTTTATCAGACTTTAATAAGTATTTATTCTACATATTAAATCAACTCTATTACATAACCAATAAAAAATAATCTAAACATAAAAGAATCTTTCTACCTCCACAAAATTTCTGGTTTAATCCAACAAAAAAAAACTTATAGAATAATTGAAAGCTAAGCCTTAATAACTAAGTATTTAAGCTCGTCTGAATGTTTCTCACCCCGCTGAGTAATACTGCAAAGCCAGCAGGGACGTACCCAAGTGGGTAGGGGCCTTAGCCACCACCCCATTGTCATGATTTCTCTAGAAGTTCTAGACAGTTCTTATCTAAATTAAGAATTTGAATTATCATTATCCCCCCCCCCTCCCGAAAAAATATATTATTGACCTCCCTAAAAAATCTATGCGCACGCCCTTGGCTTTAGCATTGAATATTAAAGGGTCAACCTGTCTTAAATATTATAAGGTTTATGAGAGGAAAATAATATATTTTCCCCCTTTAACTTCCCTGTTATATATGTTTGTACAGCTCAACAATATTTTAGTAAACTGTTCCTTAGCTCTGTACTCAAACCTTAGACATAAGATTAGTGATTCCCATCTAAAAGAAGAGCAATTTTCATGGACAGAAAGGTACAAGGGGATTGCATAAACATTATTTGAAGCGGCAAAAATACGGTTCTTGGTAAAACCTTATAATAAGGTTTAGGTAAAGTAAATATTAATCAATAAAAAATAAATGTAAAATGCAAATATAATAAAATATAAAACAAACATAAAAAACAAAGTAAAAATAATGTTTAGGTAAAAAAAAAATATTTCACTATCGTTTTTCAATACAAGTAATTACTACCTCTCAATGCCCTTTTCTAGTATTTGGAATGCGTAAATTAGACCAGACACATACCAACAAGGAGAGAGGAACGATAGGTCCATTCCCCAGCTAAACTTGAAGACTTTCGACATCCCTGCCATCTTTGTTAGGTATTTAAGGCCGAATTCACTTTGCTGTTAAAAATACTGTTAAGTAAGAGAAATGTCATTCGATTCAGTTATTTTTCCCTCTCTTGTAACTAATCAAGGCTATATGAGGTAAATTATCTGGTTATATGAGGCTATATGAGGTAAATTATCTTGATATTCTTCACACATACTAGTATATTCTTATAATCTATTATTACGCTACGTTGATGCTGGTATATTGATAGACGCATAATATATTGATACACTCCTGATTTGACACAAGAAATATTTTTTTCTACAATATTTTGCAGATATATTTGGGAAAAAGATCAAATTGTAAAGGGTGAATTTTGACTGCAAAACTGTAAAAACAACTTATTCGCATAAGAAACGAACAAGCATCTTTTACAAAATAATCCCTGGAAAAAGAAAAACAAAAATAAGCTTGAAAAACAGATTAGTAAATACCCTTGACTAGGCCTACTCCCTGTTCATAATGAGAATTTATTAATGCTGAGATTTAGCTCGCGCAAAATTCAGACCAATCAGAATTTTTATAGATTTTTTTTTTTTGAGCCAATTAGAAAATCAAAATCAGATTGCCTCAAAATAGCGCAAGCTAAATTTTGATATTAATTAAACCTCGTTGTGAATGAGCATTAATATATGCAATTTCCCATCAGTTTCCGCAAAATTATGACAAACATGACATTTATGAAACCCTCGCGATTGAGCTTCTAATTGTATACTGTACTCACCTTCAAGCCTTGCCATGGTAGGCTGCCTCTATTGAAGTACATTAGAACATACCCCAGTGATTCCATATCATCACGACGACTGCAAAAAATAGGGCATAATCAGTGATGTCAATTATAAATAATGGAAAGCAATTGTTTACAATATCTGCTGATAAGAAATAAATATAAATTTTGTCTTTATATCTAGTATTTTGAAAAATAACTTTTTTTTGTTTTTTTTTTCATTGAAAAATTGGAAAAAGTACTACATCCCCTCCAAATTTTGAAGCATGGAAATATTCACTGAGAAAAGTACCAAGGATATCACAGTACCAAGGATATCAAAAATAAGGATATAAAAATGAAAATATCAAAATAAGGATATAACAATGAAAATATCAAAATAAGGATATCAAAATAATGACATCAAAATAAAGATATCAAGACGGGGATATCAGAATCAGGATATCAAAAATAAGGATATCAAAATAAGAACATCAAGGATATCAACAAGTACCAAGGATATCAAAAGGTTTAATGTATCAAGGATATCAAAATGAAACTGTTTTTACCCCCGGACCCATCTTACTTCTATTCATACTAGTTAACCGCCATTTTCTTAGATATTTTTCTTGGTTATTTCAAGTCTATGAAGTTTTTAGGGCAATACCACATTGACGCCAATGTTGCCACGTTGAACCGTGAAAAGAAATAAAAGCAAAACTAATTAGTTAAATTTGGCAATGCCTAACGTCCTTATAAACTCAAAAATTAACAAACTGTCGATGCCCAGATAACCTCACGTTCAAAGGAAAGTTATACCTTCTTAAGTTGTTGGGGGCTATACATTTAGCTATTTCCGGCTAATCAATCATATTTCATTTTAATTTGGCGCCCAGTACTACCAAAAACCGATAACTGCATATCGAGATTTTCTTTTATTAATAAATATTGAGTTCATAATTTTCCTTTTTTTTACGTATATATGGTTGTGTCAAGCTTCAACTTAACAAATCCAACCTACCAGATTCCATTTTCACTGTCCTTGGTACTTGGAAGATTTAACATTTATAAAAAGGGAACGGTACTTGTTAATTAAAGGAAACACACCCAAGAAGTGAATTTAGGTTAATCCTAACGAAAAATAACCTTCATATAGCCTTTAGTTTATATAATAACATAACCTGAGCTATATATTTGCACATTAGGGGGAAGGGTAAAGTAAAGTATCTTGACAGCACCCCTAACCTAACACAACCTAACTTAACGCACACTCACCCTAATGTACAAATATACAGCCCAAATTATACAAGTCCGATGCATTCTATCACCCGTCACTTGTCTTTGTGGATATGAAACCAGTTTTCTAATCTAGACTAAGCGTAATTCTTGTTTGTTTCGTTTAGTCAACAAGTACCAAGGGAACTTTTCGAAATTGTTTATAAATACCAACAAGCTCGAACAAGCGTTTTCTGAACTGATCAATGGTTCTCACTTTAAAATTAAATTTAAAAAAAAATCAAACCGGCAAAATGTGCGATCAAAGATTTATTTTATGACGATCACTGAAAACTCTAAGTTCCATGCTCTTTTATGCCAATGAATAAATCTGGTCACGTTAAAAAATAATTTTTTACACAAGTCCAATTTCTCTCACGTAGGAATACCACGTCATTTTTGGAAGGAACGTCAAACTTTAGGTACCAGATACAATTAAAATATTTAGTGAGGTTCGACCAGTACAAGAAAAACTTGTCCGTTGATAATAAATATATCCACTGTCTTTCAATGACATAGGCCTACAGGAAGTACCAATTTTCACAAACACCGGAGTATTTCAAACAGAGTTCAATAAAATATAACTAAATAAAAAAAAATAGGTACTTGTCTTCAATCCAGAACAAACTCAACAAGTTTGCTTTGTTTGATCTAATGAAACCGGTTTTCTCTCGTATTCGGTTATAATTTACTTATTCTTTCATGAAATAAACTACGATGCAGCTCTATTTCAATTCAGTATTTAATATATAGAGGTGGTTAGGTTAGGTATTTTAATATAATGCGTTCTGGGCTGCCTGCATTCCATAATTCTCTGTTGTAATCTCCATAATTTTGTTATTATTATTATTTAAGAATTAACGACGCTTCTTGACTACTATGGTCCCTGCGTCGGCCCTGCTGTGCATTCCTGCAGCGTGATTCGATCTCTGGGTCCCGTATTACCAAGCTAAGTTCAAATCAACTGCGCCACCACAGGACCCATAATTGTGTTACTAAAGTATTACATCTTAATCATATTTCGGTATATTTCATAATGATTAACCTGACTTCACTACTTGAGTGTGTTCTGGATAACAGACAAGTACCAAAAATTACTTAATAATGAACAACTGGACATTTTGCTACAAAAAAAAAGAAAAAGAAACCTATTTTCAGTTAAGTGTATAATTTTACAAATAACAAATAACTTTCACTATTTTTGGAGAATTTTATCTTCTTGTGTATAAAAGAAGAATTAATAGATGCAGAATTACAGCTAACTTCAGAATCGGGTCATGGTTATTTTTCATTGTAGCCTTTTCATACCGAGCCAATCCTCCCATCCATCCTAACTTTTCCTGTCCTAATATGGTTGAAATAATTTTTTGAAAGAATAAAAAACAACTTTAACTTGCAATTTTAAAAGCCTTCAACAGCATTCAATCCTGATTTAATCAAAAGAACAAATCAGAGCCACTACTACTACAATCTTAGACGCAGTTTTATGCCTCCTGAGATTGACAGACTTTTGAGCTCTAGTTGACAAGCTTGTGAATGTCTTGCCCTTTTTTGTGGTTTAATAGCAACCTAATCGGGCGGGGATTCGTGACAGCAGTGGTGTCAATTCACATAAGTTACGGGGAGGTGAGGGAAAATATATATTCAAAATCTAGGTGAGGAGGAGTTTTGTTCAAGATCCAGGGGGATTGTATTTTTTAAAATCCAGGGGGGATTTTTTCAATGGAAATACCAGGAAAGCCAGTTTTAAATTAAAATACCGAAAACGAAGGCATTCTTAAGATCTGGGAAGTTGGACAGAAAAATCTGAGGTGCAAATACCCCACCTCCCCCAATTCACGCCACTGTGTAAGAGAATTAAATTCATCCAAAAATTGACATCTGGATGGCTTTCAGAATTTTGTTTTGGTAATTTCTATTTTTTTTAATGCTCCACGTGCGTCATACATTTCTTTATGACGTGAATTAAGAACACATTATTACTATTATTATATGCAGTGACGTACACAGGGGAAGGGGTATTGGGAACCAGCCCACCAATATCTTATATTTTTTTCGAATTTCTGGGCACTTTTTATTCAAATTACCAAAAAAAATTATTTTTATTTATGGCTCTCCCTACAAAACAAAGTAAAGATATTGCACACGTTCATGATATTCACTACATCATTTGCAAAGAAACAGAAAACGTTTAATGTGTTTTCTTACTATGACTTTTTTTTACATCAGAATTAAAGAGCATCCGACTCGCCACAACTAAGCACGGGTATTTTTACTAACACGCACGATTTATTATGTAATTTTCATAGCCTTATTTCTATCTCCAAAATTGAAAGTTAAACCAGAATTAAAATGACTGTTTTGTAGAAATCTCGAACTCCTTGTACACAATCTAATTCTACTGTTATTAGAAGTAGATCGATAAACAAAATATATAGGCTAGGATGGACTACTTTATAGACACACTTCTAAACTCAACAAATTCACCAATAACCGACGTCTTCCTAAAATACTATATAATCATCCACTAAAATACATAAAAGGAATTGAGCTAGTAAAAATAAACCTCCCATACTTCTCAAATGACTAGACCGCTTTTATTACTATTTGTAAACGATTAGGCTGAAGTTTAAAGTAGCCTACCAAGGATATCAAAACGAAAATATGTTATACCCACTGGCTCCAAGGTCTATTCAATTCATTTAAAAAACTCATATTTTTATATTATTTTGTTAATTATTTACATTACATATTATCATTAATCATTTTGTTATTTTAGTTATTATTAATTCATTTTAAGGATCATCTTAAAATGAATATTTACTAAATATTAATATTTATGTTATTATGTATTAATATATTTACATTATTAATTTTACCTATTAAAATAAAAATAATTAATTAAAAAAACATCCAATGCCTCTCAAATGACTAGACGACTTTAATTGCTGTTTGCAAACGATTCAGCTGAGGTTTGATGATTATGCCGTCGGAAGAAGCTTCCAAAAAGTCACGGGCAGAAGCAAAACAGGTTTAATTCAGATATGAATTTGCACATCGCTTTGTAGCGCTGACATTATAACACAAAAAAAAAAAATAAAATAAAATAAAATAATACCAATTACATGAAAGTGCTTTTCAAAGGCACCCAAAATATTTAAAAGCTACAAGTCTAGATTTTACGAATCTTCACGGTGAAAGATTTCTCGACTCCTTGATAAAAACTATAAAAAAAAAACTTCTGAAAAAAAGCGGGATACAGCCAATAATAGCAAACAAAATGACAGACATTTCGGACCGACAATCAGGGTCCACTATAAAACGGAAGAATGAAAGGAAAGGAAGAACAAGTCTAGAATTTCATCATTCATATAAAGCAACAACAGATCAAGATAAAAAAAAGAAAATCATAAACAGTCTAAAAACAAAGAAAGTGTAAAGTTGCTTACTTTCGCAAAAGAGACTAGTTATTATCAAATTCACACATAACTACTTGGAGGTCAACAGGAAAGCCAATTCCCTGATCAATTTTAAGGTAGAATAACTTCTTTCCCTACTCCCCTCTGTGAAGATATAACAGCAAACGTATTCAGAAACAGCAAAACTCCGGAGGAAAATTAAAAGGTTTACTTGAGGGGTCTCATATTTGTCTTTTAGGCGTGAATATCTGAACTCGTCCATATAACCATGTACTTCTCATAGAAAATACAATGGAAGAGGAGGGGTCCTAAGTTAGATCCTTAGCAAAGCGAGGGGGCCATCCCTTTTGATCACCTGTATAACCGTAACCACCCTCCTATCCAACTAACTCTAAAAGAGGTACATTGTATGATATACCCCCTACCTAACAGGGTTCTATATGTTTATCTGAGGCTCAATATTAACGAAATATACCACAGTAAGATAAAAATATTATACTTAGAAACACATTATGCTTTATGTGATAGGTACACAATTATTCTGCATATTATGTAGTAAGAATTGTTTTCTAACTTCACATAGTACAAATACTTTACCCCCACCCCCTAATAGGCAAATATATAGCCCAAACTATATATTTTCAATCTACTCTGTCACTTCGTCTTGCCTCACGCTATGCTGGAAGAAACTCACGAAAAAAAAAACGGTTCTATAATGCGTCAATGAATGAATAACTTGAGTGGTAGGGGGTTTATCATACAAGTACCCAAAAAGATACCCACTTTGGTCTCTAAATGCAACAGCGCAGAATGCTCTCCCTTCCTAGCAGGAGTGGGGCTTACATTTATACTGGAGACCCAGTTCAGCCAAGATATCAAATAAAACAATAAAATCTAGCAGCGCTTGTTGCAAAATTTCAAGAACGGATAAGGCAAGATCAAACACATTTTAACAAGAATTTCGAGCAAAGAAAGCAGTAGCAACCCTACCCATAGCCCTATTCAAGAACAGGTTTGGTTTAAGATTATTGACGTGACTAAAATGGTGTTGCCATAATTATAGGAAATAGACAGTTAAACCAGCTTAAAAATGATAACTATACATGAATTCTGTTTTGCATTTGATTTGTATCGGTGATATTTATTTTCCATAAAGGAAAGAAACAGACAATAGCAAGTTCCGGTAGGAAGTTGGCCTGACTCAAATAGTGGAAAGACAAAATGCATATTGCAAAAAAAGAAAAAGAAAATAGTCAGAAATCAAACATGCTCGCTGGCTTTGTCATTTTGGACAAGGAGGAACGTTTTAAAATTTTGAACCAAAATTGAAAGGAACAAAATGACCAGATTATATGAGAAACATAAGAAATGATAGCTTTCAACTATTGAAAAAAAAAACCTATAGAATAAAACCGAGGACCCGAAAACTTGGTATAATTCGTGAACTGCCTCAATTCTAACTTCGCATTGCTATGTTCTCCTAATTAAGGGCGCGAAGTTCGGACCGATACAAGTCAGTTATCCCGACCATACTCAAGAAGTGAAGTTAGGTTAATCATAATGAAATATACCAAAATATGATGAAAATATAATACTTTAGAAACAAAATTATGGAAACTGCAACGTAAATACCCTGTCCTATTGGTGCAGCTGCAGGCTTGTCGCAAAGTCGCTAGTTTCAGAGAAGACATACCTTAAAAATAAATACATTTTTTGTAGTAGGACTGACACAAAAAAGCGAAGGTGAAACTTTAGGTTGATAACACTTTCCCTCTTTCTAGAGGAGTCTAGAAGATAATATTTATTCATCATGAAATACATATACCATATTATATTTTACTATTCCCTCAAAGGCTCATTGGCCTGTAAAGAAGGGGGAAGACAAAGAGTCACTTACTCAGAGAATCAAAATAATCACAGAGAGAAAAGCAAAAAGGAGAAAAAGATGAGTAACAGTAATAATAATAAACAAATAAAAACAAACAAAAACTATAGAACGCGAAAACTAAATAGATTGAATAGACTAAATTAATTAAGTAGATTAAAGACTCCATTAAAATAATAATATAAAAAAATAATATATAATAATATACATAAAATGAATATATATAATAAATAATATAAAACATAAATAATACATAATATAAATAATAGTGGCAATACAGACCCAGGTTACTGGGCTACATGCTTTTTTTGCTATTTTTTTTTGCTAATTTTTTGTGAATAAATCATGTCTCCAGTGAAAAAATAAATAAATAGATAAAAGTAGTTTTTGAGAATCCAAAGAAAAACCTAACAGTTTTTGGGCCGCCTGAAAGAGTGGCAAAGACATTGTGTAGGCTATTTTTTATGTGTCTTACCTTTGTTCAATTCCCAGGTGGGCGTTGATGGAAGCATATCGCGCAGTGCCAGTTAAGTTCTTATCTTCTCTGTATGGTATGTGTAACCGAGTGCGCGAATCTCGAAACTTTTTTGCCAACCCAAAATCAATAAGGAACAGCTAAAAATATATATAATCAAGTTTATGAATATATGCCATTAAAAAAAGAAGCTAAACTCCTCGGATCAACAGTACACATTAGAAGACAAATGGATTACCTAGACAAACGGGATACATTAAACCGACACAGATAACAGTGTCGAAGCACTTGAAATTTATCTGTTTATAAATACCAAATAGTAAAAAGTAGAAAAAAAGATTCCCACAGATCTGACTCTTAGGGGGAGGGAGTAGAGTCAAGACTTTTCCTGTGATGCGAGGGAGGGTAAAACTGTGTATTTTTATCTACCCTAATGTTTCTATTTTAGAACTTTCGTATTGGGAAATAATGCCAATTGACTTGTCAAGCCCAAAGGGCTTGACTAAGATGCAACTTCACTGAGGCGATCTACCATTACCACTTCATCTTATTCATTCTTAATTTAAGCAACTTAATCCTTTTGAAATTAATTTTCAAACATGTTCTCGCTCCCTGAACGCTCTGAAAATGCATTATATTGGTAGCATTTTTTATCTAGAAAACATAAATCGCCTGAGCAGTTTAAGTCTAGGAAACTTTTACCTTTAATAAAATGCTACAATGATGTGCTATTTACTAGGCTATAA
Source organism: Artemia franciscana (assembly GCF_032884065.1). Lineage (NCBI taxonomy): Eukaryota > Metazoa > Arthropoda > Branchiopoda > Anostraca > Artemiidae > Artemia > Artemia franciscana. The sequence goes on from NC_088867.1 coordinate 51,195,801, forward strand.
CTCTTGAAGGGCGCAACTCTTCAATGAAACCCTGTAACGCTCTCGGCAGTCACGGTTTTGGTTTTATATTGACCGAGTGCTGAGTAGCTTTACCGTCTCTGTGTACTTATGTTGTATGACGGGTTAGAAATAAATAAATAATTGCCTATGGACCAATATTAGTAAGGATGGTAGATTCAATGAGGACATGAAAAAGTAACAAAGGTACAGGGTATATTTTAACGTTCGAATATAGTTTGGAAGAATGACCAGTTCAGATCCGAAATGAGGGCATTTCGAATGGCATGCTAGATGTTTTCCAGGTGTTCAAGGATAGCTTTAGGTGCTTTTTTGAATGACCGAGTATCAAGTAATAAGCTGTACGAAAAATGTGGTTCTATCTTACTCTCTAGAGCTGTAGTAAAAGAAAGGTTAAGATGGGGGGGGGCACAATTTGAGGGATGAAAGGTCGTCAAAAATAGTAAAAATAGTGCTTTTTGGTAATCTCATAGACGCCAAACGAAAAGTAGGACGCCCTAAAATGGAATGGGAAGAACTCATCAAAAAAGATTGAAATGAAGCAGGAGCGCCAGTTAGAACGGAGGAGAGGGAAGGGGGCATATTTGCCCCTCTAGAATGTCAAAAATACTTTTTTGGCATTTTATTGAGTCAAAATAGAATTGACCCCTCCCTGGACTTTGAAAGAATACCTTCTTGTTTTCACCACTCCAGAAGATCCAAAATACGGCAAATAGGGCTGGCTGCGCTTTTACAGATGACTCACTCCAGCCTCTAGATTCGATGCAGCGTCGATGGCAGTCTTCTACAAGTACATGAATTCGCCTCCTCAGACGATCTCTCTTGTATTGTTACCCCATTGTCCAACCGACAAGGCAGACGCGAAGGTACACAACTCGGTCCAATTATCTGAAGGAGGACACGCCAAGAACCGAGTATTTGAGGGAAAGCTTCATCCAGCGTTACACTTCTATCTGGAACAATCTTCCTGGGGATATTATTCTGCAAATTCCTCTGTTGACTCCTTCAAAAGAAGGCTTAAAGATATTTAAAGTCTAGAGGTTTCTGAACAAGGTAAATAAATAACGGCATATGAGACACCTTTAAGTATCTGGCGCCGTGAATACAGGAGTAAAAAAACTCCTTACTCCCTTCCCCTCTTAAAGTTTCTTAAAATAGCGCCCCTGAGTGGGAGCTTAATGGGAGGAGCTGTAGAGGGGAGCTTTGAACTCAGTGGGTGGAGGAGTGTACGTAGCTTTTTTGGCCCCAGGCGGCTTGATGCTGCGATGAGTTTGCAGTAGATTAATAATAGTAATAGACCTACAATATCCAACTAAAATTTGTTTGATTAGTTACACAAGGCCGTTTCTGGGTGAGGTGTGGCTTCTCTACTAAGACATATGGGCGATTAAATTTTTTACATTATCGTGATAGAAGAAAAGACAAAACCGATCTGATTCTTTTTGGCTGACCACGGCAAAATCTAGTATTAAATATTTGATCAAATAAAATTGTGGTTTTGTCTCAGAAAATAATGAGCCCACCTTACCTTGTTACAATGACGTCCGATTCCCATGAGATAGTTGTCCGGTTTGATGTCCCGATGAATGAATGATTTTGAATGGACGTATTCTATTCTTCCTAGCATTTGGTCCGCCAGCATAAGAACTGTCTTCATTGTAAATCTTCTAGAACAAAAGTTGAAGAGGTCCTCCAATGATGGACCTAATAAATCCATCACCAGTACATTATAGTCTCTTTCTTGGCCATAATACCTATAAAAAGAATAAAATGATAAATAAATTGTCAATCAAAACTAACAATAAACCAAGAATAGAGATTTACGACATAAATTGCATATACTATTCGCGTTCCTGACAAATATTCTATCACTTTTTATCTAAACATGCAAGCCTGAAACAGAGTCATGGTAACAGACTTGAAAATAGAGGGGGATTCCGGATTTAAGGAACGAGGGTGGCATAGATAAACATAATTGACATTTACAAATTATGAGCACCATTTCAAATAAATCTATACAATAGTGGTCAATGCCATCAATTTTTTTCACAATTCCTTTATAGTTTTTATAAGCCCCAATAGAATCCCAGACATTTGGTTATTTCAGCGTAAAAGCCTATTCCTTTTTAAATCAGACCTCTGGTGTTGCTGGAAATTGCCTTCATTATTTTCCAGCTCTGTAGATCCACATCTTTACCCAATATATGTTGGACAACCAACCCACATGATCTAAACTCCGACTGATTAAATTGCACCTTATGTCAGCATCCAGAACGTTATGAACTAATAGAATTAGAACTGGTTACATTTTTAGATCGTTAGATTGTTGATCTTATGATAACTTAAGTTATTAGATCTAGTAATGACACTAGAAACACACGCGGTTCCATAACAGTCCGAACAAGCAGAAGAATTACTAGAAACTGAAATCTAAAACAAGAGTCCGAATTCTGCATCCACCAACTTACCAATTGAAAGCAGTTGAATCGAAAGCGGCCAATTGAAAGCAACTTACCAATTGAAAGAATCAAAAGCAAGATTAAGAGCGGAAATTTCCAACAGCCTATTTTATAAGTGAGAGTTTTGGCGTCAATATTTTACCGAATCTTGTTGGGTGGACAAGGCTCCTGAAAACCTTCCCCTCTCGCCATCAATGATGGATTGCAACAGATCTTCTGTCAGCTAAGACTTGTTTCAGTGAAATTACGAAATTATAGAAAATTCAATCAAAATTTAAATTCTGTAAAAAACAAATCCGAGTCTGAGGTTTTTATATTATCACAATTACAGACCCTTAATCCTAATTTCTAAAAACAACAAAATCATATATAAGAAGTATCAAGAGACTGGTAAATGAACACCAGTTTATACGAAACGCAAGCGTTACGGAGGAGATGGGCACACCTGAACACACAACAAGCCCTCATGATATTTATATGACGGCCTCTTGTAAATAAATCATCTAAAATGTACTTTTTTGTCCTTTGAACCCCATTCCTCTCCCTAAGGAGAAATTTTATGACCCGCACCATTCACGAAAGATTAGACAGGGCGAAATTAGGAGGGGAAGAAGTCAAAAGACCTACTGTAAGTGGGTCTGATTTATCAGAAAAAAACCCCTTTTACTATTTTAAACGTTAATATTTCATTCAATTAGCGCATTAAAAAACGCTCCACCCGAGGAATTGAAAACCATTTTTCTCAATTTTGTTTTAATCAAAGCAGTTTTCTCATTTAAAACTTCGGACATAGCTCCAAGAGATTAACCTTTAAAAAAAGATTTCCAATAGAACATTCTATTTTTCCCTACTTAAAAACGGGTCACTAGAATACGCACCCAACAAGAGAAATTGTCAGTCACCCAAAAATAAGGTCGATGTCGATCAATCAAATGGGGAGTTCGCGTGCTAACATCAGCGTCTCAAAGGAAAATGACGTCAGTAAAAAAAAAAAAAGAATCAATGCAACAATGCTTAAAATATGACTAAAAAACTTTATCACGTGGGAAAGTATTAGATAAATTATGCTTTAAAACAAAGCCTGGCGAAATAACCGGTAATCAAGCAAAACCGTTACAGAATCATTTGATCAAACAATAGCAGATTTATATCGATTTTTACGTTTATAAACAAAAAAAAAAACTCTAAACAAAGCGAAGGGTGGCTAACTTTCAAATATAATGTACATCAGTTTGTGCGCGTCACGCATGTTAGAACAGGTGGCGCGCCAAGTTGTACCCAGAGTGACGAAGAGTCTAAAACCCCTCGAGGTTGCGCCATTCTACAATATTTACTAATACAGTTTTAAGTGGGTTCTTAAATTTTAGCATAGATGCTATAAGTAGGAAATTTATAAAAAGTAAGGCTTACTAAGCAAAATTTAAAAATTTTTAGGATTTGGAAAAAAAGCAGAATCAATCTTTTTTTTTTTTTAATGGGCATATTGATATTTCTGGCCACAAAAACGATCTAAAGAGGTCACAACTCTAAGAAAGAATTTGCGTTTTTCCCTGGGTGGCTGTATCGAACCTAAGGTGACACGCGAAATCAAGAAGGGGCTCACATTGTTTTCGGCTAGAAGGCAAGCGACCATGAGAATCAATATATATTCAAGCCTGCTGCGTAGCCGTGCCGGGCCCGGCCCATGACATCAAGAAGAGGCTCATATTATCTGCAGCTATAAGACAAGCACAATGAGAATCAACATATATACAAGCCTAGCCCGTAGGCGTGCCGGGCCCGGGCTCCAAATCGGCTACATAGTTGTGTTTTTCTTAAAACTGGCATATTGAGATTTATGGCTACAAACGATCTATATAGGACATAATTTTAAGTGAGAATTTGTATTTTTTTTCAGCTGAGGCCAACACAGCAAGGCAATATCCTCCTCCTTCCAGTCTATTCTTTACACCCTCCCAAGAAGTTCCGGCTTTCATTTAATCCTTCCTTACGGCTTCCTCTCATTCCATTCAGGGACGACCAACTTACCATTTGGCCGAAAAGGACTATCTTTGAAAGTCTGTCATCCTTTATCCACAGAACTTGTCGTGGCGTAGTCACCTCAACTTTTTTCTCATTGAAGCCCTAGAAAACGGGATAGAACCACATTTTTCGTACAGCTTACTGTTTGAAATATGGTCAGTCAGATGAGGACCCAAAAGAGTCCATCATCAATACCTATGGAAAACATCTAACAGATCCTCCTTCGTTTTTAGGAGCGCCCATGTTTCAGAACCATACTCGTCCACTGCCATCACTGTAGCTTCTAATATTCTAATCTTAGGTCGAAAAGTTATCTTCCCATTCATCCAAACTTTTTTTCAGCCGAGACAAAACGAAACATATATAGATTAAAAAAATAGAAAAATCGAGAATTCAATTTTGGCGGGAATTCAGTTTTAGCGGGAATTCAAGATTGCCAAACAAAAAAAAAACAAACAAAAGAAGTGTTGGAGAAATATCAGCAAAATTAAGCAAAAGATCTTAAAAAGATGTAGATTTCCTTTAAAGGTGCAGTTATCTTTGGCAATCAACAGACTTTTAATGTTATGATTTTACCGACGAAAAGCACTGCAAAGTTCAACAAATTTGCTTCGCTTATTTTTTTTTTTTTTTTTTTTCACGGTTCAATGTGGCACCTCTGACGAAATTCTAATATCGCACAGAAAATTCGTAGTTTTGAAACAACTAAAAGCAAAATCTTATAAAATACCGTCGTGAATACCTAAGACGAGTCCAGGGGACAAACAAGCTTTTTGTTTTTATTTTGATTTCCATGGTACCAAGGCCGTATCCAGGATTTTTATTCGTGGATGGTTATTTTTTTCGGAAGGGGGTAACAAAAAAAAACTTAAAAAACATAAAAATTTGTCTATATGCATTAGCGTTACGTTTTTACGAGTCAGATAAAAATCTTAGGGAGGGGGTTCAAACCCCCTAGTCTCTCTCTGGATGCGGCCTTACTTGGTACTATAGGGTTTCACCTAGATCACCTCCTAGTTGTAAACATATCTATGCCTTTCATAAAAAATATCACGTGGTCAGAATTCACGATTAGAAAGAATTTACGGTCATTACTTTCGCGTACGGTTTCTGATGCTAAGATTGGGTATGCAAAAATAGCAACTAATAGGAGCAAAAATAGCCGTAAATTGTTAGCAAAACTACGCTTGACCAACTATAACCATGTTTTTCTTATCTGGCGTGCTTCCAACTTTTCTCAAAATGATATGCGATCGCTCCGTGCAGTTTATTTTTGATTTTTGTGATTTTATTTTATTTGCCTCTGTGGAATACGAATAAATATATTGTACAAAATTTACATGCTCTAAGTATAAAAAAAAAGCTTGCCTTTTTGCATGAAGGACTGTCCGTCACTTCCATGATTGAGTTATTTCATTGTCTGTTCCCATGTTTTCAGCTCACTGGTTGTATTATTTTTCATTTTATTTTCTTTCCTTTCTTTATACATTTCCTTGCTCTACTTTTAATTGCATTTTATAATGGAGTATACAATCATTAATATTTAGCCTAAGTCCTTCTCGATAAATCAGATTTAAAGTAGTTCTAGGTGACAAAACTTTATTAAACGGATCCATGGCCCAAACTATGTCTGTAAGTCATTTTTGGCTGTCATACCTCGGGTCCACACAGATGCGATTTGCACAAAAACATGACCCGTTAAAAACACACGGCAAAGAGCCTGGTTATAAATTTTATAAAAATGGTTTGTATTGAGAAATTAATTTTGGGTGTAAGATGAAAGTCAATAGTAATAACTGAAGCCCCTTGTAACTGAATCCTTGCTCAATTGAACCCCATTTAACTGAACACTCGTGCAACTGAGCCCTCGTTTAACTGGATGTCCGTTCAACTCAACCAGCGTGTAATTCATATTGAGTTCTTTCTATTCTTTAATATCTATATATTTCTTTACTCTACTTGTATTTGTTTTATAGTGGAATGATTTTGGGTGTCATACTTTAGGTTGACGCAAATGCGATTTTACACACAAAAAAAGAGCCTAATTCTAAATTTAAAAAATGGATTTCACTGAAAATTTAGTTTTAGGTGTACGATGGAAATCAATAATATGCTTATAGCATAAAAAACAACATCCCGACCATTATAAACGCCACTTCACTACGAAAGAAGCAAGCAAAAGGCCATGGTCGATGATAATTTTGTTAAATCCTATTTTTGTTTTCTGCGTTTTAGCAGCTTTGGTGTGGCCGGTTTCGCCTTTTGCTTCATCCGTTATCCACGAGCTGTTTAGCACCCGAAAATAGTAGACCTAAGGGATTCAAGGACACCATCCGATGTTTCATAAGAGAACTAGTCAGTTACGCCTCATTCATAATAAAATTTTAGCAATACCATGATTTAGCCAGCTAACCTAAACCAATCAGAATGTTTAAGTCAAAGAAATTCCGAATTAAAAAAAAAAAAGATTGGGTCAATTTAGTGCTAAATAAATCTCGGTATCAGTAAAATCTCCATGTGAATTGGCCATTTTAGACAGATTGGCAGCATCCGGGTATTAGCACCCGGTATTAGTACCCGGGTATTAGCATCCAAGTATTAGTGTGAGTGGTAAAATACAATTAGGCAGTGAAATTACCTCTTTTTACCAATTTCTTACTTATTTAATTATTTTTCTTAGGGCGATGTACCGTAAAGAATCCCTCGTAAAGAATCTCGTCCATTAAAAAAAAATTTTAGTCCATTAGTTAAATTAATTAGAAATGATTGGGCAGTCTTGTCATAACTTGTAGAGCTTGGATAAGGTATCTAAATAAACGACAGAAAAGTGTGGATTTTATTTTTCTGATTGAACAGATCAGGAGTTTCTTTTAAGTTCCGAAAAGGGCAGTCCCTAAAAATGTTCTAGCATAACACCTAAGAAAACACTAAAAATCAGTTCAAAGAAGATATCTTTTGAGCAATTTGACAGCATTGGGAGAGTCATGTGGTTCTACCCACTTTGATTGAAAACCTTGTCGAAACAGGTGATGGATTAATTATGTTGTCAGTTACACTGAATAAACAGTGTTTTGCTTAACAATTAGTAAAAGATTACATTTTTCTTTATTTTAAACTAGCCTCTCGTTAGATTTTCGCACTTTTGACACACTCAGGATCCCCTATCAATTTTTACTAAAATTATAAGGAAGTACGATTTGAATGACTTAGCATTTTTGGGAGTTCCCTGTGGTACTGTGAAAATTCGCTAATGAGCCTTTTGTCTTTGAGACGGGGACCCGACACTAAGAATAGCAAAACGACTTGCAAAGTATCGAAAGGCCTTAATTTCTCTTAATATTACAGGCAATAGACTTTTGTGTCTAAAATTATTTTGCAAGAATACAAGACTGAGTAGTGTGCATTTAGCTATTGACCGTATTATTTTTCATCTTATATTTATTTGATAAGAACACAAATTCGGCCATTTTTAGTATTTTGAGCCTTAAATTATGTAATTTATATTACATAAATTAGTAAATTTTGAGCCTTAAATTCTTTAGCCTGAATACCAGACTGAGTAGTGTGCGTGTAGCTACTGACCGTATTATTTTTCATCTTGCATTGTCATATTATATTTATTTGATAAGAACACAAATTTGGCCATTTTTAGCATTTTGAAACTTAAAATTTTTAACCATGTGATTAGTTGGAGTTGAAAGAGTAAAGCCTGCTAGGGACACAATATCTATGAAAAGAAAAAACACTGAGTATTTTCATGAAAAAATTAAAAACAAGATTACACGAGAATTAAATAATATAAAAGATTATTTCCTAAATTATGCATGATTAACATTAAAATCACCTCCTAAATTAAATTCAAGAAATAGAAAAATAAAAATGTACCTAAAATTAATGATATGATGTTGTGTTTACAAATTACGATTCGTTATGTTACGATACGTTGTGTTACGGATAACGATACGATAAATTGTATTAACAAAGCTAACTATTTATTCTATAATCTTCAATTTTTAAGATGAAATCTTCCAATGCAAATCTTTCAGTTGCTGTTCTACTATGACGAATCACATAACCGCAGTGATTAGCAAAACTGTAAAATTAACTTCATCTCACAAAGTGAAATATTTCTCTTGAATTTAACAATTTTGTCATGTTTAAGGCAGTGAGCTATTCTAATATACCCACTTCTATCTATATGCCCACTTTCACAGATACATACAGGCCCAAACCTCAGGATTGGAAATGGGATGGTTGGGGATCTGTCCAATGGGTATGGAGTAAAAAAAGATAAAACGATATTTTTTTAAGCTTTTAACTTTTACTATTTTTTTTAATCAAGTTTTTTTTGGATTAGGCGAAAAGTAATATCTAATTTCTCTAGGGCGCAATTAAACAACACAATGTGGTAAAAAAGAAACGTGTCGACATACAGGGTGGAGCGGGGATGAGATTTGGATAATACTTCCAGGGAGATTTTTAAAACTTTCTTCTATCCCACTGCTCTTGAAATGCGTTTGTGGCGTAAACCTCGAACACTTCTTGAGCCCCCCCCCCCGTCATTACAAATATAAAATTGAGGTATGTATTTTATAATTTGTTTGCAGGATTATCCAGACAATTAAATGGCCATAGGATTCGATATAAGAAGATCAGGAAACAGTTTTCTACATTGAAATGGTCATAAAATTTAATGGTCATAGGAATTTA